>NC_041388.1:27248383-27322101 GCF_002162155.2 Triticum dicoccoides
TCATCAATTTTTTTTAAATATCATCAAATTTGTTATTTCAAAATATCATCAAATTTGTTATTTAAAAATATCATCAAAAAGTGGGGGAGGGTGCGGGGTGTCGGCGGCGGCGGTAGAGCGGGTCGGGGGAGGGTGCAGAGGGTCGGCGGCGGCGGTGGAGCGGGCCGGGGGAGTGGTGGGTCGTCGACGACGGTCGAGCTGGGGAGGGTGCGGTGGCCGGGTGCTCGTCGGCGGCGGTGGAGGGGGATCGAGATCGAGTGTCCTCATGAATTCAAAAAGTGCCCGTGAAATTTAAAAATATTCATGATATCAAAAAGTGCCCATGAAATACAATCGAGAAATGAAGACTACGATTTAAATACAATCGATCTTAGCTAGCTATTGTTCGCAATCTTCTTGCCCTTCTTTTTCGCAAATGGAGTTCTTCTGTGGAACGAACATCCTTTAGGTAGGGTGGTCCTGCTTCTTCTTGTGGTGCGTGCTGCTACTTCATCGTCGTCGTCATGTTCGATCTTTGGGTCGCCGTACTTGTCGAAGTCTTGCTCATTGGCTACTCCATCCATTCCGATGATCTTCCTTTTGCCTCTCCTCACGACAACACGATTGGGCTTTGACGGGTCGGTAATGAAGAAACATTGGTCCACTTGGGAAGCCAGTACCCATGGCTCATTTTTCGCAGTGACGTTTGCTCCCGCGGTCTTGGATTTGGCTTCGGGTATAACCATGGTGGTGAAATACCGGTCTTCTTTTAGGACGCTCTTGGCCCATCTGACACGGAACATTGGGACCTTCTCTCCAGCGTAGCTCAGCTCCCAGATCTCCTCGATCCTTCCGTAGTATCTGTCCTTGTCGTTACCGGTGTAGGATTCCATCGTTACCCCAGAGTTCTAATAATCATCGCTCTTCATGTCCTTGTCCTCGGTGTAGAATGTGTAGCCGTTGATATCGTACGCCTCATAGGTCATCAGGTTGTGCTCGGCGCCCTGTGACAAGGCGAATATGAGTTGTTCTTCCACGGAAGAATCCTCATGTAAAGGGTACGACAGAAGCTTCTGCTTGAACCAACACGTGAAACATGAGTTGTGCTCTTTGATTATATCTCCGTCCATCCTCTGTTGGCCTCGGTCATTGTACGTCTTCTGAATAAAGGTTTTGTGCTCTACCACCCACGGATCGACCACGTCTATGTGTTGTAGCGCGACTAGGTTTGCTCTTTCAAAGTCGGCGAGTAGACCCTCGAAGTCGACATGCATTTCGCGGCGACCCACACGGTGACCCCATCCAGCGAGCCTACCGAGGTGCCTGTTGACGGGCAGACCAACGGGGTTCTCGATGCCTAGATAATTCGTGCAGTAGGAGATGCACTCTTCGGCCAGAAATCCCCTGGCTATACTTCCCTCTGGACGTGACATGTTGCGAACATATCCTTTGATGACACCATTCATCCTTTCGAACGACATCATGCTGTGCAGGAACGTCGGCCCGAGTTGGATGATATCCTCCACGATATGGACCAGCAGATGCACCATAACGTCGAAGAATGCGGGCGGGAAGTACATCTCAAGCTCGCATAATATCACCACGATCTCTTCCTGTAGCCTTCTGAGTTGCCTCACGCCAATCGACTTCCGAGAGATGACGTCGAAAAAGTTGCATATGCCAAATAGCGTTTCACGGACGTGCGCGTCCATGATCCCACGGATTGCAACTGGAAGTATCTGCGTCATCAGCACGTGACAGTCGTGAGACTTCATCCCGCTGAACTTCTGCTTCGCTGGGTCTAGGTATCTGCTTATCTTCCCCGCGTAACCGTAAGGAAGTTTTACTCCTACGAGGCAGGTGAAAAACTGCTCGATCTCCTCCTGACTTAGAGTGAAGCACGCGGGAGGGTAGTCACTTCCGGTCTTCTTGGCCTTTTTGCCTTTGCGATGAGTTTCTGTGTCCTGCTTCGCCTCATCATCATCATCATCATCATTAGCGTGAAGCTCCTGCCTGATGCCCATTGATTTCAAGTCTGCCCTTGCTTTCGGCCCATCTTTGGTCCTCTCTGGCATGTTGAGCAGGGTACCAAGCAGACTCTCGCACACGTTCTTCGTGATATGCATGGCATCAAGGCTGTGAGGCACACGGTGGATCTTCCAGTATGGCAAGTCCCAGAAAACAGACCTCGCTTTCCATACCTTCAGCAGCGTCTCTGGCGCCTTTCGCTTCTTTCCCGGCTTTGGCGCCTTTTGCTTCTTTCCCGACAGTGGGCGATCTTTCCAATTTTTCAACAGCTCGTCTATTTCCTCACCGCTCCTCGTACGCGGGCGTTTTTGGGGTTCGGTTTCACCATCGAACAGATCCTTGCGTTTCCTCCACGGGTCATCATCGCGAAGCCACCTTCGATGTCCCATGAACACGGTTTTCGAAGATCCGGGATCTCTATCTAGCTGGCGATACGTTGTGTCATCCATGCACCTTACGCATCCAGAAAATCCGTGGACTACCTGCCCCGCGAGATATCCATAACCGAGATAGTCGTGCACCGTCGTGAGTAGTGTGGCTCTCATAGGGAAATATTCTTTCTCTGCGGCGTCCCACGTATTGGCTGGCGTTTTCCACAGCGTGTCTAGCTCCTCTTTCAGCAGCCCCAGATACAGATTGATGTCGTTCCCTGGTTGTTTCGGCCCTTCAATTAGCATACTCATGCGAATGTACTTCCTCTTCATGCACAACCAGGGGGGAAGGTTGTACATCCACACAAACACAGGCCACGTGCTATGTGTGCTTCTCTGGCTGCCAAACGGATTGACTCCATCGGTGCTCGCGCCCAGCACGATGTTCCTTGGATCCTTCCCAAATTCTGGGTATTTGAAGTTCAACGCTTGCCACTGGCTCGCATCCTTAGGCTGACTCAGCATCTTGTCTTTTTTATTTATCTCCGGATCATTTCCGTCATCTTCCCGCTTCTTGTCCTCCCTATCCGCATGCCAACGCAGGAGCTTTGCTACCTTAGGGTCCTCGAAATACCGCTGCAGACGAGGAGTGATCGGAAAGTACCACACCGATTTTCGAGGAGCTTTCTTCCTCTTCTTGTATCGAGTGACGCCGCACACCGGACATATGGTAGACTCGGCGTGCTCGTCCCGATAAATGATGCAATTGTTCATGCACACATGGTATTTCACGTGCGGTAAATCCAGAGGACACACGATTTTCTTCGCCTCCTCGAAACTGGTTGGGCACTTGTTCCCCTTGGGAAGACGTTCGTGCCAGAATGACATGTTCTCGTCGAAGTATGCGTCGGTCATTTTGTGTTTTACCTTCATCTCCAGAGCCATGAGCGTTACTTTCAGGCGGGTATCCTCGGGCCCACATCCTTCATACAATGGAGTAACCGTGTCTATCTCCAGTTGATCCAGCTTGGCTTTCTCTCGAGCGGCAGCTCTTGCGTTATCCGTCTGCTTGAGAAGCAGCTCTTGAATATGAGGGTCCTGCACCCAGCCTCCATCGTCGTATGCTCCGGCATCTTCATCTTCATGATCATGCCCTTCGTCTTGATCTTCCTCATCATCATGTACGACATCTTCTACATGATGACTGTGTACAGCATCACCGTCGTGATCATGTCCTGGAGATTCTTCGTCTTGTCGCCCGCCCTCGCCGCGGTGGTACTTGTCTTGTTGCCCTTCCTCATTTCTTGCCCGGCCCCCATGGACGACTTCATAGTCATCTTCATCACCTTGCCACCGATAGCCATCCATGAAACCACGCAAGAGCAGGTGGTCCCGCACCTGCCCGGAATCCAGGTCCGCAATAAGGCTCTTCAGCTTGCATCTTCGACACGGACATCTTATCTTCGTCTCGTTCTTTTGAAGCATCTCGGCCTTCGCGGATCATAAAAACCTATTCACGATGCCTTCGGTCATCGTGCGGACCATGGTCGCCTGTGGGGTAGAGCAAAACGATATTTTAGAACCAACAAAAAATTTGGCATGACCTTCCCTAAAAATAGGACCAAAAAAATGCATAGTGCCAAAATTCTCGCCGAAACGGAAATGAATCAACATTCCGGCAAAATATTGGCAACTATTGCATTTCAAATACCGGTACCTGCAAACACAAACATATATGAAACACCACAAACACAGGCAACACCACAAACATACATAGATCTAGCTAGGCCACAAAAAGTGCATGTGCACATTGTTGGAGCGAGCTAGGGAGAAAAAAAGTAGATCTACATCATGAAGATAGCTTTCCCCTTACTTACCTATCAAAAAAGGTAATTTCACCACTTAATTTTGATGAATCTATGGTGGAAATGAGGTGAGGAGGAGGAGGCAGCCGAAAGCTTGGAGAAGGAGGTGGAGGGAATGAAGTGGGGAAAGTGAGTGGGTAGGTGTGGGGCTGTCCAAAATATCTTGTTGGGGTCCCAAGTTACTAATGGTGCACCACCTGCAAATGCGCCATTAGTAACCCTGGTTACTAATGGTGCACCTGCAGGTGGTGCGCCATTAGTAGTTTTGCAGAAAAGAAAAAAATATATACTAATGGCGCACTTTTACAAGGTGCGCCATTAGTAGTTTAAACTAGTAATAGCGCACTGTGAGGCGATGCGCCATTAGTAGTTTTGCAAAAAAAAAGAATTAAAAAAATTCAGTACTGGCGCACTCCATGTCTGGTGCGCCATTACTAGTTAGAACTAGTAATGGCACACTTCGGTAGGATGCGCCATTAGTATGTATGTAAAAATGAAAAAAAAATTATCACTAGTGGCGCACCTGTTAATGGCGCATCACCAACTGGTGCGCCATTAGTATATAGTAGTGGCGCACTACTTCCCTGGTGCGCCATTAGTGTCAATCCTATCTATAGCCCTTTTCCTAGTAGTGTGGGGGATGGAACACTTCTCCCAATTTCCTGGCTTAGTGCTACGGGAGCGAGAGGAGGAGCTGCGATGGCCGACCATGATGGGATGGACTTTTCCGGGCGCGCTCCGATGGATACTCGTGGTGGGAGGATGGTGTGATCTGGATTTGAAGATCCCCGACTCTTTAAATAGACGATTTACCTACATGGTTAGGGTGGCAAATGTAAAAACGCACCGACTTCTCGCATTCGCTCGACACGTGGAAGATAGCCATTATTAAAAGCACAGAAGCTGAGGAGTGCAACATTCATGGGAAGCCGGACACTGCTTGTTACGACAGGTACTCGGGATTTGGAGAAGAACCCGCCTTGCAATGCCTAAGACAATCTGCGCGCCGGACTCATCGTCACTGAAGCATGGTTCTGGGGCTACTGAGGGAGTCCTGGATTAGGGGGTCCTCAGACAGCCGGACTATATACTTTGGCCGGACTGTTGGACTATGAAGATACAAGATTGAAGACTTCGTTCCGTGTCCGGGTGGGACTCTCTTTTGCGTGGAAGGCAAGCTTGGCAATTCGGATATGTAGATCTCCTCCCTTGTAACCGACTCTGTGTAACACTAGACCCCTCTAGTGTCTATATAAACCAGAGGGTTTAGTCCATAGGACAACAACAACAGTCATAATCATAGGCTAGCTTCTAGGGTTTAGCCTCTACGATCTCGTGGTAGATCAACTCTTGTAATACTCATATCATCAAGATCAATCAAGCAGGAAGTAGGGTATTACCTCCATCGAGAGGGCCCGAACCTGGGTAAACATTGTGTCCCCCGCCTCTTGTTACCATCAACCTTAGACGCATAGTTTGGGACCCCCTACCTAAGATCCGCTGGTTTTGACACTGACAGAGGGGGCACCACACACGTCTAAAAGATCAACTTGTGTGTCTTGGGGTGCCCCCTTGGCCACGTATATAGCGGGAGGAGGAGGAGGCCGGCCTAGGAGGGGTGCGCCTATAGGGGGAGTCCAACTAGGATTCGCAATCCTAGTTGGAGTCCCCTTCCTTTTCCAAGAGGGGAGAGAGGGAAGGAGAAGGAGAAGGAGAACGACAGAGAGGGGGGCGCCGCTCCCTCCCTAGTCCAATTCGGACTTGCCATGGGGGGGGTGGCCACCCCTTGAGGCCCTTCTCTCCTTTCCCGTATGGCCCATTAAGTCCCACTACTTCCCCCAGCGAATTCCCGTAACTCTGCGGTACTCCGAAAAAAATACCTAAATCACTCGGAACCTTTCCGATGTCTGAATATAGCCTTCCAATATATCGATCTTTACTTCTCGACCATTTTGAGACTCCTCGTCATGTCCGTGATCTCATCCGGGACTCCGAACAACCTTCGGTACATCAAATCACATAACTCATTATACAAATCATCATCGAACATTAAGCGTGCGGACCCTACGGGTTCGAGAACTATGTAGACATGACCGAGACACATCTCTGGTCAATAACCAATAGCGTAACCTGGATGCTCATATTGGCTCCTACATATTCTATGAAGATCTTTATCGATCACGGAGGGCTTCTACATCAACACCATAGCATCTCCGATGATGTGTGAGTAGTTTACCATAGACCTTCGGGTCCATAGTTATTAGCTGGATGGCTTCTTCTCTCTCTTTGGATCTCAACACAAAGTTCTCCTCATTCTTCTTGGAGATCTATTCGATGTAATTCTTTTTGCGGTGTGTTTGTCGAGATCCAATGAATTGTGGGTTTATGATCAAGATTATCTATGAACAATATTTGATTTTTCTCTGCAATCTTTGATGTATGATTTGTTATCTTTGCAAGTCTCTTCGAATTATCAGTTTGGTTTGGCCTACTAGATTGATCTTTCTTGCAATGGGAGAAGTGCTTAGCTTTGGGTTCAATCTTGCGGTGTCCTTTCCTAGTGACAGCAGGGGCAGCAAGGCACATATTGTATTGTTGCCATCGAGGATAAAAAGATGGGGTTTATAATGCGTTACTCTGTTCTTATGAACTTAATACTCTAGATGCATGCTGGATAACGGTCGATGTGTGGAGTAATAGTAGTAGCTGTAGAATCATTTCGGTCTACTTTTCACGGACGTGATGCCTATATACATGATCATGCCTAGATATTCTCATAATTATGCACTTTTCTATCAATTGCTCGACAGTAATTTGTTTACCCACCATAATACTTATGCTATCTTGAGAGAAGCCACTAGTGAAACCTATGGCCCCCGGGTCTATCTTCCATCATATAAGTTTCCCATCTATTTTATTTTACAATCTCTATTTTCCTATCTATATAATAAAAATACGAAAAATATTTATCTTATTATCTCTATCAGATCTCACTCTCGTAAGTGACCGTGAAGGGATTGACAACCCCTTTATCGCGTTGGTTGCGAGGTTCTTATTTGTTTGTGTAGGTGCGAGGTGACTTGCGTGTAGTCTCCTACTGGATTGATACCTTGGTTCTCAAAAACTGAGGGAAATACTTACGCTACTTTGCTGCATCACCCTTTCCTCTTTAAGGGAAAACCAACGCAGTGCTCAAGAGGTAGCAAGAAGGATTTCTGGCGCCGTAGCCGGGGAGATCTACGCACAAGTCAAGACATACCAAGTACCTATCACAAACTCTTATCCCTCGCATTACATTATTTGCAATTTGCCTCTCGTTTTCCTCTCCCCCACTTCACTCTTGTCGTTTTATTCGCCCTCTTTTTCCATTCGCCTCTTTTTCGCTCACTTCTTGTGTGCTTGTGTATTGGATTGTTTGTCACGATGGCTCAAGATAATACTAACAACAACAACAACAACAACAACAACAACAACAACAACAACAACAAAGCCTTTAGTCCCAAACAAGTTGGGGTAGGCTAGAGGTGAAACCCATAAGATCTCGCAACCAACTCATGGCTCTGGCACATGGATAGCAAGCTTCCACGCACCCCTGTCCATAGCTAGCTCTTTGTCGATACTCCAATCCTTCAGGTCTCTCTTAACGGACTCCTCCCATGTCAAAATCGGTCGACCCCGCCTTCTCTTAACATTCTCCGCATGCTTTAGCCGTCTGCTATGCACTGGAGCTTCTGGAGGCCTGCGCTGAATATGCCCAAACCATCTCAAACGATGTTGGACAAGCTTCTCCTCAATTGGTGCTACCTCAACTCTATCTCGTATATCATCATTCCGGACTCGATCCTTCCTCGTGTGGCCACACATCCATCTCAACATACGCATCTCCGCCACACCTAACTGTTGAACATGTCGCCTTTTACTCGGCCAACACTCCGCGCCATACAACATTGCGGGTCAAACCGCCGTCCTGTAGAACTTGCCTTTTAGCTTTTGTGGCACTCTCTTGTCATAGAGAATGCCAGAAGCTTGGCGCCACTTCATCCATCCGGCTTTGATTCGATGGTTCACATCTTCATCAATACCCCCATCCTCCTGCAACATTGACCCCAAATACCGAAAGGTGTCCTTCTGAGGTA
The DNA here is from genome assembly GCF_002162155.2 of Triticum dicoccoides. Classification (NCBI taxonomy): domain Eukaryota; kingdom Viridiplantae; phylum Streptophyta; class Magnoliopsida; order Poales; family Poaceae; genus Triticum; species Triticum dicoccoides. The sequence continues at coordinate 27,256,763 of NC_041388.1, forward strand.
CCACCTGGCCATCAAGGCTAACCTCCTCCTCCTCACAGCTAGTAGTACTGAAACCGCACATCATGTACTCGGTTTTAGTTCTACTAAGCCTAAACCCTTTCGATTCCAAGGTTTGTCTCCATAACTCTAACTTCCTATTTACCCCCGTCCGACTATCGTCAACTAGCACCACATCATCCGCAAAGAGCATACACCATGGGATATCTCCTTGTATACCCCTTGTGACCTCATCCATCACCAAAGCAAAAAGATAAGGGCTCAAAGCTGACCCCTGATGCAGCCCTATCTTAATCGGGAAGTCATCGGTGTCGACATCACTTGTTCGAACACTTGTCACAACATTATTGTACATGTCCTTGATGAGGGTAATGTACCTTGCTGGGACTTTGTGTTTCTCCAAGGCCCACCACATGACATTCCGCGGTATCTTATCATAGGCCTTCTCCAAGTCAACGAACACCATATGCAAGTCCTTCTTATGCTCCCTATATCTCTCCATAAGTTGTCGTACCAAGAAAACGGCTTCCATGGTCGACCTCCCAGGCATGAAACCAAACTGATTTTTGGTCACGCTTGTCATTCTTCTTAAGCGGTGCTCAATGACTCTCTCCCATAGCTTCATTGTATGGCTCAAGATAATACTAAATTGTGTGATTTTTCCAATACCAACAATAATGATTTTATTAGTAGTCCGATTGCTCCCCTTACCGATGCTGAATCTTGTGAAATTAATACTGCTTTGCTGAATCTTGTCATGAAAGATCCGTTTTCTGGCCTTCCTAGTGAAGATGCCACTACCCATCTAAACAGCTTTGTTGATTTGTGTGACATGCAAAAGAAAAAGGATGTGGATAATGATATTGTTAAATTGAAGCTATTCCCGTTTTCGCTTAGAGATCGTGCTAAAACTTGGTTTTCTTCTTTGCTTAAAAATAGTATTGATTCTTGGAATAAGTGCAGAGATGCTTTTATCTCTAAGTATTTTCCTCCCGCCAAGATCATCTCTCATAGAAACGATATTATGAACTTTAAGCAACTAGATCATGAGCATGTTGCACAATCTTGGGAGAGGATGAAATTGATTATTCTCAATTGCCCTACTCTTGGTTTAAATTTATGGATGATCATACAAATTTTTTATGCTGGATTGAATTCTGCTTCTAGAAATCTTTTAGATTTGGCCGCGGGAGGCACTTTTATGGAAATCACTTTAGAATAAGCTAAAAAACTCCTAGATAATATTATGGTTAATTATTCTCAATGGCATACCGAAAGATCTACTAGTAAAAAGGTTCATGCTATAGAAGAAATTATTGCTTTGAGTGCAAAGATAGATGAACTTATGATTTTTTTGCTAATAAGAGTGTTTCTTCTGATCCTAATGATATGCCTTTGTCTACTTTGATTGAGAATAATAATGAACCTATGTATGTGAATTTTGTTGGTAGGAACAATTTTGGTAACATCGCGTATAGAGGAAACTTTAATCCTTGGTCGTATCCTAGTAATTCCTGTAATAATTATGGTAATTCCTACAACAATTCTTATGGAAATTATAATAAGATGCCATATGGTTTTGAATCTAGTATTAAAGAATTTATTAGTTCACAGAAGAGTTTCAATGCTTTGATTGAAGAAAAATTGTCTAAGATTGATGAGTTGGCTAGGAACGTTGATAGAATTTCTCTTGATGTTGTTTCTTTGAAACTTAGATCTATTCCACCTAAGCATGATATCAATGAGTCTCTCAAAGCCATGAGAATTTCCATTGATGAGTGCAAAGAAAGAACCACTAGGATGCGTGCTAAGAAAGATTGCTTTGTGAAAGCGTGTTCTTCTAGTTTTCATGATAATAAAGATGAAGATCTAAAAGTTATTGATGTGTCTCCTATTAAATCTTTTTTTGCAATATGAATCTTGATAATTATGAGACTGAAGATGAGCCACCTTTACCTAGAAGGTGTTCCAAAAATTCTGAGTTTTTAGATCTTGATGCAAAAATTAGCAAAAGTGGGATTAAAGAGGTTAAAACTTTAAATATCAATGAATCCACTATTTTGGATTTCAAGGAATTTAATTATGATAATTTCTCTTTGATAGATTGTATTTCCTTGTTGCAATCCGTGCTAAATTCTCCTCATGCTTATATTCAAAATAAAGCTTTTACTAAACATATCGTTGATGCTTTGATGCAATCTTATGAAGAAAAACTTGAGTTGGAAGTTTCTATCCCTATAAAACTTTATTATGAGTGGGAACCTACAATAAAAATTAAAATTAAAGATCATGAGTGCTATGCTTTGTGTGATTTGGGTGCTAGTGTTTCCACGATTCCAAAAACTTTGTGTGATTTGCTAGGTTTCCGTGATTTTGATGATTGTTCTTTAAACTTGCACCTTGCGGATTTCACTATTAAGAAACCTATGGGAATAATTAATGATGTTCTTATTGTTGCAAATAGGAACTATGTGCCCGTATATTTCATTGTTCTTGATATAGATTGCAATCCTTCATGTCCTATTATTCTTGGTAGACCTTTCCTTAGAACGATTGGTGCAATTATTGATATGAAGGAAGGGAATATTATATTCCAATTTCCATTAAGGAAGAGCATGGAACACTTCCCTAGAAAGAAAATTAAATTACCATATGAATCTATTATGAGAGCCATTTATGGATTGCCTACCAAAGATGGAAATACCTAGATCTATCTTCTCTTTTATGCCTAGCTAGGGGCATTAAATGATAGCGCTTGTTGGGAGGCAACCCAATTTTATTTTTATTCCTTGCTTTTTGTCCTGTTTATTAATAAATAATTTATCTAGCCTCTGTTTTGGTTGTGTTTTTTGTGCTTAATTAGTGTTTGTGCCAAGTAGAACCATTGGGAAGACTTGGGGAAAGTCTTTTTGATCTTGTTGTAAAAAACATAAACTTTAGCGCTCACGAGAATCGCTGCCATTTTTATTTGGAAAGAGATATTTAGTTAAATCTATTTGCAGATGATTAATAGATAAATTCCTCATGTCCAGAAATTTATTTTAGAATTTTTGGGGTTCCAGAAGTTGCGTTAGCTACAGATTACTACAGATTGTTCTGGTTTTCTTGTGTTGTTTGCTTATTTTTGATGAATCTATGGCTAGTAAAAGAGTTTTTAAACCATAGAGAAGTTGGAATACAGTAGGTTTAACACCAATATAAATAAATAATGAGTTCATTATAGTACCTTGAAGTGGTGTTTTGTTTTCTTTCTCTAACGGAGCTCACGAGATCTTCTATTTTGAGTTTTGTGTTGTGAAGTTTTCAAGTTTTGGGTAAAGATTTGATGGATTATGGAACAAAGAGTGGCAAGATCCTAAGCTTGGGGATGCCCATGGCACCCCGAGGTAAAATTCAAGGACACCAAAAAGCCTAAGCTGGATGCCACGGAAGGCATCCCCTCTTTCGTCTTTGTCTATCGGTAACTTTGCTTGGAGCTATATTTTTATTCACCACATGATATGTGTTTTCCTTGGAGCATCTTGTATGATTTGTGTCTTTGATTTTTAGTTTACCACAATCATCCTTGCTGTACACACCTTTTGAGAGAGACTCAGATGATTTGAAATTTATTAGAAAGTCAATGTGCTTCACTTATATCTTTTGAGCTATATAGTTTTTGCTCTAGTGCTTCACTTATATCTATTAGAGCATGGTGGTGGTTTTGTTTTATAGAAACTATTGTTCTCTCATGCTTCACTTATATTATTTTGAGAGTCCTTTAGAAAAACATGGAAATTTGCTATAATATAAAAACTTTCATAGAAGTGCATTGAATACTATGAGAAGTTTGATACTTGATAATTGTTTTGAGATATGCAGATGGTTATATTAGATGCATACTTGTGTTGAAGTTTGTGATTCCCGTAGCATGCATGCATGGTGAACCGTTATGTGATGAAGTCGGAGCATGATTTATTTATTGATTGTCTTCCTTATGAGTGGCGGCCGGGGACGAGCGATGGTCTTTTCCTACCAATCTATCCCCCTAGGAGCATGCACGTAATACTTTGTTTTGATAACTAATAGATTTTTGCAATAAGTATGTGAGTTATTTATGACTAATATTATGTCCATGGATTATACGCACTCTCACCCTTCCACCATTGCTAGCCTCTCTAGTATCGTGCAACTTTCGCCGGTACCATAAACCCACCATATACCTTCCTCAAAGCAGCCACCATACCTACCTATTATGACATGTCCATAGCCATTCCGAGATATATTGCCATGCAACTTTCCACCGTTCCGTTATTATGACACGCTTCATCATTGTCATATTGCTTGCATGATCATGTAGTTGACATCTTATTTGTGGCAAAGCCACCATTCATAATTCTTCATACATGTCACTCATGCATCATTGCACATCCCGGTACACCACCGGAGGCATTCACATAGAGTCATATTTTGTTCTAAGTATTGAGTTGTAATTCTTCAGTTGTAAGTAAATAAAGTGTGATGATCATCATTATTAGAGCATTGTCCCAAGTGAGGAAAGGATGATGGAGACTATGATTCCCCCACAAGTTGGGATGAGACCCCGGACGAAAAAAAGAGGCCAAAAAGGGAAAAAAGGAAGAAGGCCCAAATAAAAAAATGAGAGAAAAAGAGAGAAGGGACAATGCCACTATCCTTTTTGCACACTTGTTCTTCAAAGTAGCACCATGTTCTTCATGATAGAGAGTCTCCTATGATATCACTTTCATATACTAGTGGGAATTTTTCATTATAGAACTTGGCTTGTACATTCCAATGATGGGTTCCTCAAAATGCCCTAGGTCTTCGTGAGCAAGCAAGTTGGATGCACACTCACTTAGTTTCTTTTGTTGAGCTTTCATATACTTATAGCTCTAGTGCATCTGTTGCATGGCAATCCCTACTCACTCACATTGATATATATTAATGGGCATCTCCATAGCCCGTTGATACGCCTAGTTGATGTGAGACTATCTTCTCCTTTTTGTCTTCTCCACAACCACCATTCTATTACACCATAGTGCTATATCCATGGCTCACGCTCATATATTGCGTTAAGATTGAAAAAGTTTGAGAACATCAAAAGTATGAAACAATTGCTTGGCTTGTCATCGGGGTTGTGCATGATTTAAATATTTTCTGTGGTGAAGATAGAGCATAGCCAGAGTATATGATTTTGTAGGGATAACTTTCTTTGGCCATGTTATTTTGAGAAGACATAATTGCTTAGTTAGTATGCTTGAAGCATTATTATTTTATGTCAATATTAAACTTTTATCTTGAATCTTTCGGATCTGAACATTCATGCCACAATAAAGAAAAATTACATTGTGAAATATGTTAGAAAGCATTCCACATCAAAAATTCTTCTTTTATCATTTACCTACTCGAGGACGAGCAGGAATTAAGCTTGGGGATGCTTGATACGTCTCCAACGTATCTATAATTTTTGATTTCTCCATGCTATTATATTATCTATTTTGGATGTCAATGGGCTTTATTTTACACTTTTATATCATTTTTGGGACTAACCTACTAACTGGAGGCCCAGCCCAAATTGCTGTTTTTTTTTGCCTATTTTAGGGTTTCGAAGAAAAGGAATATCAAATGGAGTGCAAACGGGATAAACCTTCAAGAACATGATTTTCTCAACAAACGTGATCCAGAGACTTGGAGTGGGCGTCAAGAAACAACGGAGGAAGCCACGAGGCAGGGGGGCGCGCCTAGCCCCCCTGGGCGTGCCCTCCACCCTCGTGGGCCCCCTGTTGCTCCACCGACATACTTCTTCCTCCTATATATATATCCACGTACCCCCCCCAAACATCCAAGAGCACCACGAAAACCTAATTCCACCACCGCAACCTTCTGTACCCGAGAGATCCCATCTTGGGGGCTTTTCCGATGCTCCGCCGGAGGGGGCATTGATCACGGAGGTCCTCTACATCAACTTCATGGCCTCTCCAGTGATGAGTGAGTAGTTTACTTAAGACCTACGGGTCCATAGTTATTAGCTAGATGGCTTCTTCTCTCTCTTTGGATCTCAATACAAAGTTCTCCTTGATCTTCTTGGAGATCTATTGGATGTAATCTTATTTTGCGGTTTGTTTGTCGAGATCCGATGAATTGTGGGTTTCTGATCCAGTTTATCTATGAACAATATTTTATTCTCCTCTGAATTATTTTATGTATGATTGGTTTATCTTTGCAAGTCTCTTCGAATTTATCAGTTTGGTTTGGCCTACTAGATTGATCTTTCTTGCAATGGGAGAAGTGCTTAGCTTTGGGTTCAATCTTGCGGTGTCCTTTCCCAGTGACAGCAGGGGCAGCAAGGCACGTATTTTATTGTTGCCATCGAGGATAAAAAGATGGGGTTTATATCATATTGCATGAGTTTATCCCTCTACATCATGTCATCTTCCTTAAAGCATTACTCTGTTCTTATGAACTTAATCCTCTAGATGCATGATGGATAGCGGTCGATGTGTGGAGTAATAGTAGTAGACGCAGAATCGTTTCAGTCTACTTGTCGCAGACGTGATGCCTATATACATGATCATACCTAGATATTCTCATAACTATGCTCAATTCTATCAATTGCTCAACACTAATTCGTTTACCCACCGTAATACTTATGCTCTTGAGAGAAGCCACTAGTGAAACCTATGGCCCCCGGGTCTATCTTCCATCATATTAATATTCCAACACTTAGTTATTTCCTTTGACATTTATTTTACTTTGCATCTTTATTTCTCTTTATCATAAAAATACCAAAAATATTATCTTATCATATCTATTAGATCTCAGTCTCGTAAGTGACCGTGAAGGGCTTGACAACCCCTTTATCACATTGGTTGCGAGGTTCTTATTTGTTTGTGTAGGTGCGTGGGACTTGAGCGTGATCTCCTACTGGATTGATACCTTGGTTCTCAAAAACTGAGGGAAATACTTACGCTACTTTGTTGCATCACCCTTTCCTCTTCAAGGGAAAACCAACACAGTGCTCAAGAGGTAGCATCGGTCAAACCGCATAACAACATATGTTGTTCGCTTTGTCATCGGTATGTTACTTTCCTGAGATTCGATCATCGGTATCATCATACCTAGTTCAATCTCGTTACTGGAAAGTCTCTTTACTCGTTCCATAATGCATCATCCCGCAACTAACTCATTAGTCACATTGCTTGCAAGGCTTATAGTGATGTGCATTACCGAGAGGGCCCAGAGATACCTCTCCGATACACGGAGTGACAAATCCTAATCTCGATATATGTCAACCCAACAAACACCTTCAGAGACACCTATAGAGAATCTTTATAATCACCCAGTTACATTGTGACGTTTGATAGCACACAAGGTGTTCCTTCGGTATTCGGGAGTTGCATAATCTCATAGTCAGAGGAACATGTATAAGTCATGAAGAAAGCAATAGCAATAAAACTCAACGATCATAATGCTAAGATAATGGATGGGTCTTGTCCATCACATCATTCTCTAATGATGTGATCCCGTTCATCAAATGACAACACATGTCTATGGTCAGGAAACATAACCATCTTTGATTAACGAGCTAGTCAAGTAGAGGCATATTAGGGACACTCTGTTTGTCTATGTATTCACACATGTACTAAGTTTCCAGTTAATACAATTCTTCCATGAATAATAAACACTTATCATGATATAAGGAAATATAAATAACAAATTTATTATTGCCTCTAGGTCATATTTCCTTCAGTCTCCCACTTGCACTAGAGTCAATAATCTACTTCACATCGTCATGTGATTTAACACCAATAGTTCACATCACCATGTGATTAGTTCACATCGCCATGTGGCGAATACCCAAAGGGTTTTACTAGAGTCAATAATCTAGTTCACATCGCTATGTGATTAACACCCAAAGAGTACTAAGGTGTGATCATGTTTTGCTCGTGAGAGAAGCTTAGTCAATGGGTGTGTCACATTTAGAGCCGTATGTATTTTGCAATTTTTCTAATTGCAACGACATTCAATATGTATCCAGATTGAGACTCACAGTCATCCAGATCGGTGTAAAAGCTTGCATTGGCGTAACTCTTTACGACGAACTCTTTATCACCTCCATAACCGAGAAATATCTCCTTAGTCTTCTAAGGATAATTTTGACCGCTGTAAAGTGATCCACTCTTGGATCAATATCGTACCCCCTTGCCAAACTCATGGCAAGGCACACAATAGGTTTGGTACACAGCATAGCATACTTTATAAAACCAATGGCTAAGGCATAGGGAATGACTTTCATTCTCTTTCTATTTTCTGACATGGTCGTGTGATACGTCCATTTTGCATCATGCTTTTATATCGATATTTATCGCATAATGGACTGTTATTTCACTTTATGTCACAATACTTATGGCTATTCTCTCTTATTTTACAAGGTTTACATAAGGAGGGAGAATGCCGGCAGCTGGAATTCTGGTCTGGAAAAGGAGCAAATATTAGAGACCTATTCTGCGCAACTCTAAAAGTCCTGAAACTCCACGGAACGTCTTAAAATAAATAAAGAAAAATCCACGCCAAAGATGAAGGCTAGGGGGCCCACACCCTGCTCACGAGGGTGGCCCCCCCTAGGGCACGCCCCCTACCTCGTGGGCCCCCTGGTGGCTCTCCGACGCCCATCTTCTCCTATATGAGGTCTTTTGATGAGAAAAAAAATAAGGAGGAACTTTTCGGGACGAGACTCCGCCGCCACGAGGAGGAACCTTGGCGGATCCAATCTAGAGCTCCGGTAGAGCTGTTCTACCGGCGAAACTTCCCTCCGGAAGGGGGAAATCATCACCATCGTCATCACCAATTCTCCTCTCATCGGGAGAGGGCAATCTCCATCAACATATTCACCAGCACCATCTCATCTCCAAACCCTAGTTCATCTCTTGTATCCAATTCTTGTCTCAAAGTCCGGGATTGGTGCTACTAGGTTGCTAGTAGTGTTGATTACTCCTTCTAGTTGATGCTAGTTGGTTTAATTGGTGGAAGATTATATGTCTAGATCCTATATGCATATTATTACCCCTCTGATTATGAACATGAATATGCTTTGTGAGTACTTACGTTCGTTCCTGAGGACAAGGGAGAAGTCTTGCTATGAGTAGTCATGTGAATTTGGTATTCGTTTGATATTTTGATAAGATGTATGTTGTCTAGCCTCTAGTGGTGTTATGTGAACGTCGACTACATAACACTTCACCATTATTTCGGCCTAGAGGAAGGCATTGGGAAGTAATAAGTAGATGATGGGTTTCTAGAGTGATAGAAGCTTAAACCCTAGTTTATGCACTGCTTCGTAAGGGGCTGATTTGGATCCATATGTTTCATGCTATGGTTAGGTTTACCTTAATACTTTTGTTGTAGTTGCGGATGCTTGCAATAGAGGTTAATCATAAGTGGGATGCTTGTTCAAGTAAGAACAGCACCCAAGCACCAGTCAACCCACATATCAAATTATCAAAGTATCGAACGCGAATCATATGAACGTGATGAAAACTAGCTTGACAATATTCCCATGTGTCCTCGGGAGCGCTTTTCCTATTATAAGAGTTTGTTCCGGCTTGTCCTTTTCTACAAAAGGATTGGGCCACCTTTCTGCACTTTATTTACTTTTTTTACTTGTTGCTCGTTACAATTTATCCTATCACAAAACTATCTGTTACCACTTATTTCAGTGCTTGCAGAGAATACCTTGCTGAAAACCGCTTATCATTTCCTTCTGCTCCTCGTTGGGTTCGACACTCTTACTTATCAAAAGGACTACGATAGATACCCTATACTTGTGGGTCATCAAGCCTCTTTTCTGGTGCCATTGCCGTGGGGTGTAGCGCCTTTGGTAGGTGGAATTTGGTAAGGAAAAATTTATATAATGTGCTGAAATTTACTGTCACTTGTTACTATGGAAAGTAATTCTATGAGGGGCTTGTTCGGGGTATCTTCACCCCGACCAGTAGAGCAAAGAGTTGCTCCTCAACCTACTGAACCTATTGAAAATGAAATCCCTTATGAGTATCCTTCAGGTATGATAGAAAAACTGCTAGCTAATCCTTTTACAGGAGATGGAACAAAGCATCCTAATGAGCACTTAATATATGTGGATGAAGCTTGTGGATTATTTAAGCTTCCAGGTATACCCGATGATGTTGCTAAGAAGAAGGTCTTCCCTTTAACTTTGAAGGGAGACGCATTGATATGGTATAGGCTATGTGATGATATGAGATCGTGGGACTATAAAAGATTGAAGCTGGAATTTCATCAAAAGTATTACCCTATGCATCTTGTTCATTGTGATCGCAATTATATATATAATTTCTGGCCTCGCGAAGGAGAAAGCACCACTCAAGCTTGGGGGAGGCTTAAATCAATGTTATATTCATGCCCCAATCATGAGCTCTCAAGAGAAATAATTATGCAAAGTTTTTATGCTCGGCTTTCTGAGAACAATCGCACCATGCTCGATACTTCTTGTGCTGGCTCTTTTATGATGAAGACTATTGAATTCAGATGGAATTTATTGGATAGAATTAAACACAACTCTGAAGATTGGGACCTCGACGAAGGTAAGGAGTCGGGTATGACACCTAAGTTTGATTGTGTTAAATCTTTTATGGACACCGATATTTTTCGTAAGTTTAGCACTAAATATGGACTTGACTCTGAGATAGTAACTTCTTTCTGTGAATCTTTTGCTACTTATGTTGATCTCCCTAAAGAGAAGTGGTTTAAATATCATCCTCCCATAGAAGTAAAAGTAGTTGCACCTATTAAAGTTGAAGAAAAGACTGTCACTTACAATGATCCTATTGTTCCTACTTATATTGAGAAACCACCTTTCCCTGTTAGAACAAAGGATCATGCTAAAGCTTCAATTGTTGTTCGTAAAAGCAATATTAGAACTTATACACCTCCTGAGCAAGTTAAAGTAGAACCTAATATTGCTATTGTTAAAGATCTCTTGTCTGATAATATTGATGGGCATGTTATTCAGTTCGAAGGTGAAACTGCTAGAATTGCTAAACCTTGTGATAAAGATAAACATAGACCTGTGGTAGGCGTGCCTGTTATTTCTGTTAAAATAGGAGATCATTGTTATCATGGCTTATGTGATATGGGTGCTAGTGCTAGTGTTATACCTCATGACTTATACAAAGAAATTAAGAATGAAATTGCACCTGTTGAGTTAGAAGATATTGATGTTACTATTAAACTTGCTAATAGAGATACTATTGCACCTATTGGAATTGTTAGAGATGTTGAAATCGAAAAATTGTGTGGGAAAACTAAATATCCTGCTGATTTTCTTGTTCTTACCTCTCCGCAGGATAGCTTTTGTCCAATTATATTTGGTAGACCCTTCTTAAATACTGTCAATGCTACCATAGACTGCACTAAGAATATTGTCACTGTTGGCTTGGATGATATGGTTCATGAGTTTAATTTCTCTAAATTTAGTAAACAACATCGTGAGGAAGAATTACCTAGTAAGGATGAAATTATTGGTCTTGCTTCTATTGCCATACCTCCTAGTGATCCTTTAGAACACTATTTGCTAGACCATGAAAATGATATGTTCATGAAAGAAAGAAGGGAAATAGATGAAGTATTATTTAAACATGAACCTATTCTACATCACAACTTGCCTGTTGAAATTTTAGGGGATCCACCTCCACCCAAGGGTGATCCCGTGTTTGAGCTCAAACCTTTGCCTGATAATCTTAAATATGCTTATCTTGATGAAAAGAAGATATATCCTGTTATTATTAGTGCTAACCTTTCAGAGCATGAAGAAGAAAGATTATTGAAAACTCTGAAGAAGCACCATGCTGCTATTGGAAATACTCTTGATGATCTTAAGGGCATTAGTCCCACTCTATGTCAACATAAAATAAATTTGGAAGCAGATGCCAAACCAGTTCGTGATCCTTAACGACGTCTGGATCCTAAAATGAAAGAAGTGGTAAGAAAAGAAATACTAAAGCTTCTGGAGGCAGGTATAATCTATCCCATTGCTGATAGTGAGTGGGTAAGTCATGTCCATTGTGTCCCTAAGAAGGGAGGTATTACTATTGTTCCTAATGATAAAGATGAATTGATTCCACAAAGAATTATCATAGGTTATAGGATGGTAATTGATTTCCGCAAATTAAATCAAGCTACTAAGAAAGATCATTACCCCTTACCTTTTATTGATTAAATGCTAGAAATATTATGCAAACATACACACTATTTCTTTCTAGATGGTTATTCTGGTTTCGCTCAAATACCTGTGTCGGCTAGAGATCAATCAAAGACTACTTTTACATGCCCTTTTGGTACTTTTGCTTATAGACGTATGCCTTTTGGTTTATGTAATGCAGCCGCTACCTTTCAAAGATGCATGATGGCTATATTCTCTGACTTTTGTGAAAAGATTTGTGAGGTTTTCATGGACGACTTTTCCGTCTATGGTTCCTATTTTGATGACTACTTGAGCAATCTTGATCGAGTTTTGCAGAGATGTGAAGAAACTAATCTTGTCTTGAATTGGGAAAAGTGCCACTTTATGGTTAATGAAGGTATTGTCTTGGGGCACAAGGTTTCTGAAAAAGGTATTGAAGTTGATAAAGCCAAGGATGATGCTATTGAAAAGATGCCATGTCCCAAGGACATCAAAGGTATAAGAAGTTTCCTTGGTCATGACGGATTTTACAGGAGGTTCATTAAGGACTTCTCAAAAATTTCTCGGCCTCTGACTAATTTATTGCAAAAAGATATACCATTTTTCTTTGATGATGATTGTGTAGAAGCATTTGAAATACTTAAGAAAGCATTAGTCTCTGCACCTGTTGTTCAGCCACCTGATTGGAATTTACTCTTTGAAATTATGTGTGATGCTAGTGATTATGCTGTAGGTGCTGTTCTAGGGCAAAGAGTTGACAAGAAATTAAATGTTATTCATTATGCTAGTAAGACTCTAGACAATGCTCAAAGAAATTATGCTACTACTGAAAAAGAGCTTTTAGCAGTTGTATTTGCTTGTGATAAGTTCAGATATTATATTGTTAATTCTAAAGTAACTATTCAAACTGATCATGCTGCTATTAAATATCTTATGGAAAAGAAAGATGCTAAACCTAGAATTATTAGATGGGTTCTCTTGCTACAAGAATTTGATTTGCATATTGTTGATAGAAAGGGAGCTGATAACCCCGTTGCAGACAACCTGTCTAGGTTAGAAAATATTCTCGATGACCCACTACCTATTAATGATAGCTTTCCTGATGAACAATTAAATGTTATAAGTACTTCTCGTAGTACTCCATGGTATGCTGATTATGCTAATTATATTGTTGCTAAATTTATACCACCTAGCTTCACATACCAACAAAAGAAAAGGTTCTTCTATGATTTAAGACATTACTTTTGGGATGACCCACATCTTTATAAAGAAGGAGTAGATGGTGTTATTAGACGTTGTGTACCTGAGCATGAACAGGAACAGATCCTACGCAAGTGTCATTCCGAATCTTGTGGAGGACACCACGCTGGAGATAGAACTACACATAAGGTATTGCAATCTGGTTTTTATTGGCCTACTCTCTTCAAGGATGCCCGTAAGTTTGTCTTGTCTTGTGATGAATGTCAAAGAATTGGTAATATTAGTAGACGTCAAGAAATGCCTACGAATTATTCTCTTGTAATTGAACCATTTGATGTTTGGGGCTTTGATTATATGGGACCTTTTCCTGCCTCTAATGGATACACACATATTCTAGTTGCTATAGATTACGTTACTAAGTGGGTACAAGCTATTCCAACTAGTAGTGTTGATCATAACACTTCTATTAAAATGCTTAAAGAAGTTATTTTCCCGAGGTTTGGAGTCCCTAGATATTTAATGACTGATGATGGTTCACACTTTATTCATGGTGCTTTCCGTAAAATTCTTGCTAAATATGATGTTAATCATAGAATTGCATCTCCTTATCACCCACAGTCTAGTGGTCAAGTAGAGTTGAGCAATAGAGAGCTCAGATTAATTTTGCAAAAGACTGTTAATAGGTCTAGAAAGAATTGTTCTAAGAAACTTGATGATGCGTTATGGTCTTATAGAACTGCATACAAAAATCCTATGGGTATGTCTCCGTATAAGATGGTCTATGGAAAATCATGTCACTTACCTCTCGAACTAGCGCATAAGGCATATTGGGCTATTAAAGAGCTTAACTATGATTTTAAGCTTGCCGGTGAAAAGAGGTTATTTGATATTAGCTCACTTGATGAATGGAGAACCCAAGCTTATGAAAATGCCAGGTTGTTTAAATAAAAAGTTAAAAGATGGCATCACAAAAGGATACAAAAGCGTGAGTTTAATGTAGGTGATTATGTATTGCTATACAACTCTCGTTTAAGATTTTTTGCAGGAAAACTTCTCTCTAAATGGGAAGGCCCCTATGTTATCGAAGAGGTCTATGGTTCCGGTGCCAACAAAATTAAAAACTTCGAGGGCACAAATCCGAAGGTGGTAAACAGTCAAAGAATCAAACATTATATCTCAAGTAATCCAATAAATGTTGAAACCAATATTATTGAAACCGTAACCCCGGAGGAATACATAAGGGACACTTTCCGGAACGTTTCAGACTCAAAAAAGGAATAGGTATGTGGTACGGTAAGTAAACCGACTCCAAAACAATTTTTAAGGCAATATTTCTCCGTTTTGGAATATTTAGAAAAATAGAAAAATAAGTAGCAGTCCGGGAAGGACACGAGGGCCCCACAAGGGTGGTGGGCGCGCCCCCTACCTCGTGAGCACCTCGTGTGCTTTCTGGACTCCGTTTTCTTGCACATTACGTATTTTGGTCGGTAAAAATTCATTATATAATCTCCCGGGGGTTTTGACTCCCGTATCACGCAAAAATCTCCTCTTTGTTTCGAGCTGTTTTCCTGACAGATCTATATTATCATGACATCCCCAAGTGCTTCCAAGGACAAGTTCTTCGAGAAGGTCATCAACCCTTACCTCGTGGAGGTGCTGCGACACCCTCAAACCATTGAGATGCGTGATGGGTTGTTGCACATCTGCGATGTTGAGGGACCAAAGGGAACCGGAAGCATGGAGACGAGGCTCGAAGCAATGGAGCAACAGATTTTCAAGTGCCAGGGGATGGTGGAGCGTGGAATCAACGCTAGCCACACGATGCTCGCGGAGTTCACTAACAACTACAAGCCGGATGCCAAGAACACCGAGGAGGCCATCTTCAAGCTATATGAGAAGATCGAGCACCTCCAAGCCCAAATCTATGACCTGCAAAACCGAAACTGTGAGTATGAATATAGATTCAAAAGAATGAGTTTGGCTGCAGATTCGAGGATTCCGGAGACTTGATCGTCCTTCTATGATGGTGAACCTATGCCTTGGAATATGGATGACAGGCCCGCATCATCAACAACACCTCCACCTTCTTCACCAACCTAGGAGATATAATCACATGGGTATGGGCAATCCCCTTGGCAACTGCCAAGCTTGGGGGAGGTGCCCCGGTATCGTATCACAATCACAACTCCTATCTTTACTGTTTTTCTTAGTTTGATCCTATTAGTAGTATCTTGATCTAGTAGAAAAAAATTTATGGCATGATCTAGTTTTGAGTTTTGCTTTATGATCTCTCTATGTAATCGAGTCCGTGAGCTATATATAATAAAGATTAGTGTTGAGTCAAGGGCTTGATTATTTTTCCATGATCTTGGGTGAATAAAAGAAAAGAGAAAAAGAATAAAAAGAAACAAGGAGTTCATATTGATCTTATTGAGAGTAATGACTTCACATAGAAAGAGTATGATGATTAAAAGTTGTTGGGAGTTGGCAGACATAGCTTTGGTCATTGTTGCAATTAATAGGAAGTAATAAGGAAAAAGAGGTTTCACATATAGATATATTATCATTGACATCTTTTATGATTGGGAGCACTCATTAAAATATGACATGCTAAAGAGTTGATGTTGGACAAGGAAGACAACGTAATGAGTTATGTCTTTCGTATATCCGAGATAAAGTATGTTGTCATGGATCCTCTAACTTGTTGAGCTTGCCTGTCCCCCTCATGCTAGCCAAATTCTCAGCACCAAGTAGAAATAGTACTTGTGCTTCCAAATACCCTTAAACCAGTTTTGCCATGAGAGTCCACCATATCTACCTATGGATTGAGTAAGATCCTTCAAGTAAGTTGTCATCGGTGAAAAGCAATAAAAATTGCTCTAAATATGTATGATTGATTGGTGTGGGAGAAATAAGCTTTATACAATCTTGTGATGTGGAAGTAATAAAAGCGACGGACTGCATAATAAAGGTTCATATCACAAGGGGCAATATAAAGTGACGTTCTTTCGCATTGAGATTTTATATATCCAACCACAAAAGCGCATGGCAACCTATGCTTCCCTCTGCGAAGGGCCTATCCTTTATTATTATTTTCTACCTTATGCAAGAGTCATGGTGATCTTCACCTTTTCTTTTTCATTTTATCCTTTGGCAAGCTCAGCATGTTGGAAAGAACATGATATATATATATATAATTGGATGTAGGGGAGCATGAACCATTATTGTTGAAATTACCCTTGAGGTAAAAGGTTGTGGGGCAAAACTATAAGCCCCTATCTTTCTCTGTGTCCGATTAAAACTCCGTAACCACAAGTATCGTATGAGTGTTGGCAATTATGGAGGACCAAATGATAGTTGAGTATGTGGACTTGCTTTTTAGCTCTGACATAGACTCTTTCCAGTGTTATGATAAATTGCAATTGCTTCAATGACGGAGATTATAGTTTGTCGGAGCCAATAAGGTTTATGATTTATACTTTTGCATTGTGAATAGATCATCACTTGAACATAAGTAATCATATGACAAAATCTATATATGTTGTTGTTATGAGAATAATCATGATGCCTTCATGTTCGTATTTATTTTTATCGACGCCTCTACCTCTAAACATGAGGACATATTTATTCTTATCGGCTTTTCGCTTGAGGACAAGCGAGGTCTAAGCTCGGGGGAGTTGATACGTCCATTTTGCATCATGCTTTTATATCGATATTTATCGCATTATGGCCTGTTATTTCACTTTATGTCACAATACTTATGGCTATTCTCTCTTATTTTACAAGGTTTACATAAGGAGGGAGAATGTCGGCAGCTGGAATTCTGGTCTGGAAAAGGAGAAAATATTAGAGACCTATTCTGCACAACTCCAAAAGTCCTGAAACTCCACGGAACGTCTTAAAAGAAACAAAGAAAAATCCACAGCAAAGATGAAGGCCAGGGGCCCCACACCCTACTCATGAGGGTGCCCCCCCTAGGGCGCACTCCCCTACCTCGTGGGCCCCCTGGTGGCTCTCCGACGCCCATCTTCTCCTATATGAGGTATTTCGATGAGAAAAAAATAAGGAGGAACTTTTTGGGACAAGACTCCGCCGCCACAAGGCGGAATATTGGTGGATCCAATCTAGAGCTCCGGCAGAGCTGTTCTGCCAGGGAAACTTCCCCCCGGGAGGGGGAAGTCATCACCATGGTCATCACCAACGCTCCTCTCATCGGGAGAGGGCAATCTCCATCAACATCTTCACCAGCACCATCTCATCTCCAAACCCTAGTTCATCTCTTGTATCCAATTCTTGTCTCAAAGTCCGGGATTGGTGCTAGTAGGTTGCTAGTAGTGCTGATTAGTCCTTGTAGTTGATGCTAGTTGGTTTAATTGGTGGAAGATCATATGTTCAGATCCTATATGCATATTATTACCCCTCTAATTATGAACATGAATATGCTTTGTGAGTAATTACGTTCGTTCCTGAGAACAAGGGAGAAGTCTTGCTAAGAGTAGTCATGTGAATTTGGTATTCGTTTGATATTTTGATAAGATGTATGTTGTCTAGCCTCTAGTGGTGTTATGTGAACGTCGTCTACATAACACTTCACCATTATTTGGGCCTAGAGGAAGGCATTGTGAAGTAATAAGTAGATGATGGGTTGCTAGAGTGATAGAAGCTTAAACCCTAGTTTATGCGTTGCTTCATAAGGGGCTGATTTGGATCCATATGTTTCATGCTATGGTTAGGTTTACCTTAATAATTTTGTTGTATTTGCGGATGCTTGCAATAGAGGTTAATCATAAGTTGGATGCTTTTTCAAGTAAGAACAACACCCAAGCACTGGTCCACCCACATATCAAATTATCAAAGTATCGAACGCAAATCATATGAATGTGATGAAAACTAGCTTGACGATATTCCCATGTGTCCTCGGGTGCGCTTTTCCTATTATAAGAGTTTGTTCCGGCTTGTCCTTTGCTACAAAAGGATTGGGCCACCTTGCTGCACTTTATTTACTTTTGTTACTTGTTGCTCGTTACAATTTATCCTATCACAAAACTATCTGTTACCACTTATTTCAGTACTTGCAGAGAATACCTTGCTGAAAACCACATATCATTTCCTTCTGCTCCTCGTTGGGTTCGACACTCTTACTTATCGAAAGGACTATGATAGATCCTCTATACTTGTGGGTTATCATCGTGTTTTGAGTCTTACTCAACTTTACACCTTGCAATACAGGCAAGAACTCCTTCTTTGAGTGTTCCATTTTGAAATACTTCAAAAATCTTGTCAAGGTATGTACTCATTGAAAAATCTTATCAAGCGTCTTGATATATCTCTATAGATCTTGATGCCCAATATGTAAGCAGCTTCACCGAGGTCTTTCTTTGAAAAACTCCTTTCAAACACTCCTTTATGCTTTCCAGAAAATTCTACATCATTTCCGATCAACAATATGTCATTGACATATACTTATCAGAAAGGTTGTAGTGCTCCCACTCACTTTCTTGTAAATACAGCCTTCACCGCAAGTCTATATGAAATTATATGCTTTGATCAACTTATCAAAGCATATATTCCAACTCCGAGATGCTTGCACCAATCCATAGATGGATCACTAGAGCTTGCACATTTTGTTAGCACCTTTAGGATTGACAAAACCTTCAGGTTGTATCATATACAACTCTTCTTTAATAAATCCATTAAGGAATGCAGTTTGATGTCCATTTGTCAGATTTCATAAAATGTGGCAATTGCTAACATAATTCGAACAGAGTTTAAGCATCGATATGAGTGAGAAAATGTCATCGTAGTCAACACGTTGAACTTGTCAAAAACCCTTTTCGACAAGTCGAGCTTTGTAGATAGTAACACTACTATCAGCATCCATCTTCCTCTTGAAGATCCATTTATTCTCAATGGCATGCGAATCATCGGGCAAGTCCACCAAAGTCCACACTTTGTTCTCATACATGGATTCTATCTTAGATTTCATGGCCTCAAGCCATTTCGCGGAATCTAGGCTCATCATCACTTCCTCGTAGTTCGTAGGTTCGTCATGGTCAAGTAACATGACCTCCAGAACAGGATTATTGTACCACTCTAGTGCGGATCGTACTCTGGTTGACCTACGAGGTTCGGTAGTAACTTGATCTAAAGTTTCATGATCATCATCATTAGCTTCCTCACTGATTGGTGTAGGAATCACTAGAACTAATTTCTGTGATGAACTACTTTCCAATTCGGGAGAAGGTACAATTACCTCATCAAGTTCTACTTTCCTACCACTCTCTTCTTTCGAGAGAAACTCCTTCTCTAGAAAGGTTCCATTCTTAGCTACGAATATCTTGCCTTCGGATCTATGGAAGGTTGACGTCTACTACAGAACCTTCTTCTTGTAGACGTTGTTGAGACTCCAAGTGCAGAGGTTTGTAGGACAGCAGCAAATTTCCCTCAAGTGGATGACCTAAGGTTTATCAATCCGTGGGAGGCGTAGGATGAAGATGGTCTCTCTCAAGCAACCCTGCAACCAAATAACAAAGAGTCTCTTGTGTCCCCAACACACCCAATACAATGGTAAATTGTATAGGTGCACTAGTTCGGCGAAGAGATGGTGATACAAGTGCAATATGGATGGTAGATATAGGTTTTTGTAATCTGAAAATATAAAAACAGCAAGGTAACTAATGAGAAAAGTGAGCACAAACGGTATTGCAATGTGTTGAAACAAGGCCTAGGGTTCATACTTTCACTAGTGCAAGTTCTCTCAACAGTAATAACATAATTGGATCATATAACTATCCCTCAACATGCAACAAAGAGTCACTCCAAAGTCACTAATAGCGGAGAACAAACGAAGAGATTAATGTAGGGTACGAAACCACCGCAAAGTTATCCTTTCTGATTGATCTATTCAAGAGTCCGTAGTAAAATATCACGAAGCTATTCTTTCCGTTCAATCTATGCTAGAGTCCTACTAGAATAACACCTTAAGACACAAATCAACCAAAACCCTAATGTCACCTAGATACTCCAATGTCACCTCAAGTATCCGTAGGTATGATTATACGATATGCATCACACAATCTCAGATTCATCTATTCAACCAACACAAAGAACTTCAAAGAGTGCCCCAAAGTTTCTACCGGAGAGTCAAGACGAAAACGTGTGCCAACCCCTATGCATAAGTTCACAAGGTCACAGAACTCGCAAGTTGATCACCGAAACATACATCAAGTGGATCACGTGATATCCCACTGTCACCATAGATAAGCACGTGCAAGACATACATCAAGTGTTCTCAAATCCTTAAAGACTCAATCCGATAAGATAACTTCAAAGGGAAAACTCAATTCATCACAAGAGAGTAGAGGGGGAGAAACACCATAAGATCCAACTATAATAGCAAAGCTAGCGATACATCAAGATCGTACCACCTCAAGAACACGAGAGAGAGAGAGAGAGAGAGAGATCAAACACATAGCTACTGGTACATACCCTCAGCCCCAAGGGTGAACTACTCCCTCCTCGTCATGGAGAGCACCGGGATGATGAAGATGGACATCGGAGAAGGATTCCCCCCTCTGGCAGGGTGCCGGAATGGGTCTAGATTGGTTTTCGGTGGCTACGGAGGCTTCTGGCGGCGGAACACCTGATCTATTCTGCTCCCCGATGTTTTCAAGGTATATGGATATATATATAGGTGAAAGAAGCCGGTCAGGGGAGCCACGAGGGGCCCACGAGGGTGGGGGCACGCCTAGGGGGCAGGCACGCCTCCCTGCCTCATGGCCACCTCGAAGCTTCCTTGACTTCAACTCCAAGTCTCTTGGATCACGTTCGTTCCAAAAATCACGCTCCCGAAGGTTTCATTCCATTTGGACTCCGTTTGATATTCCTTTTCTACAAAACACTAAAACAAGGGAAAACAGAAACTGGCACTGGGCTCTGGGTTAATAGGTTAGTCCCAAAAATAATATAAAAGTGTTTAATAAAGCCCATAAACATCCAAAACAGATAATATAATAGCATGGAACAGCCAAAAATTATAGATACATTGGAGACATATCAAAGGTGTACCCAACAGTCTTCTTTGGGTATCCTATGAGGACACATTTCTCCTATTTGGGTTCGAGCTTATCAGGTTGAAGCTTTTTCACATAAGCATCGCAGCCCCAAGCTTTAAGAAACGACAGCTTAGGATTCTTGCCAAACCATAATTCATACGGTGTCATCTCAACGGATTTAGATGGTTCCCTATTTAATGTGAATGCATCCATCTCTAATGCATAACCCCAAAACGATAGTGGTAAATCGGTAAGAGACATCATAGATCACACCATACCTAATAAATTACGGTTACGATGTTTGGACACACCATTATGCTGTGGTGTTCCAGGTGGCGTGAGTTGCGAAACTATTCCACATTGTTTCAAATGAAGACCAAACTCGTAAATCAAATATTTGCCTCCACGATCAGATCGTATAAACTTTATTTTCTTATTACGATGATTTTCCACTTCACTCTGAAAATTCTTTGAACTTTTTCAAAATTTTCAGACTTCTGTTTCATTAAGCAGATATACCCATATCTGCTCAAATCATCTGTGAAGGTTAGAAAATAACGATACCCGCCGCAAGCCTGAACACTCATCGGACCGCATACATCAGTAAATATTGTTTCCAATAAGTCAGTGGCTCGCTCCATTGTTCCGGAGAACGGAGTCTTAGTCATCTTGCCCATGAGGCATGGTTCGCAAGCATCAAGTGATTCCAGAAGTCCATCCGCATGGAGTTTCTTCATGCGCTTTACACCAATATGACCTAAACGACAGTGCCACAAGTATGTTGCACTATCATTATCAACTTTGCATCTTTTGGCATCAATATTATGAATATGTGTATCACTACGATCGATATTCAATAAACCATTTATATTAAGTGTATGACCATAGAAGGTTTTATTCATGTAAACAGAATAACAATTATTCTTTGACTTAAATGAATAACCGTATTGCAATAAACATGATCCAACCATATCCATGCTCAATGCAAAACTCCAAATAACATTTATTTTAGGTTCAAAACTAATCCCGAAGGTAAAAGGAGTGTGCGATGGTGATCTTATCGACCTTGGAATCATTTCCAACACACATCGTCACCTCGCCCTTAACTAGTCTCTGTTCATTTTGCAACTCCTGTTTTGAGTTACTAATCTTAGCAACTGAACTGGTATCAAATACCCTGGGGTTACTATGAACACTAGTAAAGTACACATCAATAACGTGTATATCAAATATACCTTTCACTTTGCCATCCTTGTTATCCGTCAAGTATTTGGGGTAGTTCTGCTTCTAGTGACCATTCCATTTGAAGTAGAAGCACCCAGTTTCAGGTTTAGGTCTAGCTTTGGGTTTCTTCACGGGAGTGGCAACTTGCTTGCCATTATTTCTTGAAGTTCCCTTTCTTTTCCTTTGCCCCTTTTCTTGAAACTAGTGGTCTTGTTAACCATCAACACTTGACGCACTTTCTTGATTTCTACCTTCGCTGATTTTAGCATCGCGGAGAGATCTGGAATCGTTCTCGTCATCCCTTGCATATTATAGTTCATCACGAAGTTCCAGTAACTTGGTAATAGTGACTAGAGAACTCTATCAATCACTATCTTATCTGGAAGATTAACTCCCACTTGATTAAAGCGATTGTAGTACCCAGACATTCTAAGCACATGCTCACTGGTTGAGCTATTCTCCTCCATCTTGTAGGCAAAGTACTTGTCAGAGGTCTCATACCTCTCAACTCGGGCATGAGTCTGAAATACCAATTTGAGCTCTTGGAGCATCTTATATGCTCTGTGGCGTTCAAAACGTTTTTGAAGTCCCGGTTCTAAGCGTAAAGCATGGCACAGTAAACTATCAAGTAGTGATCATATTGAGCTTGCCAAACGTTCATAACGTCTGCATCTGCTCCTGCAATAGGTCCGTCACCTAGCGGTGCATCAAGGACATAATTCTTCTATGCAGCAATGAGGATAATCCTTAGATCATGGATCCAGTCCGCATCATTGCTACTATCATATTTCAACTTATTTTTCTCTAAGAACATATCAAAAATAAACGGGGAGCTATAATGTGAGGTATTGATCTACAACATAATTTGCAAATACTATCAGGACTAAGTTCATGATAAATTAAAGTTCAATTAATCATATTACTTAAGAACCCCACTTAGATAGATATCCCTCTAGTCATCTAAATGATCACGTGATCCATATCGACTAAACCATGTCCGATCATCATGTGAGATGGAGTAGTTTTCAATGGTGAACATCTCTATGTTGATCATATCTACTCTATGATTCACGTTCGACCTATCAGTCTCTGTGTTCCGAGGCCATATCTGCCTATGCTAGGCTCGTCAAGTTTAACCCGAGTATTCCGCATGTGCAAAACTGGCTTGCACTCGTTGTATGTGAACGTAGAGCTTATCACACCCGATCTTCACGTGGTGTCTCGGCATGACGAACTGTAGCAACGGTCCATACTCAGGGAGAACACTTATACCTTGAAATTTAGTGAGGGAACATCTTATAATGCGACCTCCGTACTAAGCAAAATAAGATGCATAAAGGATAAACATCACATGCAATCAAAATCTGTGACATTATATGGACATCATCATCTTGTGCCTTTGATCTCCATCTCCAAAGCACCGTCATGATCTCCGTCGTCACCGGCATGACACCATGATTGTTGAGGAACGTAGTAATTTCAAAAAAAATTCCTACGCACACGCAAGATCATGGTGATGCATAGAAACGAGAGGGGAGAGTGTTGTCCACGTACCCTCGTAGACCGAAAGTGGAAGCATTAGCACAATGCGGTTGATGTAGTCGTACGTCTTCACGATCCGACCGATCCAAGTACCGAACGTACGACACCTCCGAGTTCTGCACACGTTCAACTCGATGACGTCCCTCGAGCTCCGATCCAGCCGAGTGTTGAGGGAGAGTTTCGTCAGCATGATGGCGTGATGACGGTGATGATGTTCTACTGACGCAGGAATTCGCCTAAGCACCACTACGATATGACCGAGGCGGAATATGGTGGAAGGGGGCACCGCACACGGCTAAGGAACGATCACAAAGATCAACTTGTGTGTCATGGGGTGCCCCCTTGCCCACGTATATAAAGGAGGGAGAGGGGGAGGTGCGGCCGGCCCTACGGGTGCGCCTGGAGGAGTCCTACTCCCACCGGGAGTAGGACTCCCCCCTCTTGCCTTGTTGGAGAAGGAAAGGGGAAGGGGAAAGAGGAAAGGGGGGCGCCGCCCCCCCCTTCCTTGTCCTATTTGGACTAGGGGGGAGGGGGCGCGCGGCCTGCCCTGGCCGGCCCTCGTCTTCTCCCTTAGGGCCCATGTAGGCCCATTAACCCCCAGGGGGGTCCGATAACCCCCCGTACTCTGGTAAAATCCTGATTTCACCCGGAACGTTTCCGATATCCAAATATAGGCTTCCAATATATGAATCTTTATGTCTCGACCATTTCGAGACTCCTCGTCATGTCCGTGATCACATCCGGGACACCAAACAACCTTCGGTACATCAAAACACAAAAACCCTAATTACTATAATCACCGAACTTTAAGCGTGCGGACCCTACGGGTTCGAGAACTATGTAGACATGACCGAGACACGTCTCCAGTCAATAACCAATAACAGAACTTGGATGCTCATATTGGCTCCTACATATTCTACGAAGCTCTTTATCGGTCAGACCGGATAACAACATACGTTGTTCCCTTTGTCATCGGTATGTTACTTGCCCGAGATTCGATCGTCGGTATCTTAATACCTAGTTCAATCTCGTTACCGGCAAGTCTCTTTACTCATTCCGTAATACATCATCCTGCAACTAACTTATTAGTTGCAATTCTTGCAAGGCTTGAGTGATGTGCATTACCGAGAGGGCCCAGAGATACCTCTCCGACAATCAAAGTGACAAATCCTAATATCGAAATACGCCAACCCAACAAATACCTTCGGAGACACCTGTAGAGCACCTTTATAATCACCCAGTTACGTTGTGGCGTTTGGTAGCACACAAAGTGTTCCTCCGGTAAACGGGAGTTGCATAATCTATAAGTTACGAAGAAAGCAATAGCAACAAACTAAACGATCAAGTGCTAAGCTAATAGAATGGGTCAAGTCAATCACATCATTCTCCTAATGATGTGATCCCGTTAATCAAATGACAACTCATGTCTATGGTTAGGAAACATAACCATATTTGATCAACGAGCTAGTCAAGTAGAGGTGAGGGAGTCGTGGATTAGGGGGTGTCCAGATGGACGGACTATACCTTCAGCCGGACTCCTGGACTATGAAGATACAAGATTGAAGACTTCGTCCCGTGTCCGGAAGGGACTTTCCTTGGCATGGAAGGCAAGCTTGGCGATACAGATATGTAGATCTCCTACCATTGTAGCCGACTCTATGTGACACTAACCCTCTCCGGTGTCTATATAAATCGGAGGGTTTTAGTCCGTAGGACAACATACAGAACAACAATCATACCATAGGCTAGCTTCTAGGGTTTAGCCTCTCCGATCTCGTGGTAGATCTTCTCTTGTACTACCCATATCATCAATATTAATCAAGCTGGACGTAGGGTTTTACCTCCATCAAGAGGGCCCAAACCTGGGTAAAACTTCGTGTCCCTTGCCTCCTGTTACCATCCGGCCTAGACGCACAGTTCGGGACCCCCTACCCGAGATCCGCCGGTTTTGACACCGACATTGGTGCTTTCATTGAGAGTTCCTCTGTGTCGTCGCCATCAGGAAGGATGCCTCGCCCCGTCTTTAAAGACGGCACCGTTTCTAAGGGAGCTTTGGCTATCGGCCAAACCCTCCGGCTAGGTGGTTTTCTTATGACCGCCTGTTCGGCTTCTGCGCCGACGATGACCTCTCGAGCCATCGAAAACAATCTTCATGTCAGATCGGAACTCGCCGAGCAGTTAGATCCAATGGAGCTCTCCTCCATAAACGAGCTCTTGGATCGCATCGCCGCCCTGGGAGTTGCTACGGATTACGACCAGATTGGGCCTAAACCCGATCTGAGAGAGATTAACTCTCCCAAGTCACCCATCATGTTGCCGTGGTAGAGGGACAGTGTGGCGACCCTTCATCTATTTTAAGAACTAGCTACGTCCGGATTCCCAATCCCTCCAAGCTGAATATCCGCGGAGGGGAGGATATCACTCAAGACCTGAACTTAGAATCAGGCGACGGGCTGGATTCATTGGACAACATCCAGGAATCCAAATTTTCGAGTTCGGAAATCCCTCAGCCTCTGAGCCTCAGATAGGGTGAGGCTTCGGATTTAATTCCACCCACCCACCCGAACATAAGCGATCTATCCCAAATCAGGCAAGAGCCCGAAGAAATAGTACATCATTACTGGGCCAGATTCCTCCTGGTTAGGAACAGGATAAGGGACTGCCACGAGGAAGACGCAATCTCAATCTTCTGCAATAATTGCACTGACAAGGGAATCCTCAATGCCATAAGTCGCCGTGATATCACATACTTCGCTGACTTGGCATCCATTGTACGAAAGTACTGTGCGATGGAAAGCGCCTGGAAAACCGAAATAAAATTTTGGGACGATCCGGCCCTGAATACAAACCCAGTCCGAAATAAAAGGGTGCATCATCGCCAGACACCCGGGTCAAACACCAAAAAGCAAAAACCCTCTAAAGGGCATGGAACCGTACTGGAAGGATGTCTTAATGGACCCTATAAAATTCACAGTACAGAGGACGCCACACCAACTCACAACCTTAGAGCATGTTAGATACTCCGGCAGGTGGCCAAAATTGGTGAAGATCTCCTAATTCCGGAGGCCACAGAAAGCCACCCCAGAGACACCAATACGGTATTAACAGTCTTCGAGACTTTCGCATCAAATAATATGCAAAAAAGGACACTCCACAGCCTTGCCGAAGTCTACCAAGTAGCAATAATGAACCCATGGAGTGTCACGGCTATTACCTTTAACGCCAGTGATGAACCTAAATTCCGAACAGCCCGAGCACCAGCCGCATTGGTCCTCAGTCCAATAGTGGACGGCTTTCGTCTTACCAAGGTACTCATGGACGGCGGTAGCGGATTAAACCTCATTTATGAGGAAACCCTTCACAAAATGGAAATAGACTGGAACCGCATTGAGCCAAGCAACACAACCTTTAGAGGAATAATCCCCAGTAGGGAAGCGCGCTGTACAGGAAAAATCACACTAGATGTGGTGTTCGGCACGCTGGATAATTACAGGTCCGAAGAGGTCACGTTCCATGTGGCTCCGTTCAGCAGCGGTTATCACGCTCTGCTAGGGCGGGAAGCGTCTACAATCTTCCAAGCAATACCCCATTACGGGTACATGAGGCTCAAGATGCCTGGGCCTAACAGGATCATCACTCTCGCTAGTGATCCGGACATAGCACTCCGCGCCAAAAACAAGACAGCCGCACTCGCCCTCGAGGCACTATCCGAAACCCTAGCGGCTGAGGAACTGACTGCGCTGTGCTCCATGGTGAATAGGGACGATGTGGTACTCGACAAAAGATCCAAGTCCACCTCCTTTAAACCGGCGGACGAAATAGTCAAATTCCAGGTCCATCCAACGGACCCCAATAAAACAGCTTCCATCGGGGCACAGTTAAACCCTTATGTAGACGCCGCACTGCGAGAGTTCCTACGAGAGAACTGAGACATTTTCGCCTGGCACCCTTCAGACATGCCAGGAATCCCACGCAGGCTGGCGGAGCACAGATTAAATATCCTAAAAGGATTCAAACCTGTCAAACAAGCTCTTCGGCGTTTTTCCGAACCCAAGAGATAGGCCATGGGAGAGGAGCTAGCAAAGCTATTGGAGGCCGGATTCATCAGAGATATAAAACATCCGGACTGGCTAGCAAACCTGTTGATGGTACCAAAGAAGGACAAATCCTGACGCCTGTGCATTGATTTTAAAGACCTTAACAAGGCTTGCCCAAAGGATCATCGACGCTACCGCAGGACACGATTCATTGTGTTTCCTCGACGCATATTCCGGCTACCATCAAATCAAGATGGCAGAATCAGACCAAGCCGCAACGACATTTATCACACCATACGGCCCATTCTGCTTCAACACAATGCCCTTCGGGCTCAAAAACGCCGGCGCAACATATCAGTGCATGATTCAGACATGTCTGGCAAACCAGATCGGCAAAACAGTGGAGGCATATGTAGATGATGTGGTTGTCAAAACAAGACACGTCGAATCTCTAGTAGACGACTTAAGACTCACATTTGATAACCTCCGAACATACGACATCAAGCTCAACCCGGAAAAATGCCTTTTCGGCGTTCCAGCCAGAAAGCTCTTGGGCTTCATTGTATTCGGTAGAGGAATTGAAGCAAATCCATCCAAGATCCGAGCTCTGTCACATTTGGATATCCCAAAGGACCTCAAACAAAAACAAAAGTTAACCGGATGCATGGCGGCTCTAAGCCGCTTTATCTCCCGCTTGGGAGAAAAGGCCCTACCCCTTTACCGCCTCCTTCGGTGCACCGAACACTTCAAATGGACGGATGCAGCCACGGCCGGACTCGGCGATATAAAAGCCATATTGGCAGAAAACCCAGTCCTGGCCGCGCCAAACATTAGCGAACCAATGCTATTGTACATTGCAGCAACACATCAGGTTGTAAGCGCAGTGCTCGTCGTCGAACGAGAAACGGACGGACACAAATTCCCCCTTCAAAAGCTGGTCTATTATGTGTCCACTGTCCTCACTCCGTGCAAATCACGGTACCCGCATTATCAAAAGATTGCTTATGCGGTATTCATGGCATCCCGGAAGCTACGACACTACTTTCAAGAGTGTTCAATAAACAGTCGCCTCGGAAGTACCACTTAACAATATTATAAAGAACCGTGACGCAACAGGCCGGATTGCAAAATGGGCCATTGAGCTTCTCCCGTTCGACATAACTCATACGCCATGGCAAGCCATCAAGTCGCAAGTTTTGGCCGACTTCATCGCAGAATGGACGGAAGCCAAACTCCCTAAAGAGTACGGCACATATTCAAATTGGATCATGCATTTCGATGGCTCCAAGATGTTGGCCGGACTAGGGGCTGGCATCGTTTTGACGTCCCCCATAGGAGACACAGTTCAATACGTACTCCAGATTATGTACACAGACTCCAACAATGTAGCCGAATATGAGGCTCTTTTACATGGTCTCCGGATGGCAGTATCCATGGGCATTCAACGCCTAGAGGTGCGCGGGGACTCGAACCTCGCAATATCCCAAATAAATGGAGACTTCGATGCCAAAGATCCAAAAATGGAAGCTTACCACAACGCCGTCCTAAAAATGTCAGCTCGGTTCGAAGGGCTTGAATTTCACCATATAACCCGGGAAAATAATCAGGCGGCAGATGTCCTGGCACGCATCAGCGCAAAACGCGATGTAGTCCCCCAACATCTTCTTGGAAAGGCTGTTCAAGCCATCCGTAGCATGGGAAGGTGAGCCGAACAATAACAGCCCGGACCCAACCACACTGCCTGACACCGAACATTCTGACACAATCGGAGGCTCTGCCAATGAAATAACACCTTCAGCCCACGTAATAATGGCCGTCATCGCCCCGTGGACAGAACCATTCCTCGCCTACCTTACTAGGCAGGAACTCCCCGAGGACCAAAATGAGGCACGCTGCATAGTGCAGTGATCCAAAGCCTACAAAGTCCACGAGGGAGAGATTTATAAGAAAAGCACTACAGGAGTCCTTCAAAGGTGCATCTCCGAAGAGGAAGGGCGGAACCTCCTGGCTGAAATTCATGCCGGACTCGGTGGTCATCACGCTGCAGCTCGGTCCCTTGTAAGCAAGGCCTTCCGTACAGGCTTTTATTGGCCGACGGCCCGGGAAGACGCCCAAGACTTAGTCCAACAATGCGCCGGTTGCCAGCTCTTTGCAAACCAAAGCCATATGCCACCCACCGCCCTCCAAACTATCCCCATCACTTGGTCCTTTGCGGTCTGGGGGCTTGACATGGTTGGACCCCTTAAAGGCGGAACCCACAAGCAAAAATACTTACTGGTCATGGTGGATAAGTTCACCAAATGGATAGAAGCCAAGCCTGTTAAGATGGCCGAATCCGGACCAGTGATAGACTTTATATCCGGGGTTGTACACCGTTACGGCGTCCCCCACAGCATCATCACTGATAACGGCACAAACTTTACGGCCGACGAGGTAAAACTCTGGTGCAAAAACATGGGCATCAAGCTCGATTATGCTTCCTTCTATCACCCACAAACTAACGGCCAGGTCAAACGTGCAAGTGGTCTTATCATGAGCGGCATCAAACCCAGATTAGTGCGGTCCCTCAAGGAATCTAACATGCACTGGGTAGAGGAGCTCGACTCTGTACTCTGGGGGCTACGGAACATGCCAAATCGCACCACCGGATACACACCATTCTTTATGGTGTACGGCATAGAGGCAGTTTTGCCTTGCGACATAATTCATGACTCACCTCGAGTGCGCATGTACGAAGAAAGAGAAGCCGAGCTCGATCGGCAGGACAGTTTGGATGCATTGGAGGAGGAGCATGACGTGTCAAAAGCCCGTCCGCATTCTATCAACAGCAGGCTCGAAGATACCAAAGCAGAGAAGTACGGGCCAAAAATTACAACGTTGGCGAATTAGTTCTACGCCTGCCGGACAAGATAAAGGACAAACTCAAGCCCAAGTGGGAAGGTCCCTTCATAATTGACCAAGTCCTGACTGGTGGAGCGTACCGCCTGTGAGATGCATCGGATAACCGACTCGAGCCGAACCCATGGAACGCAGCCCGTCTTTGAAGATTCTATGCCTAGCGTCGAACTCTGTGTTCGTCTCCTTCCTCTGTCCATTTTTTATATACTGTCTGTCTTACATTTCTCTCCTTCTCCCCTTCTTTTCTCTTATAGCCTTTAAAGGCTCATCAAATGACATGATATTCGCACTCATTAAACCTGGGGGCTTCTTTTAACAGAAGCTTATTTATACGGGCTTCATGCCCAACACATGTGTTACACTTCCACATGTACCTTTTATTTCACCATTATATGCATCGATATGACTTAAGTTTTGGCCAAGCTGGGTTGCCTGGCTCCTGTGCTTACCCCTACGTTCCCGATTATTCGGCTAGGCGGTAAAGGGAGCACCTCTGCGATTGTTACTGCCAGATCAGCCGAATGTGTACCTCAGACTGGGTGAAGCCGAAAGCTAGCGTTCTTAAGGGAATATTCGGTCGGTGACCTAAAAGATGATCTTTTCACTTATTTATTTATGCGCCCCCAGATGCTTTTTCCCGCGTCTTTTTCGCAGAATGGGCATGCACTTTAGGGCATGCCTCCCAGGGAAAGGAACCCCTAACGGAACTATTCTCCCTGGAAGATGTTTCTTACTAACCATGTAATATAACATAACTAGTCGGGCACTTGTCTGTTCATGCACTAATGACCCCTACGCCTGGTCTCCATGCATTCCCCGGTTCTTATATAACCGCATGGGAATTCGGACACACTCCGGACCGTCAGGTCCCGAGGCTGAAGCGAAAAGGTCGGCCATGACAAACGATCTACAATCCGGCTAGAAGGCATTATAAATGTCAATTAAATTACATAGTCATTCTGACTGATTGTATTCCTCTTCAATACCATCTCACAGGCTGTCTAATTTACAGTCCTGCTGGGAATACTTTGCGGCCAATTCTACTTGGCCGTATACTAAGCTTAGAGGGATCTCCTTCCCATCAGGCCCCATAGGACCGACCTCAGCCATGTGGTTGGGGTCAGCCTTTGTGTACCGCGTCTTCACCATGGCCCAGGCCTCCCTACCGCCTTGACGGCAGGCCAATATCTTCCACAATTGGAAGCCCCGTCGTGCTCCCTTTAGCTTCTCCGCAAGCTCTCCAAGACCTTCGGGCATGGAGATGGATGGCCACAAGGCCTGGGTGATGCCTTGCATCGCCTGCCGAACTCGCTCGAGCAGTTGCGAGAGCTCGGGAAGAAGGTCACCCGTAGAACCGGGCATCTCCTCTGCAGGACGGCCTGTTAGCACACCTACAGACATTACTCTGTTAGTCGACTTCCCCGCCGAACTTTTTTTCAAAGGTTTTTTCAAGCACTTACTAAATATGCCACGCCGAAGCCGCTGATTCTCCTTAATGCAGTCTGACAGCTGGGCACGAACATCTTTCAGGTCGACGCCCAGCTTGGTGTTGGCATCTTGGAGATCGTTCTTCTCCCGCCTCACCTTTGTCAGCACCTTCTCACCAGCCTTCATCTGGCGTAGGAGGTGTTGCCTTTCCGGATTCAATCCGGCGCCATCTGCAATTTCATTTGTCAGATTCACATCCATGCCGTGCTTGCAAAATACTTATCTTTCGAAGTGTATATTACCAGAGGGGGTCTCCTTGGGCTCCCCTGCCGCGGCTAGTGCGGCCTCAAGTTGGGCTTTCCACTCTTCCAGCTCCTTGGACAGTAGGGAATTCTTTTCTGTAAGAACCTGCATAACAAATGATCCTTAAATCTGTTATTCTAACTGTTTCAAGTCTCGGGGGCTACTGGTATATATATAAAATTACCAAAATTTTCTTACCCGTATGTCTTTTACATATTGCTCCGTGGCTCTGGCTAGACCATTTTGAGCGGCACAGAGGTACGCATCTCCCGAATTGAAGGCATCTAATGCCTCTTGGGAGAAACAAGCATCACGAAGAATTGTCCGGTGACGCCTGTGGTTCATGGCACTCTCCACCTCAGAATGGGTGGCAGACAACCTGTCCACATCCTCCGTCGGAGGGGCGTCCGGTGCGCGCCTTGTGTTCGCCTCCGCCTCTGGACCAGGCTTTGGAGCCTGGCTGGTGGAGGCGCGATTGGCAGCCTCTCCAGATATAGTCCAGCGAGGTCTCTTTGTCCTGAAGAAAGCACGAGTGTTAATATGCCTTGCAGGTATAACACCTGGGATAAGGGGGCGCGCCATACCTTCGCGCTGACGCCTCGGTCCGGACTGCACCTCTTTTCTGCCCACGGGGCCCTGCGGCCCCTCGTTGGCTTGTCGCCGCAGGTTCGGCCTCCCATCTCAAAAACCTCCCCTGCAAAGCTCGGTTGTAATCAGGAAACTAAAAACACGAGAGGGCGGACCCCTATTCGGGGTACTGGGACTTTGATCTCAGTTACCTGGGAGGCCGGGATTAGCCCTGGGTAATCGGCCGTAATGGCCACCAAGGCGTTGTCCTTGCTCAATTGATGGAACACTCCATCAATCAGCTCCACAGATAAGTCCGGATCCTCTTGAGAGGTCGGGTCGAGGGACCGTCCTGGGTCCTCGGGTTGTGGAGGAGGGCTGTTTATTTCTTTAACAGCCTGGCGCAGTTCCTGCGTTGAAGTCGTTAGACTAAATATTTAACAATGGGAATATAAAACGGATGGGCAAGTAAATGTGACCACTTACCCAGCTTGGGGGATTGTACATAGAAAATCCACCATGTGGGTCGACACGGAGAAATTCCTCCTCTTCTCCCTTGTACAAAGCGGACAAGATCTTTGTTAGAGCCGCAGCCGAATCCAGCCCCTTATGGCCGTAGCGGGTGGCGTCGTCCTCCCCGTTGAAGTCCCACATGGGGTGGCCTCTATACTATAGCGGCTGCACCCCTCGCATGATGCATGCGGCCATGACCCCGATCATGGTCAGTCCGGAATGAGCTAAGAATCTTATCCGGCCCATCAGGTAACGAACGTCCTTGTCACTTTCCCTCTGAGGGCTCCGTGGACGCCAACTTAGGTGCTTCTTTAGTGGAGCACTGTCGAACTCAGGGAGGCCGATCCAGACAGGATCCGGCAGCGGGACATCTTCTATGTAAAACCATTCCGAAGGCCAGTCCTCGGACGCCTTCTTTGGGGTTCCGGATAGATATCCGGTCCCGGCGATGCGCCACACTTCGGCTCTTCCCACTTGATATATTGACCCCTTCTGAGAACAGGGCACAAGGCAGAATAGCTCTTTCCATAGCCCAATATGAGCCTCAACACCCAAGAACAGCTCGCAGAGGGCTACGAAGCCCGCGATATGCAATACAGAGGCAGGCGTAAGATTGTGTAGCTGGAGGCCATAGAACTCCAGGAGCCCCCAGAGAAACGGATGGATTGGAAATCCGAGCCCTCTTATTAAATAAGGGACAAGGCATACTCGCTCTCCTTTGGAGGGATTAGGGGCACTCTCCCCTTGCTCTCCGCCATTATAGATGGCAAGACCGGCTCGAACCGGGACCATATAGGCCGGGGGGAGAAATCCCTTGGTCTGGAGCGTCACTAGCTCACTATGCGGGATAGAGCATCTCTCCCAATATCCAGGCTGAGGGCTGGAAGGGCAAAACGAGGACTTGCGACGGCTGGCCATGGTGGAATGGACCTTTGTCGGATGCGCTCTGATGAACACTCGCGAAGGGGAGAAGGTGTGGTTTGGATCTAAATCCTCGTCCCCTTAAATGGGCGGCTCATTTACGCGGCTAGGGGTGTGGATGTAAAAACACTCAGACTTTTCATATTCGTTTGACACGTGGGAGACGGCCATTATTGGGCGTAGAAGCCAAGGAGCGCAACATTCACAAGAAACGGGACTTTATTCAACAGGTACACGGAATTTGGAGGAGAACCCGCCTTGCAATGCCAAAGACAATTTGCATGCCGGAATCATCGTCATTGAAGCCTGGTTCGGGGGCTACTGAGGGAGTCCTGGATTATGGGGTGTCCAGATGGCCGGACTATACCTTCAGCCGGACTCCTAGACTATGAAGATACAAGGTTGAAGACTTCGTCCCGTGTCCGGAAGGGACTTTCCTTGGCGTGGAAGGCATGCTTGGCGATACGGATATGTAGATCTCCTACCATTGTAACCGACTCTATATAACCCTAACCCTCTCCGGTGTCTATATAAACCGGAGGGTTTTAGTCCCTAGGACAACATACAGAACAACAATCATACCATATGCTAGCTTCTAGGGTTTAGCCTCTCCGATCTCATGGTAGATCTACTTTTGTACTACCCATATCATCAATATTAATCAAGCAAGACGTAGGGTTTTACCTCCATCAAGAGGGCCCGAACCTGGGTAAAACTTCGTGTCCCTTGCCTCCTGTTACCATCCGGCCTATACGCACAGTTCGGGACCCCCTACCCGAGATCCGCCGGTTTTGACACCGACAAGAGGCATACTAGTGACACTCTGTTTGTCTATGTATTCACACATGTATTATGTTTCCGGTTAATACAATTCTAGCATGAATAATAAACATTTATCCTGATATAAGGAAATAAATAATAACTTTATTATTGCCTGTAGGGCATATTTCCTTCAGTCTCCCACTTGCACTAGAGTCAATAATCTAGTTCACATCGCCATGTGATTTAATACCAATAGTTCACATCACCATGTGATTAACACCCATAGTTCACATCGACATGTGACCAACACGCAAAGGGTTTACTAGAGTCAATAATCTAGTTCACATCGCTATGTGATTAACACCCAAAGAGTACTAAGGTGTGATCATGTTTTGCTTGTGAGAGAAGTTTAGTCAACGGGTCTGCCACATTCAGATCCGTACGTATTTTGCAAATTTCTATGTCAACAATGCTCCGCACGGAGCTACTCTAGCTAATTGCTCCCACTTTCAATATGTTTCCAGATTGAGACTTAGAGTCATCTGGATCAGTGTCAAAACTTGCATCGACGTAACCCTTTATGACGAACCTTTTGTCACCTCCATAATCGAGAAACATATCCTTATTCCACTAAGGATAATTTTGACCAATGTCCAGTGATCTACTCCTAGATCACTATTTTACTCCCTTGCCAAACTCAGGGCAGGGTATACAATAGGTCTGGTACACAACATGGCATACTTTATAGAACCTATAGCTGAGGCATAGGGAATGACTTTAATTCTCTCTCTATCTTCTGACGTGGTCGGGTTTTGAGTCTTACTCAATTTCACACCTTGTAACACAGGCAAGAACTCCTTTTTGACTGTTCCATTTTGAACTACTTCAAAATCTTGTCAAGGTATGTACTCATTGAAAAACTTATCAAGCGTCTTGATCTATCTCTATAGATCTTGATGCTCAATATGTAAGCAGCTTCACCGAGGTCTTTCTTTGAAAAACTCCTTTCAAACATTCCTTTATGCTTTGCAGAATAATTCGACATTATCTCCGATCAACAATATGTCATTCACATATACTTATCAGAAATGTTGTAATGCTCCCACTCACTTTATTGTAAATACAGGCTTCACCGCAAGTCTGTATAAAACTATATGCTTTGATCAACTTATCAAAGCATATATTCCAACTCTGAGATGCTTGCACCAGTCCATAGATGGATCGCTGGAGCTTGCATATTTTGTTAGTACCTTTAGGATTGACAAAACCTTCTGGTTGCATCATATAAAACTCTTCTTTAATAAATCCGTTAAGGAATGCAGTTTTGTTTACCCATTTGCCAGATTTCATAAAATGTGGCAATTGCTAACATGATTCGGACAGACTTAAGCATAGATACGAGTGAGAAACTCTCATCA
Source organism: Triticum dicoccoides (assembly GCF_002162155.2). Lineage (NCBI taxonomy): Eukaryota > Viridiplantae > Streptophyta > Magnoliopsida > Poales > Poaceae > Triticum > Triticum dicoccoides. The sequence continues at coordinate 27,293,826 of NC_041388.1, forward strand.
TAGTCAACACCTTGAACTTGTCGAAAACCTTTTTGCGACAATTCTAGCTTTTGTAGATCCATTTAATATCAATGGCTCGTCGATCAATGGGCAAGTCAATCAAAGTCCATACTTTGTTCTCATACATGGATCTCATCTCAGATTTCATGGCCTCAAGCCATTTCACGGAATCTGGGCTCATCATCGCTTCCTCATAGTTCGTAGGATCGTCATGGTCAGGTAACATGACCTCTAAAACAGGATTACCGTACCACTCTGGTGCGGATATCACTCTGGTTTACCTACGAGGTTCGGTAGTAACTTGATCTGAAGTTACATGATCATCATCATTATCTTCCTCACTAATTGGTGTAGTAGTCACAGGAACAGATTTCTGTGATGAACTACTTTCCAATAAGGGAGCAGGTACGGTTACCTCATCAAGTTCTAATTTCCTCCCACTCACTTCTTTCGAGAGAAACTCCTTCTCTAGAAAGGATCCATTCTCAGCAACGAATAACTTGCCTTCGGATATGTGATAGAAGGTGTACCCAACATTTTGTTTTGGGTATCCTATGAAGACACACTTCTCTGATTTGGGTTTGAGCTTATCAGGTTGAAACTTTTTCACATAAGCATTGCAACCTCAAACTTAAAGAAACGACAGCTTAGGTTTCTTGCCAAACCATAGTTCATACAGTGTCGTCTCAACGGATTTAGATGGTGCCCTATTTAACATGAATGTAGTTGTCTCTAATGCATAACCCCAAAATGATAGTGGTAAATCAGTAAGAGACGTCATAGATCGCACCATATCTAATAAAGTACGGTTACGACGTTCAGACACACCATTACACTGTGGTGTTCTAGGTGGCATGAGTAGTGAAACTATTTCACATTGTTTTAACTGAAGGCCAAACTCGTAACTCAAATATTTTACTTCTGCGATCATATCGTAGAAACTTTTATTTTGTTACGATGATTCTCCACTTCACTCTGAAATTCTTTGAACTTTTCAAATGTTTTAGACTTGTGTTTCATCAAGTAGATATACTCATATCTGCTCAAATCATCTGTGAAGATCAGAAAATAATGATACCTGCCGCGAGCTTCAATATTCATCGGACCACATACATCAGTATGCATGATTTCCAACAAATCTGTTGCTTGCTGCATTGTTCCGGAGAACGGAGTCTTAGTCATCTTGCCCGTGAGGCATGGTTCGCACGCATCAACTGATTCATAATCAAGTGATTCCAAAAGTCCATCAGCATGGAGTATCTTCATGTGCTTTACACCAATATGACCTAAATGTCAGTGCCACAAATAAGTTGCACTATCATTATTAACTTTGCATCTTTTGGTTTAAATATTATGAATATGTGTATCACTACGATCGAGATCCAACGAACCATTTTCATTGGGTGTGTAACCATATATGTAAACAGAACAACAATTTATTCTCTTACTTAAATGAATAACCGTATTGCAATAAACATGATCAAATCATATTCATGCTCAATGCAAACACCAAATAACACTTATTTAGGTTCAACGCTAATCCTAGAAGTATAGGGAGTGTGCGATGATGATCATATCAATCTTGGAACCACTTCCAACACACATCGTCACTTCGCCCTTAACTAGTCTCTGTTCATTCTGCAACTCCCATTTCGAGTTACTACTCTTAGCAACTGAACCAGTATCAAATACCCGGGGGTTGCTACGAACACTAGTAAAATACACATCAATAATCCGTATATCAAATATACCTTTGTTCACTTTGCCATCCTTCTTATCCGCCAAATACTTGGGGCAGTTCCGCTTCCAGTGACCAGTCCCCTAATAGTAGAAGCACTTAGTCTCAGGCTTAGGACCAGACTTGGGTTTTTCATTTGAGCAGCAACTTGCTTGCCGTTCTTCTCGAAGTTCCCCTTTCTTCCCTTTGTACCTTTACTTGAAACTAGTGGTTTTGTATACCATCAACACTTGATGCTTTTCTTGATTTCTACCTTTGTCTATTTCAGCATGACAAGGAGCTTGGGAATCGTTTCCGTTATCCCTTGCATATTATAGTTCATCACGAAGTTCTACTAACTTGGTGATGGTGACTAGAGAATTCTGTCAATCACTATTTTATCTGGAAGATTAACTCCCACTTGATTCAAGCGATTGTAGTAACCAGACAATCTGAGCACATGCTCACTGCTTGAGCTATTCTCCTCCATCTTTTAGCTATAAAACTTGTTGGAGACTTCATATCTCTCAACTCGGGTATTTTCTTGAAATATGAACTTCAACTCCTGGAACATCTCATATGTTCCATGACGTTCAAAACGTCTTTGAAGTCCCGATTCTAAGCCGTTAAGCATGGTGCACTAAACTATCAAGTAGTCATCATATTGAGCTAGCCAAACGTTCAGAACATCTGCATCTGCTCCTGCAATAGGTTTGTCACCTAGCGATGCATCAAGGACATAATTCTTCTGTGCAGCAATGAGGATAAACCTCAGATCACGGATCCAATCCGCATCATTGCTAATAACATCTTTCAACTTAGTTTTCTCTAGGAACATAAAAATAAAACAGGGGAGCTAAACGCGAGCTATTGATCTACAACATACATATGCTAATACTACCTGGACTAACTTCATGATAAATTTAATTTCAATTAATCATATTACTTAAGAACTCCCACTTAGATAGACATCCCTCTAATCCTCTAAGTGATCACGTGATCCAAAACAACTAAACCATGTCCGATCATCATGTGAGATGGAGTAGTTTCAATGGTGAACATCACTATGTTGATCATATCTACTATATGATTCACGCTCGATCTTTCGGTCTCTGTGTTCCGAGGCCACATCTGTTATATGCTATGCTTGTCAAGTTTAACCTGAGTATTCCACGTGTGCAACTATTTTGCACCCATTGTATTTGAACGTAGAGCCTATCACACCCGATCATCACGTGGTGTCTCAGCACGAAGAACTTTCACAACGGTGCATACTCAGGGAGAACACTTGTTCCTTGATAATTAGTGAGAGATCATCTTATAAAGCTACCGTCGAACTAAGCAAAATAAGATGTATAAAAGATAAACATCACATGCAATCAAAATATGTGACATGATATGGCCATCATCATCGTGTGCCTTTGATCTCCATCTCCAAAGCATCGTCATGATTTCCATCGTCACTGGCATGAAACCATGATCTCCATCATCTTGATCTATATCAATGTGTTGTCACATGGTCGTCTCGCCAACTATTGCTCTTGCAACTATTGCTATCGCATAGCGATAAAGTAAATCAATTATTTGGCGCTTGCATCTTATGCAATAGAGAGACAACCATAAGGCTTTTGCCAGTTGCCTATAACTTCAACAAAACATGATCAACTCATACAACAACTTATATCTCATCATGTCTTGACCATATCACATCACAACATGCCCTACAAAAACAAGTTAGACGTCCTCTACTTTGTTGTTGCAAGTTTTACGTGGCTGCTACGGGCTTAGCAAGAACCGTTCTTACCTACGCATCCAAACCACAATGATAGTATGTCAAGTTGGTGCTGTTTTAACCTTCGCAAGGACCGGGCGTAGCCACACTCGGTTCAACTAAAGTTGGAGAAACTGACACCCGCCAGCCACCTATGTGCAAAGCACGTCGGTAGAACCAGTCTCGCGTAAGCGTACGCGTAATGTCGGTCCGGGCCGCTTCATCCAACTATACCGCCGAACCAAAGTATGACATGCTGGTAAGCAGTATGACTTATATCGCCACAACTCACTTGTGTTCTACTCGTGCAAATAACATCAACGCATAAAACCTGGCTCGGATGCCACTGTTGGGGAACGTAGTAATTTCAAAAAAATTCCTACGCACACGCAAGATCATGGTGATTCATAGCAACGAGTGGGGAGAGTGTTGTCCATGTACCCTCGTAGACCGAAAGCGGAAGCGTTAGCACAACGCGGTTGATGTAGTCATACGTCTTCACGATCCGACCGATCCATGTACCGAACGTACGGCACCTCCGAGTTCTGCACACATTCAACTCGATGACGTCCCTCGAGCTCCGATCCAGCCGAGTGTTGAGGGAGAGTTTCGTCAGCACGACGGCGTGATGACGGTGATGATGTTCTACCGACGCAGGGTTTCGCCTAAGCACCGCTATGATATGACCGAGGTGGAATATGGTGGTAGGGGGCACCGCACACGGCTAAGGAACGATCACGAAGATCAACTTGTGTGTCATGGGTTGCCCTCTTGCCCCCGTATATAAAGGAGGGAGAGGGGGAGGTGTGGCCGATCCTAGGGGTGCGCCTGGAGGAGTCCTACTCCCACCGGGAGTAGGATTCCCCCCCTCTTGCCTTGTTGGAGAAGGAAAGGGGAAGGGGAAAGAGGAAAGGGGGGCGCCGCCCCCCCCTTCCTTGTCCTATTCGGACTAGGGGGGAAGGGTGTGTGGCCTGCCCTGGCCGGACCTCCTCTTCTCCCTTAGGGCCCATGTAGGCCCATTAACCCCCCCGGGGGGGAGGGTCCGGTAACCCCCCGGTACTTCGGTAAAATCCCGATTTCACCCGGAATGTTTTCGATATCCAAATATAGGCTTCCAATATATCAATCTTTATGTATCGACCATTTCGGGACTCCTTGTCATGTCCGTGATCACATCCGGGACACTGAACAACCTTGGGTACATCAAAACACAAAAACCATAATTACGATCGTCACCGAACTTTAAGCGTGCGGACCCTACGGGTTCGAGAACTATGTAGACATGACCGAGACATGTCTCCGGTCAATAACCAATAGCGGAACCTGGATGCTCATATTGGCTCCTACATATTCTATGAAGATCTTTATCGGTCAGACCGCATAACAACACACGTTGTTCCCTTTGTCATTAGTATGTTACTTGCCCGAGATTCGATCGTCGGTATCTTAATACCTAGTTCAATCTCGTTATCGGCAAGTCTCTTTACTCGTTTCGTAATACATCATCTCACAACTAACTCATTAGTTGCAATGCTTGCAAGGCTAATGTGATGTGCATTACCGAGAGGGCCCAGAGATACCTCTCCGACAATCGGAGTGACAAATCCTAATCTCGAAATACGCCAACCCAACAAATACCTTCAGAAACACCTGTAGAGCACCTTTATAATCACCCAGTTACTTTGTGACGTTTGGTAGCACACAAAGTGTTCCTCCGGTAAACGGGAGTTGCATAATCTCATAGTCATAGGAACATGTATAAGTTATGAAGAAAGCAATAGCAACAAACTAAACGATCAAGTGCTAAGCTAACAGAATGGGTAAAGTCAATCACATCATTCTCCTAATGATGTGATCCCGTTAATCAAATGACAACTCATGTCTATGTTTAGGAAACATAACCATCTTTGATCAACGAGCTAGTCAAGTAGAGGCATACTAGTGACATCTGTTTGTCTATGTATTCACAAATGTATTATGTTTCCGTTTAATACAATTCTAGCATGAATAATAAACATTTATCATGATATAAGGAAATAAATAATAACTTTATTATTGCCTCTAGGGCATATTTCCTTCAATGATATCCATCATCTTGATCTCTATCAATGTGTCGTCACACGGCCATCTCGCCAACTATTGCTTTTGCAACTATTGCTATCGCATAGAGATAAAATAAAGAAATTATATAGCGCTTGCATGTTATGCAATAAAGAGACAACCATAAGGCTCCTTCCAGTTGCCAATAACTATTACAAAACATGATCATCTCATACAACAATTTATAACTCATCACATCTTGACCATATCACATCACAACGTGCCCTGCATAAACAAGTTAGACGTCCTCTACTTTGTTGTTGCAAGTTTTACGTGGCTGCTATTGGCTTTTAGCAAGAACCACTCTTACCTTCGCATCAAAACCACAACGATTTGTGTTGTTTTAACCTTCAACAAGGACCGGCCGTAGTCAAACTTGATTCAACTAAAGTTGGAGAAATAGACACCCGCCAGCCACCTGGTGCAAAGCACGTCGGTAGAACCAGTCTCATGAATGCTGTCATGTAATGTTAGTCCGGGACGCTTCATCCAACAATACCGCCGAATCAAAGTAAGACGTTGGTGGTAAGAAGTATGACTATTATCGCCCACAAATCATTGTGTTCTACTCGTGCATATATCATCTACGCATAGACCTGGCTCGGATGCCACCGTCGGGGAACGTAGCATGCAATTTCAAAAACTTCCTACGATCACGCAAGATCTATCTAGGAGATGCATAGAAACAAGACGGGAAGAGTGTGTCTACGTACCCTTGTAGACCGAAACTGGAAGCGTTTAGTAACGCGGTTGATGTAGTCGAACGTCTTCGCGATCCAACCGATCAAGTACCAAACGTACGGCACCTCCGAGTTCTACACACTTCAGCTTGATGACGTCCCTTGAACTCTTGATCCAGCAGAGGGTCGAGGGAGAGTTCCATCAGCATGACGGCATGGTGACGGTGCTGGTGATGTGATATGCGCAGGGCTTCGCCTAAGCACTACGTGAATATGACCAGAGGAGTAAACCGTGGAGGGGGCACCTGCTACCTCTTGAGCATGCGTTGGTTTTCTCTTGAAGAGGAAAGGGTAATGCAGCAAAGCAGTGTAAGTATTTACCTCATTTTTGAGAAACAAGGTATCAATCCAGTAGGAGACCACGCGCGAGTCACCTCATACCTACACAAGCAAGTAAGAACCTCGCAAACAACACGATAAAGGGGTTGTTAATCCCTTCACGGCCACTTGCAAGAGTGAGATCTGATAGAGATAATAATAATAAGATAAATATTTTTGGTATTTTATGATATAAATTGAAAGTAAAGATTGCAAAATAAAATAGATTGGAAACTTGTATGATGGAAAATAGACCCGGGGGCCATAGGTTTCACTAGTGGCTTCTCTCAAGATAGCATAAGTATTACGGTGGGTGAACAAATTACTGTCGAGCAATTGATAGAATTGAGCATAGTTGTGAGAATATCTAGGTATGATCAAGTATATAGGCATCACGTCCGTGACAAGTAGACCGACTCCTGCCTGCATCTACTACTATTACTCCACACATCGACCGCTATCCAGCATGCATCTAGAGTATTAAGTTCATAAGAACGGAGTAACACCTTAAGCAAGATGACATGATGTAGAGGGATAAACTCATGGAATATGATATAAACCCCATCTTTTTATCCTCGATGGCAACAATACAATACGTGTCGTTTCCCCTACTATCACTTGGATCGAGCACCGCAAGATTGAACCCAAAGCTAAGCACTTCCCCCATTGCAAGAATGATCAATCTAGTAGGCCAAACCAAACTTATAATTCGAAGAGACTTGCAAAGATAACCAATCATACAGAAAAGAATTCAGACAAGATTCAAATATTGTTCATAGATAATCTTGATCATAAACCCACAATTCATCGGATCTCGACGAACACACTACAAAAGAAGATTACATCGAATAGATCTCCAAGAGAATCGAGGAGAACTTTTTATTAAGATCCAAAGAGAGAGAAGAAGCCATCTAGCTAATAACTATGGACCCGAAGGTTTGAAGTAAACTACTCACACATCATCGGAGGGGCCATGGAGTTGATGTAGAGGCCCTCCGTGATCAACGCCCCCTCCGGCGGAGCTCCGGAAAAGGCCCCAAGATGGGATCTCTTGGGTACAGAAGGTTGCGGCGGTGGAAATAGGGTTTTGTGGTGCTCCGGGATGTTTTCGGGGTATGTGAACATATATAGGAGGAAGAAGTAGGTTGGTTGAGCCACGAGTGGCCCACGAGGGGGGAGGGCGTGCCCAGGGGGTAGGCGCGCCCCCTGCCTCGTGGCCACCTCGTTGGTTTCTTGACGTCCACTCCAAGTCCTTTGGATCACGTTTGTTAAAAAATCACGCTCCCGAAGGTTTCATTCCAATTGGACTCCATTTGATATTCCTTTTCTGCGAAACACTAAAATAGGCAAAAAAAACAGCAATTTGCACTAGGGCTTGGGTTAATAGGTTAGTCCCAAAAATAATATAAAAGTGTAAAATAAAGCCCATTAACATCCGAAATAGATAATATAATAGCATGGAACAGTCAAAAATTATAGATACGTTGGAGACGTATCCGCATCCCCAAGCTTAATTCCTGCTCGTCCTTGAGTAGGTAAATGATAAAAATAGAATTTTTGATGTGGAATGCTATGACGCCCCTGTTTTGAACATACACTAACCATACACGCAAATGTGTACGATCAAGATCAGGGACTAATGGGAAGATATCACAACACAACTCTAGACACAAATTAAAAATAATACAAGCTTTATATTACAAGCCAGGGGCCTCGAGGGCTGTAATACATAAGCTCGAATACACAAGAGTTAGTGGAAGCATCATTATTTAAGTATAGACATAGGTTAGACAAGTCTGCCTTAAGAAGGCTAGCACAAAAGCAACATCGATCGAGAAGGCAAGGCCTCCTGCCTGGGAGCCTCCTAACTACTCTTGGTCGGCGGCGGCCTCCACCACTACAAAAAAAATACACTTCCGTGATGATACGTGTTTGTCACAGTAGGTCGCTTTTTTTGTCATGCATGTACATCCATGACAAATTTATGACAGAATCAAGATAGTCAAACATGTGCTGTCGTAGAAGTGTTCCATGACATTACCAAAATTATCATCAAGGAAGTGTCCACTTCCATGATGATAAATCACGCGTCACATAAGTGCTTTTGTCAAGGGTGACCGACACGTGGCATCCACCATAACGGAATGCCGTTAAGCTATCGGGTCGGGTTTTGGATCCGATAACCCGTTAATAGCCCCGACCAATGGGAAATTTCCACGTGCAAAATTCTTAATGGCCGGACGAAACACATGTCATCTCGTCAATGGGTCAGATAGGCGCCTATGATACGTCGACACGTGGCACGACCCAATAAAGTCCCATTCCTGTGTAAAGGCCGGCCCCTTTGACTTGGTCAAAAGCTGGCGGGCCGGCCCATGGAAAGCTTGTTAATGGCCTGTTCGAATATAGCCCATTTACAGCCCGCTAACCCAAGGCCCGTTATGCCCTATCCGAATTAGGCCCAGTAGCGTCATCTGGGCCATCCAATATGATTCCAGCCCGTTTTCACTTCTGGCCCATGTATGGCCCATGACGTCTTTCGTCCCATATGAGGCCCTATGTAACTCTTGGCCTACTAACGGCCCGTGGTGAAACTGGCCCGTAATGAACAGTGTATCACTTTACACCCATTAACAGCCCATGGTGAAACTGGCCCGTGATGAATAGTGTATCACTTTATACCCATTGACGGCCCATTATTCCGTTGGGCCGTTTCCAGCCCATGTTATCTTTCGGCCTTCTCAGAGCCCATTTATTCTTGGGCTCATTTCCAGCATTCGTTTACTTACGACCCATTACTGTCATTTTCTGCTTGTGGGCCAAATTCAGCCCGTGGTTACAGTCGGCCCATTTGTGGTCCGTTAATTCGTTGGGCCGTTTTCATAGCGTCATCAAATACGGCCTATTAATGATGGCCCGTTATGGTCGGCCCATGAACGGACGATTCCAACTCTAGCCTGTTTACGGCCATAATGAGGCCTGTTATTGGCCCATGTTTGGCCAATCGATCATACGGCCCGTATAAGGCCCATTGATGATACGGCCCGTAGAAGGCCCATTGTTTCTATGGCCCCTAGAAGGCCCATTGTTTCTACTGCCCGTAGAACGCCTACTGTTTCTACAGCCCGTAGAAGGCCCACTATTTCTATGGCCCGTAGGATGCCTAGTGTCACTACAGTAAATATTAGCCCATGGTTATTGTGGCCTAGTTTTAAAAAATAGGTTATTGCAGCCACTAGCAAACCGCGGAAAAAGAACTGCACTGACTACAAGCAAACAAATAAACAAAACAAGGAAATAAATAAGCGAGAAACTTATGCTAGGCTATCACGGCTATTACACATATTACATCTATTGGGCATCAAAGTTTGCCACCCATGCAAATATAGGGAACACACCAGCATATAAACGCCGCAGCAAAACAAGTCCATAACTGAAACCACTTTAGAAGAGCTCAAGAAACAATATCCTGGGTACCCATAATGCTGGCAAGATGCTTACCAAGCTTATTAACTTTCTCTTGTTTGGCGCTTAAATCCTCTAGCGCTTGCTGTTGCACAAGAAAGTACGCATCTGAATTCTGCAGGGACTTCCTCAGTCCTTCGGCTTCTTGCCGCAGCACAGCTGACTGATGCCTTTCAGCTTGTAGCTAAGACTGAAGAAGCCGAAGTGATTCAGGCAGCGAGTTGGAAGAGCTTGTGCCAGCGGTACTGGCCAGTAACTCGAACACTACATCAACGCAGGACTGTGGGGTTTTCTCACTGTCTACAAGATCGTTTTTATCACCTTTCTTGGAGACTAACAGGGATGTCTCACTATCTTGAACCTTATCTGCATTACTTTATCTACCATTGCATAGTGGGGTGCTCTTCTCCAATATTCGGTTTGCATACTACAAGAGAAACAAGCAGACACATCACAGGTTTAGCTTGTAGTATACGAAACTCATTTTGGTAAACCGGTTCAGTAGTAAGGTGGACAGGATAACAGCATGAAACAAACATATATCTATGTACTACGGTCACTGTATTATCCATATCATTCTAGTTTATGTTCCCTAATCAAGATAGAGACACAGTTCAACTCATATATTTTTAAGACACAACAGCATAGACAGAACATAACTGTTTATGCAACTTAAACTGAAATCAACATAGAGCAAGAAGTGAGAACAACAATCCAGTTAAAGAATAGGTTTAAAACATACTTGTTGCGCCATTGGAGTTTCAATTGGATCCTTCAAATTCGAAAGTAGTTGGTATGAGTAAATACAGTGATGCAACAGCAAAGGAGTATGGACCATAGCTACGGAATCTGACCTGAGAACAGTTGCTCTTCTACTTTAAACATGGAGTTTGGGTTAGCTGTGGTGGTCTTCATGCTTTGGGCACTACAGTAGCTTTACAAACTGGTGGTGTGGGGGTACTCTGTGGTGGACATGGTGCTTTGTCAACTATAAGTGGGTTACTACCCGCTGGGGTTGCGGTTAGATGGGTTGTAGCTGGTTCTCTGCCCAATGGTGTAAGTGTGCAATCTAGAAGAGTCTCGATTATGTGTGGTGGGGCTAGTTTGTGGGCCAGTACAACCATGGTTCTATCTGCATCAACGGGTAGCATTGTCTTTTGTGAAGAACGGGTTTTTGCTCCCTTAGATACTGCCAGCACCCCCTCCAATTCAAATGGCTGATAAACAAGAAAAGAAATTGAATGTACAGACATTGTATGATAGACAGATGTGGTAATTCACATGTATGTTGTCTAACCAAACAGGGCAGCATGACACAATTTCACATATATGATGCCTAACTAAACAGGATAGCATGACATAGTTTCAGATATATGATGGATAACTTAACAGGATATAATGGCATAATTCAACATATGATGAGTACCTAAAAAGGATGACATGACAAAACTATATGATGTCTTTCTAAAATAGGTTGGGATGAAATAATTCACATACATGTTGTCTAAGTATACAGGATGGCATGATATAATTGACACAATTGATTCATATACTAAGCAACTGGCACTCGCATGTATGATCTCTAAACTAAGCAGATAGAATTCAATAGTGTGCATATGATGTCTAAACTAAGCAATGCAATACACCATATGCATCATATGAGAAATATAAATATTGCAACTTAGAGCATAGACCTCAGGTGGGATATAGGACTGGTCATCTGTCTCTGAATCCTCCTCTGAGGAGCTCCCTGTAACCATCAAGATATATGCTTCAACAGGTACCATTGCCTGCTCTGAAGACCTTGTTTTCACTCCAGATTTTCCATAACCGGCTCAAATGGCTGATATACATGAAGAGTAGGTCAATATACACAGATTGTCGACAAATGGAATACGTAATGAAAAAAAAGATGGCATGAGATAATTCACATATATGATGCCTGGCTCCATGGCGGTGCATAATTCACATATATGATAACTGGCCGAAAAACATGGCATTGCATAATTCACATATCTGATATAGAATGCAAACAGGAGGCATTGACACAAAGCATGTCTAATCTAGGCAGATGGCATGGCAATGCAAGATATGCAAGATATGAGCAATATAACCCAGCCAAGTTAGAGCCTGCACTTCGGGGGGAGGGGAATACGACTGGTCATCTCTCTGTGAATCCTCCTCCGAGGAGCTATTTGTAACCAGCAAGAAATCTGCATCGACAGGTAGCACTGACTGCTTAGAAGACCTTGTTTTCACTCCAGATTTTCCAATGAGCGCTCAAATGGCTGATGCACAGGAAGAGTAGATGAATGTATAAAAATTGTTGACAAATGGAATACATTATGGAAAAAATATGGCACGATACAATCCACATATACGATGACTGGCTAAACAGGATGGCATTGCATGATTCACGTATATGATGCCTGGCTAAAGAAGATGGCATTGCATAATTCCCATATACTCCCTCTGTTCCTAAATAATTGTCTTTTTAGAGATTTCAAATGGACTACCACATACGGATGTATAAAGACATATTTTAGAGTGTAGATTCACTCATTTTGTTCCGTATGTAGTCACTTGTTGAAATCTCTAAAAAGACAAATATTTAGGAATGGTGGGAGTATGATATAGAAACCAAACAGGTGGCATTCACATAAAGCAAATCTAAACTAAGATGATGACATATAAGATGTATAATGTAAGCAATGCAAGACACCATATGCATGATATGACCAACATCTGCATGCCAGGTTAGAGCAAACACCTCAGGTGGTAAACAGGTGTGGTCGGCTCCTTCTGAATCTCCATCTGAACAGTTATCTTCCTATGGAATACAATCTGGAAATGCAGGAGGGGGGGGGGGCACTTCGCCCACCATGGAGCGGCGTTTGCATGACATTATATTCGCACGCAACGGTCTTCTCTTTTTCTCTACATGTTCAGTACGATTGTGTACAATATCTGACATGCATAATAAAAAAATAGTTAGATTTTGTAAGGCCTAAGGGGTGCATGCAAAAATCAAGACTGATGGTAGCAAACGAGTGGATGGATCCAGAACTAATGATACCAGGTAGATTATAGCTTCATTTTAAAAAGATGGACAATGGATCATCTATTGTTTGTTGCCCACCCAACATGAACCACATAGAAGACCCCAGATGAACCAGATAGTAGACAGATACTATTCGTTGCTGGCTCGATATGAGACCCATGGGCAATTCAAAACTCAAGATTGAACGATAAAGTAGCAGGTAATAATAACCGATGTATAACGTAAGCAAACATGAAAGACTGCGACCTCTCTTCCAGAACTGTGTAGTCCTCAGGTTCATCTGCTCAGTCGGTGATGGTAATGCGGTTGGCGTGGCTGCTGGCAACGGGGAAGATGATCTGAGGCGGCAAAAGGAAGTCTACAGGGGGGATCTCTGCTGCAGTGAATGATTCTGTCGATGGTGCACCTCAGGTGGGGTGGATGACGGCACGGCAGGAGCAGGACATAACACACAGAGTTTTCTTTGACGCCTATCTGAAAATGAAGTAAATCTGTAAGGGCTCCTTAGAATTGGAGGATTCTATAAATGCAGGGACAGGAAAAACACAGGAATAGGATAGGAATGCACGTGCAAAACAGAGCATCTGGAAACATAGGATTTCAGTCAACCTATGTGTTTGGATCACATGAATTGGAAGAACAGAGGAATGGAGAAACAATGTGATGCGACGAGTGTACAACCTCTTTGGCATAGCCTTGTGGACCTCAGCATCATTGGGTTGGATGTGGAGGATGGTGATGATGCTGGTGTGACTGTCGGAGGCGGGGAAGAAGATCCGAGGCCTCTGGAAACGGCGCCGAGGGTACTGCTTCGCTATGCTGGACGGTTGCGTCGTTGGAGTAGCTCCGCTAAGGTGTACGGCGACGAGGCTGAAGCATGACAAAACAGACGATGTTAATCTGAAGTGGGGCCCTAATATCATCTGCAATAGATGATGTAAAATACATCACCAAAAAGTGCTAGATGTAAAACGCATCAGCCGCGCCACGGCTGCTCCGACAGATGCTGTAAGTACTGTTCACTCTGAACTTAACTGAAGAAAATGAACTTCACAGTCGAAACTGAATTTTACTGTCGAAACTGATTGAACTAGTAACAGAGCATTGCAATAGATGTTTAGGGCATTCGAGCACTAGTAGCAGAGAAGCAGTGATCTAAATCAGCAGACGCTCGAGCAGGGAATGGACTAGCAGAGAGCAAGTCGTGCAGTAGCACCATGACCGAGTGCTAAAGCAACAACTCCTGTAGCTGCCGGAGGTCGTGCAGCAGCAGCAGCGCAAGCGAGAGCAAGAGCAGAGCAGCGGCACAAACGAAAGCAGGAGCAGTGCAGCAGTGCGACCGACAGCAAGAACAGAGCCGCAACGCGAGTGAGAGCCGGAGCAGCTGCAGCTAGTGCCGTTGTGGAAGTCGCCGCCGAGGAAGCAACGACATGGGGGAGAGACGCCATGGATGATGTGGCCGGTGACAGCGCCGTCGATGGAGACATGCCATGTCTGCTCGGTATCGAGCACCGACAGCCCCGTGAGATCGAACAAAATATAAAATGCAGTGGTGAGTGCAGAACCTCCTTGGTTGCACCGAGTTGGCCTCGGCTTCATCGGAGGAATTGGTGAGGGTGCTGCGGTTCCAGTGGGGCAGGTCAAGATGGCGCTGTGGGGATTGAGGTGGCGTGATAGACGAGGCGAATGTCGGGGAAGCTCCTTGGAGGTGGAGGATGGGGCGGCTAATCCGGTGGGACGACGAGATCGACAACGGATCCTCGTCCGGTGCGGTGGATGAGGGACGGCGAGCTGTTGTGGTGGACGAGTAGTCACGGAAGAGTCTCCGGCTGGGCGGCAGTCGGGAGGCCGATGGAGGAGCATGGGGTTTCGCGGATTTTGGCAGCCTCGGTGTACGAATGGGGGGCGAAGGGGGAGGGGGGAGCCAAGCTTAGGGACACGCTTGTCTGAAATGTAGGGTAAGTTACCAGCGTACCCCCACCGGTTTTGACACCGCGACGTGGAGCTTCATTTCCGGCTGAGGGGTAGAAGGGGGATTTCGCGTGTCTGGGTTGCGGGAGCGATTTCGAATGAGGAGGGAGTTCTCGCGCGCGTCCAAATTTTGGGATAACAAGGCGCGGCATAGGTTGAACAAGTGGGAGTTTCAAAGCATGTGAGACAAAAGATACTCGAGCTTGAAAATTTTGGGATAACAAGGTGCGGATTCCTTGTTCGGCAGAACAAACTTAACGTGTAAAAAACAATTCATACAAGACACAAGAGAGTCATGTCCCCTTTTACTATATTTCTATAGATTCCATTGAAAAAACTACAAGAAAAATGTAAAAAAAATCGGGAGAACAAGATTACCCTGCATAGTACCAAATCGATTCGCACTTCCCTCAACAAGAACAAAAAACAAATCAATTCCCACCAAAGAAAGAGAAATGTCCCTTTTTATATGATTACAGATGCGATGATCTCGAATTTCAATTTTTGAATCCACGTTATGTTGAATTCGAACATATCGTTAGGTGACCTTGCGGTTTATAATTGATGTACTCGTACATTTTGATATTCCATCATATATGAACATTTTACTCCACCATATGAACATATATATATTGTCGTCTACCATATGGACTAAATTTGAATCAATTTTCCTTATTTGAATACGATTGTTGTCAAGTTATACAATAATTTAAATATTATCTTGATAACAAAAAACATACATATAGCAGTAATCATATTTCACTATGAACTACATGTACCATACACTCTCCAATTCAAATATTTGTATCCATTTTATGTTGAATTCAAATCATAGTACATTATTGGTCTAGGTAGCGAGATGTTTGGGATAATCTAAACCCTGTTTTCATACGTATAATTTTTGGCTGAATTGGGACAAGTTTTCGTATAAGCCTCTTGCAAAACCGGAGATTCTCTCAACAGCCTCGTGGTTCCGAGAGGTAACGTGTCACCTTTGTGTGCGAAACGATATACGCTGCCTCCCCCCTGATTTTATTTACAGAGGCAACATAGAACTATATGAGTGCCCTGTTAAATTTTGGAATTATTTCGGGTTCATTTGGCCTTTTTATACATTAATTGAGTTTCTGGACTTTTAATGTGCATAATCTAAATATGAATTGCATGCACATGCTCTGGTGCACCAAAGTGGGTTGAAAAATCACATGTGTGTCCTTTGTTGAATTTCTAGGTCCCATGGGAGAAATGAGAATGAAATTCAAACATCTGGGTGTCATGACTCGGCCGAGAACATCGAGAAACTTTGATTTTAAATTCACGTAAATCCAAAACTCGCCTGGAAATCATGAAACTTGGCATGGTGACATGTCATGGCACTAACACGTTGTGGTAAAAAATTGGGCCGATTTGGAAGCTCGTTGTTCTAAGAGGGAACGTGCCACCTGTGAGTGTGAAATGATATACGCTGCCCCCCTTGGAGTTTAACAAAGGCAACATAGAACTACATTAGTGCCCTGTTAAATTTTGGAATTATTCCGGGTTCGTTTGTCGTTTTTTATACATTTATTGAGTTTCTGGTCACTTAATATGCATAAGTTAAACTTGAACTACAAGCACATGCTCTGGTGCACCAAAGTTGGTTGAAAAATCACATTTGTGTCCTTGGGTGAATTTCTAGGTCCCATGCAAGAAATGAGAATCAAATTCAAACATCTGGGCATCGTGGCTCGGCCGAGAACATTGAGAAACTTGGTTTTAAAATTCTTGTAAATCCAAAACACATCTGAAAATCATGAAACTTGGCGTGGATGTCATGTCATGGTACTACCATGTTATGGTAAAAAAATTGGTCGAATAGGAACAGATTTTGGTATAAGCTTCTTGCAAACCCAAGCTTCTCTCAAGAAGGCTCGTGGTTCTGAGAGGGAATGTGTCACCTTTGAGTGCGAAACGATATACGTTGTCCCCCTTGAGTTTATTTACAAAGGCAGCATAGAACTACATGAGTGCCCTGTTAAATTTTGGAATTATTTCGGCTTCATTTGGCCTTATTTACACATTAATTGAGTTTTTGGTCATTTAATGTGCATAATTCAAATTTGAACTACAAGCACATGCTCCCGTGCACCAAAGTTGGTTCAAAAATCACATTTGTGTCCTCGGGTGAATTTCTAGGTCCCATGAAAAAAATGAGAATCAAATTCAAACATCTGGGCATCGTGGCTCGGTCGAGAACATTGAGAAACTTGGTTTTAAAATCATGAAACTTGGCATGGTGTCATGTGATGGTAGTACCATGTCATGGTAAAAAAATTTGGCCGAATAGGAACAAATTTTGGTATAAGCTTCTCTCAAGAAGGCTCGTGGTTCTGGGAGGGAACGTGTCACCTTTGTGTGCATAATTCAAATTTTAAATACAAGCACATGTTCCAGTGCACCAAAGTTGGTTGAAAAATCACATGTGTGTCCTCGGGTAAATTTCTAGGTTACATGCAAGAAATGGGAATGAAATTTAAAATTCTGGGCATCGTGGCTGGGTTGGAAACATTGAAAAACTTAGTTTTTTAATTCCTGTAAATCCAAAACACGCATGAAAATAATGAAACTTGGCTTGGTGCCATGACATGGCACCAACATGTTGTGGTAAATTTGCAGTCCGATTTGCGAAGGCGCACACATTAACAATCAACAAAGTCATTTTGGAACAAGTGCTGTCATGTTACAATGGGAAACACAAGTATTGTTGAAACCGTGGGCGTTCTACTTACTAGTACCATTTACGTGCCGCCATGGGTCCCCATTTTTTATTAGCTAGGAGGCACCGTGCAGGGTAGCTATTTGAGTAGTACGAGAGGCGTGCGATCAGACCCCTGCGTGTGCTTATCGGGAGGAGAGCCCTTTGACCTCCATCTGCCGTCCATCTCTCTCCCAAGGTCTCCATTAATGGCGCCCGAGCCTCTGTTTAATGGCGTGGCTATGTCTCACTCGACTGAGATTTAAGAGAGAAAAAATAAAATCTGAAAAAGCACGGATCTTGATGTAAGATCCGACGGACCTATATAGCATCTACTGCAACTTATAGCAAGACTGATGAATATATAAGGACGATTAATTTTTTTATCAAAGAAGGGCTTGTCCCTTCCGATTTTCATTACTGAAAACCACCACAATTCACAAGAAGTTCAGCACAACTCCAGCCTAACACGAAGGACTAAAAGCTACCAGATTGAAATCGCAACAACCCAAGAGGCCAACAAAGGCCAAACATCTGCGCTAGAACCCAATATTACAACCGACGACACAATCCACATCCTAAACCGATTATTACATCAAAAGAAACCAGGAAACTGAAGGAAGCCCAGCAGCAACTAGAAGAACATCAACGCCGGGGTCGCCACAGCAAGAGTTTTCTTCATCCCAGCCTCGCAAGATTGATCTTCCACAGAAAGATAAGGACGATTAATTGTCTTACATAATTAGAAAGATAATTAAAAAAGCCACATGCGGCTACGCCCGGAATACACAAGGGCAAAAGAAGAAGGAAGACAAGGATCTGGCTCGCTGATCTCTACTTTCTTGATGCGTTGCTACAGGCCGCGGGAACTAGTCTCCACGGCGAGCGGCGATGAGCTCTTTCGTTTCCTCAAGATGCTGCTTGAAAACATCCACGGGTTCCTCCACCAGCCTTTGGTGCTCGTTGCGGAGCATGTCATTCTCGTCCATAAGTTTCTTGACGATGACGCCGGTCCTCTTCAACAAGGCACTGGTCTCCTCCTGCTGGTCTGCACTTCGGACGATCTTCTCCCTCAGCAGGTCGCGCTCGGCCTGGAGCCTCTCATTGCCCTCCCTTAGTGCGCTGATAGCCTATTCAAACAAGGCTTTCATGTCATCCTGCAACATCACAAAACAGGAGATCTGATCCATCTGGCCATGGACGATCGCATGCATGCGCCTGTAACAGTCGTCGTCTGCACGCGAGAAATTTTCCCAGGCCGCCGCGGCGCGGCGGGACATCTCTACCGCATTCATGGCATGGAGGGACATCTCTGCTGCTTCCGCGGCGCGGCCGGACCAGTCTGCTGCATCGACGGCGCTGCGGGACCTCCGTGTTGCTTTAGCGGCGCGGCGGGACCTCTGTGCTGCTACTTCCGCGCGGCGGGACATGTCGGCTGCTCTCGCAGCGAGGCGGGACATCTCTCGTGCTTCCGCTTCCATGCTCGCCTCTCCCTGGTGGCAATCTCTCGACCCAGAACTCACGCTGGCCATGATAGACTCAAGGGAAGGATGCTGAATGGTTGTTTGTTTTTGTGGATGAGGAGTTGAGGAGGAATGCGCAGTCATCTTGGCATACTAGTATTTATAACCGAGTACTAATACGCTCCTAAGTGGGAAACCATTTAGGTTGTGATCGGTGTGAACAGGTTTGCAATTCAATATAGCATGGAGTAATTTGGAATGTGACGAGACGCAAGCTCAAAATTTATTGACGGTTCAAGTTTCGAAGTGCGACACTATTCCCAGATGGAGTACTTCTTTTTCTACTCTCTCCTTTCCAGTTTTATAGGGCTTATCTCAAAATTTTAGTTTTTCCATTTTATAAGGCTCAATTTGGTTGTTCCCCAACACATGTTCAGATTCCAAGGTGCATTAAATCATTGCATGCAAGTATTAAGAGAAAATTGATCAATGCATGTACTTTATGCATGCATGCATTGCAATTAATGCATTGATAAACATAATTTTTTATCGCCACCAAAGCCCACCATTTCTTAAGCTAAAGTAGACCAAGGTAATCCCTATATTAGCATATTACTAAGATAAACAGAAGGCACTGTAGAAACATTTAGGACGTGAACTTGTCAACCTGAATGTGGAGGAACACAAGCTTAGCCCCGGCCAGCAGCTTGGGCGGAACTGTCAAGAAGGTCAGCTCCTGCACGTCGACCTCGCCGGGATCCTTGCTGCTTGTCACCTCCATTTCCACCTTGATGGCGTCGGTCGTGCCTTTGGGCTCCCCCGGCAGGCCGTTCGCCCACAGCTTGGCCACATAGCGCGGCAGTGGGGACGCCCCCGCTCTGATGCAGACGACCGACACGACGATAGGCGCGCCGATGTCGAGCACGCCGCCGACCAGGAAAAACGCGCGGCAGTCCTCCTCCGCGAACAGCAAGAGCCGTGGCTCCGGTAGTGGCACTTGCAGATGGAGCACCTTGCCGTACTGGATCCTGTGCACGGGCATGGGATGCGCGGTGCTGATGTGGTGGTAGAGCGCCGGCGGCGGGCCTTCGTAGCCGCAGACGGGCACGGGGCATTTGCAGGGCGCGAGCGGACACACGCTCTGGTGATCAGCGAGCTTGTGGTAAGTGACGTAGAGCCCATAGCCTTCGTGCGGGCACTCCACCCTCACTGACGAAAGGATGGAGTCCACCGCCATGTTCCGCACGTCGAAGACACCGCCGCGCTCGCACTTCTGGCACTGCCGCTGGTTCTCGGGGCGCTCGACGCGGCAGTCCGCACAGGCCAGGTGCCCTCCCTTGCACTGCAGAAATCAATCGAACAGCACATCAATCAAGAAACCTGCACCTTGCTCAATCAACCGAACGGACGAGGTGTATTCGAACCTCATACACTGGAGGCATCAAGGGGCGGAGGCACAAGGGGCAGTGGAGCACGGTGAGGTCCATCAAAACCTTAGAGAGCTCCATCATCAGGTCCTGTTCGGTCTGCATGATCTCGCCCTCCTCATGCACAACCATCTCTCGACTTGGGCCGGGGTATTACAAAGCTTTACCGTCACATATTTTATTCTACTTCAAGGTGCATTAAATCAACACATGCCAGTATCAAAAGGAGAGTCACGACATGCATGCATGCGTTGTAATTAATGCATCGGTAAACGCAAATTATTGAAATATATCGAGTGCAGTGCTTTGATGTGTCGTGTCAACTCGTACATTAATGAGAAGTTTGATTATCCTCTCCCTTGCTGACTTAACTGCACCTGCCTTTGGCTGTATGACAGGTTGGCCACACACCTGTTGGGCCCACCTGTCATACACGCAA
The DNA here is from genome assembly GCF_002162155.2 of Triticum dicoccoides. Taxonomy (NCBI): domain Eukaryota; kingdom Viridiplantae; phylum Streptophyta; class Magnoliopsida; order Poales; family Poaceae; genus Triticum; species Triticum dicoccoides. Next base: position 27,315,032 of record NC_041388.1, read on the forward strand.
AGGCAGGAGCGTCCCTCCCTCACCCATGAGCGTGGTGGCTGGCAAGACTAGGAGAAGCTTTCTCTACACGCTCTCCCTCCCGCACGCGGTGGACATGTAGCGGTTCAATCGGTGTCAGATGGCCAGAAGCGTACTGTAGTACTCCTCCAGTGCAGTAGTACTCCATCATTGTTCGACTTCCTGAAGAGGCGAAGAGCCAAGTGCAGCCCGGACGCTCGTGTGGCAGTTTCATGTGTAGAGTAGTCTAGGATAGCATGTACCGTGCCTGTAAGCTTAAAATCGTTGGGGTCGGCTCCATGCTACGTGGCCATCTCGAAGTTTTTAAAAAAAAATTAAAATAGTCTTCTGGCCCTACCTGACACCCTGGTGATTGTAGTTTGCATGCTCATCTGGTCAAGACAGGAATATATATTTTAATTTGTTTTTTTCTTCAAAAAGGGGGAACTCCCCGGCCTCTGCATCAGAACGATGCATACGGCCACATATATTTTAATTTGTGGTGGGTAAATGTTAGAGGTTACACTGCGAGTCTTTCAGCCAAGTTTAGAGGCAAGCATGTGGGGCCAGTGCTATGATGTGTCACGTCAACTCGTACAACGAGGAGAAGCTTGATTTTACTACACACCTTCTCCCTCACCCATGCGCGTGGTTGCTTGCAAATGAGGACAGGCTTTTACTTAGTAGTACTTCTACAACAAGCTATCCATCCCGCTCGCGGTGGACGGACATGCAGCAGTGGATCCTCCGACCTGAGTAGTACTCCCTCCGTTCCTAAATATAAGTCTTCATAGATATTTCACTGTGGACCACATACGGATGTATATAGATGCATTTTATGTGTAGATTCACTCATTTTTCTCCATATGTGGTCCATAGTGAATTATCTCCAAAGACTTATATTTAGGAACGGAGGGAGTAGTATAGTACTAGTATATACTGCATCATTCTTTGCTCCTTCTTACTACTCCGACATGTGGGAGAGCCAGCATCCGGGTCGACATGTCATGCACCAGATTAGAGCACAGAACGGAAGGAGGGCATCACCCCGGTCGGAGCGCCAGTAATTCATGACTATAGTGAGTGGTCATATCACAAGTCAGCAGTAACGCGCTGTCAAATCGCACATCCCCACTCGCTCACCCTCCTCGCCTCTCTGTCAAACCGCCTACCCGAAATCTGCCGCACGTGCTGCCCGGGAAAAGCCCCGCCCTCAACTTTTAACTACGCGAAAATAGTTCGAGCTTGTTCGTTCTATATAAATAGAATAAGTACTGTATGTTTATTCACCCGTGGGGTTATTCAATGAATGGACGGGCGGAGAGCACAAGTGAACAATACTATAGTACTACTAGTAGTAGTAAGTAGGAGTCGTACAGTAGTCACCTTAAATAGATAGTTTCTTTTCTTTAATGCCACGTACACAAATTGAAACGCTTGTTGTGGACAAAAAAAAGATAATCACTCCACTATATATGGACGCAGGGGCCTGAGCGCTTGCTTTACTAGGGTTGCTCTCTTCATTCTCTCATCCTCTCCAGATATAAACAAGACAGCGGTAGCGACATTTTCTCTCTTCTCACCGCTGGTCACAGATCCGGCCGGATCCCTTCGGCCGGTGTGTGTAGAGGACTAAAAGGTGCATCATTCACGCGGTCATCGCCACCGAGGGAGGAAACCCACAGCTGCCGGAGGGGCCCGATCCTCTGCCCGTGTCGTTCTCTCTGACACAACGCCGGCTCGGGAGGTCCTCTAACCCATCTTCCTCCCTGTTGTATTGTCCGCAGATCCGACCTGCCGCCGCCGACATCCCGATGACCCGCAGGTATAAGTTCTTCGAAAGCAGCCTTGCTCTACTGCCCCAGCTCCCCATGTGTCTGCATGTGCATCTTTTTCTACCACTACAGGAATCAGCTACTTTGCCATCTGCCACGGCAGACGGCAAAGGCATGGATGGCTGACGGCAAAGGTCTTTGCCGTCTGCCGCGGACGGCAAAAGGGGACGGCAAAGTAAGGTTCGGCAAAGAGCTACTTTGCCGTATGCTTCGGGCGGCTGACGGCAAAGGGGCCTTTGCCATCAGGAGCGGACGGCAAAGAGTGCAGACGGCAATAAATGCGTTGTTACTCCATTAGGTGGTTAACGGCAGGCCTTTGCCGTCCGCCGCTGACGGCAAACTTCGGAAGGCCTTTGCCATCCGCCGAATGATGTCAGCCGACGTCACTACACGGCAGGCCTTTGCCGTCCGCCACTGTAGGCAAAGTTTTTACTCTTTGCCGTCCGCCGCCTACGGCAAAGCCTTTGCCGTCAGCCACTATAGGCAAACTGACCAAATTGGTCAGCCTCCCAAGAAGCACAGTTGCCTGCCACGTGGCCTCTTTGCTGTCGGCTGCTGATGGCAAAGAGCCCTTTGCCGTCGGTGGCAGACGGCAAAGAGCCTGCATATTGTCTCTTTTTTCTGTTTTTTAATCCAACAATTTTCACAGCAAATATATATGACATATATAGATATATTTAAGAGCAAACATATCACATATCCAGCACATAATTCCATATACATATTACATAGCAAAGTTTCATCAACATAGCAAGTTCCATCAAGTTCCATCCATACACATTGTTCCATATACATATTACATAGCAAAGTTTCATCAACATAGCAAGTTCTATCATAGCAAGCTAGATACAATGCAAAGTTTTAGCAAAGAAAAAGCAAGCACTCCATCATAGTAAGCTAGCTTCCATGAAGTGAGTGAAATCTGCAAAATGGTAAATAAGAAAGTTAGAAATAGGTGAATAGAACAAGAAGAAGACTAGAACAAGAAGTATATGTCATTTATGAGCTAACTTAGGTGAAATGGATCATATATGAGCTAACTAAGTTGAGATGGGTTGTTTATGAGCTAACTTAGTTGAAATGGATCCTTTCTGAGCTAACTTAGTTGAAATGGGTCGTTTATGAGCTAACTAAGGTGAAGGGCATCGTTTTTGAGCTAACTAAGGTGAAATGGATCGTTTTTGAGCTAACTAAGGTGAAATGGATCATTTTTGAGCTAACTAAGGTGAAATGGATCGTTTTTGAGCTAACTAAGGTGAAATGGATCGTTTTTGAGCTAACTTAGGTGAAATAGATCATTTATGAGCTAACTTAGGTGAAATGGATCATTTATGAGCTAACTTAGTTGAAATGGGTCGTTTATGAGCTAACTAAGGTGAAATGGATCGTTTTTGACCAAACTAAGGTGAAATGGATCGTTTTTAGCTAACTTAGGTGAAATGGATCATTTATGAGCTAACTTAGTTGAAATGGTCGTTTATGAGCTAACTAAGGTGAAATGCCACGTTTTTGAGCTAACTATGAAATGGATCGTTTTGGAGCTAACTAAGGTGAAATGGATCATTTAAGAGCTAATTTAGGTGAAATGGATCGTTTTTAGCTAACTTAGGTGAAATGGATCGTTTAGGAGCTACTCTAGGTAAATTGGGTCATTTTAGAGCTAACTTGGATAAACTGGATCATTTAAAAGCTAACCTAGGTAAGATGGGTCATTTTGGAGCTAACCTAGGTGAAATGGGTCATTTTGGAGCTAACCTAGGTGAAATGTGTCATTTTAAAGCTAACGTAGGTAAAATGGATCATTTAGGAGCTAATCTATGTAAAATGGGTCATTTTAGAGCTAACTTGGATAAATTGGATCACTTATAAGCTAACTAAGGTAAAATGAGTCATTTTAGAGCTAACTTAGGTAAAATGGATCGTTTATGAGCTAACTAAGTTAATTATGCAATTTTTGACATAAGTAAGCTAAGTACATATCATTTTAGAGCTAACTTAGGTAAAATGGATGGTTTATGAGGTCAGTAAGCTTATTAAGTCATTTTGGAGGAAAAGAAGCTAACTCTAGGTCATTATGGTAAGCATATTGGAGGAAATAAAGCTAAGTCTAGGTCTTTATGCATTTGTTAAGCAAAACACTAGAGAAACTTACCGTGATCACGGAGGTGTAGGAGCGGGCTGGCTTGTGCCGGTAGCTGGAGAAGGATCGTGCGATGCGTTTCTGGAGTTAAGCTGCACCAAAGATCATTTCCAATGTCTCGTTAGCATTATGACACTCAAATGTTAAGACTAGCAAGTAATGTCCATTCAAATTAAACTCACCGTGCTCCCAGGAGCAATCACTGGCATCGGCGGAGCGGTCTGACCGGACTTCTCGCACACAGACTGCACATTTGGTTTTCACAACAGAGTCATACTAGTTAGTAATGAGACTCAAATGTTAAGACTAGCAAGTAATCTGCAGAAGAAACTTACCACAAGGAGCTCGTACACGGCCCTTGCCTGCATGTCATTCCGTGCCCTCTCCTCCTCCAACATCTTTGTCGTCCTCTCCTCCAACTCCCGCTGCCTCTCCGCCGCCTCCTCCAGAAGTTTCTCCGTTCTATCTCTCTCACTCTGTATAGCAGCCTGCAACACCACTCACATGACCATTTGTAATCATTGATGGAAGCGCACACATTTGTAATCACGTCGATGTTGTGTGGGCAAAGGAGGTCTTTGAAGTAAGGCAGATCCCATAAGCATGTTTTGTGAGTCCACACGTGCTTAGTATTATACCGCTTGAAGTACCCTGGACGTTGTGGATCTGGCTCGAGAGCGTTTAACTGATCCAGGGTCTGTTGGCCTGTCAATGCAGGTGGTGCAGAGTTTTTGACAACTCTACCCCTGATGAAGTTCTTCTTGTCTTTCCTGAACTTATGGCGAGGATCCAGGAACTGTCTATGCATGTCGAAGCAAGAAAACTTGCGACCGGCCTGAAGCCAACGGAACTCAAGAGCTCCCTTGCATGTGGGGCACGGGAACCTTCCATGCACACACCAGCCAACGAATAGCGCATACGCCGGCAAGTCATGCATAGAGTACATGTACCAGACACGCATTATGAAGTTCCGTTTGCTAAAGGCGTCGTATGTCTTGAACCCATTATCCCAGGCTTCTTGCAATTCGTCCTTAAGCGGCTGCATGTACACATTCATATTTTTCCCCGGATAGTTGGGCCCTGGAATTATCAACGTCAGGAAAATGTTCTTTCTTTGCATAATCTGTCCGGGGGGGGAGATTGAGTGGAAAGACAAATACGGGCCAACAACTGTATTGGGCTGCCATCATACCAAACACACTGAAACCATCCGTGCTGATGCCGACTCAAGGATGCCTCGGATCTGCCGCTTTGTCAGCATGTAATTCATCAAACTTTTTCCATGCAACACCACCCGATGTGTGTACCATCATCAGATTCCCATCTGCATCTAGTTCGGTTCTTTTGCCTGTTTTGTGCCATGTCATCTGTCTGGCCGTCTCTTCGACCATGAAAATACATTGAAGTCTTGGTATGATTGGCATATACCGAAGAACACTAACGGGGATTTTGGTTTGTGTATTCTCACCCATACCGTTGTCTACCACAATATACCTGGAAGACTTGCAAATGGGACAATAGTTCAAGTCCGCATAGTCAAGCCTAAATAAGGCACATCCTTTCTCACAGGCATGTATCTTCTCATAGGGCATCTTCAGTGCATGGAGGATTTTGTCTGACTGGTACAGGTTTGCAGGCATTACATGGCCTTTCGGTAGAAAGCGTCCAAATACTATCATAATTGCGTCATAGCATTCTCTGCCCAAGTTGAACTGAGCCTTCAGAGCCATTACTTGTGAGATGGCATCCAACTGACAAAGCTTAGTGTGCTCGTGGAGCGGACGTTTTGAAGACTCCAACATTTCATTGAAGGCCTTTGCAGATTCCTCCATCTCCTCGTCCGGATCCCGAGCATCATCATAGTCTGCACCATGTTTTCCATCCCGGTACGATGCTCGTCGGTGCGACGACGATCCACCTCAGCTCGGTCACGTTGGGCAGACTCACCATGAAATGTCCACACCGTATAATCGGGCGTAAAACCACTCTTCTGCAGGTGTTTGCCCATTTCAGCCTCTGTCTTCTTTTCCCAATTGCCGCACCGGAAACAGGGGCACCAGGTTTTCTTCTGGCAATTTGCAAATGCGGCTTGCACAAACCCCTTGGTTTTTGTGAACCATTCAGCGCTCCATTTGTTCTGACCAGTGTGACCGGTATACATCCACGCACGGTCACTCATCTTGACTTTCAGAGCTACTGGACACACAACAATTATATATGTAATTCACCATGTAGATATTCATCAGTTGATCTACTTTGTCAATTTTACTACGTCCATCCAACCTACACTCTAATAGGTAATGATAGGTCCTAATCCCACCCGTGTATGTGTAGATTGGGTTCATTTTCCCATGCTATGCTCCGGATCCGACGCAAAATTTTGGCAGCACCTCCCCGCTGTTCTCCTGATACACGTCTCTGCAATAAACAGAGAGGATGTGTACCCGGAGAACAATAGGGGAGGCACTGACGAAATTTATGCGTCGGATCCGGAGCAAAGCATATGGGAAAACGAACCCAATCTACACATACTCGGGCTGTCCATGGATAGTTTGGACAATTCGAAAGAATCAAGGTTATAAATATGCAAATGCATGCATATTTATAACTATGACGCTTTTGAACGGGAGACACATATTGGTTACGCATACTGATGATTCAAGACACATATATAGCTAGCTATCAAGTTTCATCGGAATAGATCAAATAATTAATGGGGGAGGAGGACATGTCATTTGTGCTCACCCACGAACGAAGGGGCAGAGCTCGTCAAACGCACGACGAGGTCGTCGAACAGCAAACCTCGCAGCGATGAAACAACTGCACATTTAAAACTACCCGATCAACACAATTAGATATGATGTTTTTCATAACAAAATCGAAAAATATATGACCTAACTAATAATTCACAAATATATGACCCTGTCGGCCTCTGCAAGACCAAAGAACACCTTTTTGGGAGGTGTAGGGGGTCGGGGTGTCGTGTCGATGTCGGGGTGCCGTGTCGGGGTCGGGGTGCTGTTTCGGGGTCGGGGTGTCCTGTCGGTGTCGGTTTGGTGCCGTGTCGGGGTCGGGGTGCTGTTTCGAGGTCGGGGTGT
>NC_041388.1:27322769-27330920 GCF_002162155.2 Triticum dicoccoides
GGCGTCAGTGGCGACGGGGCGGGGGGCGGTGGGGCGGCGCGCGGGGTGGTGGGGCGACGGGGTGGCGGCGAGTGCTGGGGGCGGCGGCGCGCGTGTGAAGAAGAGAAAGAGAGAGAGGGGGGGCGGTGTGGGGCGCGGCCGTTAATGTTAGTGGGGCCCCTCCCTCTTTGCCGTCCGCCCCCCTTTGCCGTCCGCTTATTTTCTCTTTGCCGTCTGCTAGCGGAAGGCAGAGAGGGGGGGCCGTTATGTTTTTTTAAGCAGCTCGTTAGTGGGGCCCCCTCCCTCTTTGCCGTTCGCTAGCCGACGGCAAAGATTGTCGTCTGCTTTTTGGTAGCTGATGGCAAAGAGCTTCTTTGCCGTCCGCTAGCTGATGGCAAAGAGCTGGCAGATGGCAAAGTACCTGATTCCAGTAGTGTACTCCCATCAGCTCTTCCAAAGCCACCTAAATTTTTAGTATTATTAGAGGTAAAGCTACTTCATGCATTCGAATCTAGGTCTTTGTTCAAACAACAAAGAAAGGGGGGCATGAATCTAGGACTTGATTCAAAGAGGAAATAATATGGTGAAAGTAGTAGATACCGGATACCCAACCGGTCTCTTGGCTGAAAAGGGAAATAATGGGAAAACGCAGTACAAACTGGATAAGGAACAGATCTATTATTGGTTGAAAAAAGGATAGGAAGTGGCGGCTGGTGGACAAGTCAACAGAGTATGTCCAGGATTAGATTTGCTGCCATCACATAGTAAAAGGTCTCCAGGATTAGATTTGCTGCCCTCACATAGTAAAAGGTCTCAGGATTAGATTTGCTGCCCTCACATAGTAAAAAGTCTCAGGATTAGATTTGCTGCCCTCACATAGTAAAAGGTCTCCAGGATTAGATTTGCTGCCCTCACATAGTAAAAGGTCTCCAGGATTAGATTTACTGCCCTCACATAGTACAAGGTCTCCAGGATTAGGTTTGCTGCCCTCACATAGCATGAACAAACTCGGCATCACCACTTTATGCCTCCTTGTAGGTACATTGTGCTGATGTTTCCACTGTCGCGTGTCCTTATACCAACCTTTTGATGTTGTTAATGTAAGGGCGCATGTAAAATGAAGTGATCACACTGTTACCTTAGGAACATGTCTAACCAGTGTTATTGTTAATCTAATGCCTCCAGTGATAAGATGCAATTAAACTGTGTTACAAATGGCACTCCTGCTGTTTTCCCCAGTATGATAAGTAAGCTGCTCCTTTACGCTGCTGAGTGTCCTGGTGTCCCCATGGTCCCATGCCCTTAAACCAACTCTTTAGCTGCTGTTGATTTACTGTGTCTGGTAAACAAGCAATGCCACCATTAAAGTAATCCCATATTTGAGGAATCTCATTGTTGATCGTAATGCTTCTAGTAACATGAAGCATTGCTAACGTTTTAAAATTTCTACTGTCCTTGCGTGATTGCCATGAACATAATTAAGATGCTTCTTTTCATTTTGTATATATTTCGTATATTCTTATTGACCAACAACTGTTTACTTTCTATCTTTTTGTGCAGATAGGGATATCCATTTCACCTTGTTGCTATTGTGACCTTTTGGTGAACTGCACAAAACACTTTTTGGAATGAGTGTCTTGTGTAGTTCAACTAAAATGTCACGTGGGAAACATCTCTCAATTTTGGTGGAACTGCACAAAATGGTGATTGGAGTTTCCAAAATCTCCGTCTAGTTCTGCTGGTAATCTCGTGCAACATTTTATTAGCCTTTGCAAGATGAGCCGTCACTGTCACCACAATGGCACTTTATTTTAGTGGAACTGCACAAAAGGATAACAAAATTATAGTTGCACCTTACATGAGCCAGACAGCCAACCTTAATGTTCCTCAATTTTAGTGCAACTACTAAAGAAGAACTTGCTAGCTCACGAGAGCAAGTACTTCTTGCTAGCTGAATGATGCAATCTTTGCTTCATTTCAGGTGAACTACAGAAAAAGGCGCATGAATTGAATCATGGAAGTCCAGGCAGGCTTCATCCGAGTGGAGCTGCAGGTTGAGTAAAGGAGGCCACTATTAAAGTGAAATCATGCTCTCCTGGTTTGTGCTATGCAAACAGGAATACTCAACTACAGATGTTGTGACGGTCAAGAGCATTCACCAAGTTCTTCGATTGTATGACATGGCTAGCGAAGATGTGTTTAATCCCGATATTCACTTTATGAAAAGGCTCTAATGGGTTGGTTCTGAATCTTGCAAGTTGGGAATTAGTGAGATGTGTAGGCATCTTTGTTGTACTTATTATTTGAATCTTATTTGTTTGTTCTGAATCTTGTAAGCTGGGAATCAATGAGATGTGTAGGAATCTTTGTTGTACTTATTATTTGGATCTTATTTGTTGGTTCTGAATCTTGCAAGCCGGGAATCAATGAGATGTGTAGGCATCTTTGTTGTCTTATTATTTGGATCTTATTTGTTGGTTCTGAATCTTGCAAGCTGGGAAACACGGCATGATGAAGCAGAGGACAACAACCATAACCAACAGTTCAAACTTGGTAGTATTATCTTTGTGAAAGTGCGACAAATGTGCTGATCGTGTGCGTCCTGAGAATAATAATTCTAATTGTTGTGCATGTTGATCCTGTGGCACTGATAGAACGAGTGAATGCATTGCTTGTTTTAAGTATAAATTTCTATTGGAGCTAATTAAATTTAAGTAAAGTGACCACTAACTCCTGTTATTACAGTACCAATACAGACCCGCTCGTGAACCAACATGTGGCCGAGGGTGCATCTTCTGCCGGGCATGCAGCGGACGAGGGAGGGGTAGTAACTGTTGTCGCCTATACACACTCAGCTTACAGTTGAATCCAGTTCCCCAGGACCTGAAAAATGAACTGCTGCCGCCGCCTACACACTCGTTCACTCGAAGAGACTCCAATGGCGATCCGAGGGGTGAGCCTGCTGGATATGGACTTCAGCAAGGAGTTCCCCTTTGAGTTCGCCGTTCAGTACTATGGCTGCACCAAGTTGAATGTGATGTACACGAATGATATGGACTCGGTGAAGCTCAGCCTCGCCTCAGTCCTATGGCTACACCAGGTTCTGGAGCATTCGCCCGTTTCATCGGCAGCACTGACTACAACTTCGCTATGGTGGAGAGAAGGAAGAACGTGACGATTCGGCCATCTGGTGCAACAAGCTTGTCGACATCCAGAAGCAATACAAGATCATCAGCAATGGGCAGGAGAAGGACTCCGTGGTTGACCTCGCTAAGACCATCATCGACCCCTGATACGCCAACATGAAAGAAGACGACCTGAACACGTGGGAGGTACCTCTGAATCTAGCCTACATAACCTACGCGGCCAAGGACGCATACGCATGCTACGACATGTACAGGCGGATCTTGGACATGAGGGCGTGTCTGCTTCCCGTAACCGACGAGTACACGGACAGCCGCAGCGTCATGATCAAGCGTGCCAGGAAGGTCTAGATGTTGTACTTTATCTGTTTATAAGCACCTTTATCATCTGAGTGTTTCATGCATTAGCCTATGTGTCGTAATTATCTGTTTTGTCCGAAATATTTCTTTTAAGAACCCATTAACCTGATTGCTTTTTTAATGGCTATTTGCTTATGTATGTAAACTAGTTCACTTGTCCGTAAAAAACTAGTTCACTCGGTTGTCGTGCTTTGAATCTCCTTCCTCCCAACATATTCCCCTCCTCAGGTGGACCCAGCAGGTCTCTGAATTTTCTCCCACTTTCTTTTTTGATGTAAACTGAGTTTTCTCCAAGTACTTTCCCCTAGAACCAACTCAACTGTCCCACGTCTAGCCTAAAAATAATAATACCCCACGTACTATTAACTCATCAAATTAAAATGATATTTTATTTCGTAAGTTGAAAGTTCTTACAAAATAATAGTAATAGTTGTTTATATATAACTTGGCAAGTTAAATCCTAGTGATTGCGTACATAAGCTTGCAAAGATTTTACTGACGTGCAATCATGTGTTTATGTTTTTATAACATTTCTCCGTCTAGCCCAACATGATATTTTCACCCAGCCCAGCAAGTCCGTGGATTTCAAGAAAAATGCAAATGGGATTTAAACGGGCAGCATAGATGCTACATCATTGTTTCACCCAGCCCACCAAATGGACTAAAAAATGTTCCCCCCGCTGACAGGTCGGACCCACCAGCTATATCTTCGCACGCAAGGAAGTGCCTCCTTATGACACGCAAAATAGCGATGTCCATCCAACGGCCGTAGTGCTTCTTCAACCTCTGGTCTTCTTGCTCCAGCCGCCCAAAGCGGCGCCGGTCGTGCCGCATGCTCCTACCTCCCGTTGCCGGCTGTGCTGCCACGGAGGCCTCACCACCCCTACTATTCCCACCGCTGGCCAGGCCCTGCGGCTACGGCAGCCTCACATCGCAGCTGAACCAGTGAACCCTCGTACTCCTCTCCGCGCGGGCTTCCACTGCCATGTCATCCCCTTCCTAGGCCTCGTCGTCGTCCCCACCGTGGTGCTCTCCGCGCGGCATGGTCAACGTGGTCAAGGAACGACTTCCATCGAAAGAGTACTGTACGTGCAGAGGCTGACAGCTAGGTCCACGGCCACACCCTTGTTTTTTGGTGATTTGCCAAGCAAGTCGCTTTGTCAGGCCTGTTGGGCTGCAAATCTTTCAAGACGAGGAGCGCTTTCATCCGGCTGGCCGAGAAAATGGCCCATCAGTAATGAGAAATTGGCTGTACATTTTTAAAACACATAAAACTGGCAATTAGTTTAAAATATCTTTTTTTCATTTCAAGATTTTAAATTACATTAATTTTTATGCATGGAGAATTTGTTGGATTTTATATTGATATACATTTATTTTTAAAATCGGTTTGAATGTGAGTCGAAATTTCGGGATGAAAAACAGTTCGGACCGCACCGAAATATGCAAAATTTTGTATAATTTTTATTTGTGGCCACAATTTGGGTTGTAATGCTAACAAAGAGAATATGGGCTCCAAAAAATCCTTAAGAATTAGCAAATGGGATGAAAATTATTAGAAATAATGGCAGATGGGTTGTATGCTGTTTTCCACAGATTTGAGGCTTTCCTAAAAAAAAAGGTTGATGCATAAGAAGTGACTATTGGATGTCCATCCAACGGTCGTCGTGCTTCTTCAATCTCTGCTCTTCCTGCTCCAGCCGCTCAAACAAGCGCCGGCGGGACTGCCTGCTCCCTCCTCCCCGCCGCCGGTTGTGCTGCCGCGCAGGTCTCACTGCCCCACCGTACTCCCATCGCTGGCCTAGCCATCCCTCTACTCACCCAAACCTGTTGTTATTCTCCGGCGACGGTAGACGAACCAGTAAACCCTCGTACAGTCATACTCCCCTCCGTGTGGGAAACAAAAACAACGGCCGAGTCTTCCCTGCCTCTGTGTCGTTCCCTTCCTAGGCCTCGCCGTCATCCACTGCCCTGGTGCTCTCGGCGTGACGTGGTCAGCATGGTCAACAATCGACATGCATCTGAAGTGGACTATACGTGGAGAGGCTGACAGCTGGGTCCATGGCCGCACGCAAGGAAATGCCTCCTTATTACGCGCAAAATAATGATTTCCTCCACCTGACATCTGGGACCCACCGAAACAGCCTCTGTATTTCGCGAAAAAAATGTTACCGCCGCTGACAGCTCGGACCCACCAGCTATATCTTCGCACGCAAGGAAGTGCCTCCTTATTACGCACAAAAAAATGAATACTCCCCCTGCTGGCTGGGACCCAGTATAGTGTGCCTACTAAGTTGACGGGGACGAAGGGCTTTGTCAACTTAGTCAATATGCACGATTCTAGCTCGACTGACCATACGATGTCCATCCAACGGCCGTAGTACTTCTTCAACCTCTGGTCTTCTTGCTCCAGCCGCCCAAAGCAGCGCCGGTTGTGCCGCCTGCTCCTGCCTCCCGTGGCCGGCTGTGCTGCCGCGGAGGCCTCACCGCCCCCATACTACTCCCACCGCTGGCCAGGCCATCCCTCCACTCCACTCACCCACACCCCCTGTTATTCTCCGGCGACGGCAGCACAGCCGAACCAGTGAACCCTCATACTCCTCTCCGCGTGCGCATCCACTGCCGCGTCTTCCCCGGCTCCGCGTCGTCCCCTTCATAGGCCTCGTCGTCGTGCTGTCGGCGCGGCGTGGTCAATGTGGTCAACGACGGAATTACATCGGAAGAATACTGTAGGTGGAGAGGTTGACAGCTGGGTCCATGGCAGCCGCAAGGAAGTGCCTCCTTATTACGCGGAAAATAATTATTCATCCACCTGACAGCAGGTACCCACCGGATGCCCACCAGTATATCGTGAAAAAAACGTTTGCCCCTGACTGCTGGGACCTACCCGACGGGCCACCGTATTTCGTGAAAAAAACATTCCCCCTGCTGTCAGCTCGGACCCACCGGAAGTGCCTCCTTATTACGCACAAAAAATGAATACCCCCTGCTAGCTGGGACCCACCTTGGTGGGAGGCTGACTTGTGGGCCTACTAAGCTGACGGGGATGGAGGGCTTTGTCAACTTAGTCAATATGCATGATTCTAGCTCCAGTGTCCGTACGATGTCCATCCAACGGCCGTAGTGCTTCTTCAACCTTTGGTCTTCTTGCTCCAGCCGCCCAAAGCAGCGCCGGTTGTGCCGCCTGCTCCTGCCTCCCGTGGCCGGCTGTGCTGCCGCGGAGGCCTCACCGCCCCCTACTATTCGCACCGCTGGCCAGGCCCTGCGGTGACGGCAGCCCCACACCGCAGCCGAACGAGTGAACCCTCATACTCCTCTCCGCGTGGGCATCCACTATCGCGTTTTCACCGGCTCTGCGTCGTCCCCTTCCTAGGCCTCGCCGTCGTCCACCGCCCTGGTGCTCTTGGCGCGGCATGGTCAACGTGGTCAAGGAACAACTTCCGTCGGACGTGGACTGTACGTCTAGAGGTTGACACCTGGGTCCACGACGGCAGGAAGGAAGTGCCTCCTTATTACGCGGAAAATAATGATTCCTCCACCTGATAGCAGGGACCCACTGGACGGGCCACTGTATTTCGCAAAAAAACGTTTCCCCCTGACTGCTAGGACCCACTAGCTACACCTTCGCACGCAAGGAAGTGCCTGACAGTCGGGACCCACCTGGTCGAAGCGTACGTAGCGTTCTCATTCTGGTCGCGAACGTGTATGTACATATATGCTGGTGGATGTAGAGGCGTGCACGTGTCGTAGTAGAGGCGGCCAGGGTGCAAGAAAGAAAATACGGCCACGTATGTGTACATACTGGAGGGGTCTCAAACACCTACTCGCGCATACGTACGGCGAGGGCTCGTGTACATGGCTGGGTCGGAACGGAGAAACAACGTCGTCGTCGTGTTCATGGGTCGGAACAAAATGCATGGTCATGTTCATCGGGAGGGCTTGGACGGAAGAAGCGATGGAAACGAGGCCTGGCGTACAGCACAACGGAGGAAATGGACCTCCAACGGCCGAAACGGGGGTCCTGTTGATCGGGAGGGGTGTGGCATACCGCAAAACGGAGGAAACGGACCTCCTACAGTTGAAACGGGGGTCCTGTTGATCAGGAGGGGTGTGGCGTACCGCAAAACGGAGGAAACGGACCTCCTACGATCGAAACGGGGGTCCTGTTGATCGGGAGGGGTGTGGCGTACCGCAAAACGGAGGAAACGGACTTGTGTTGGAGCGCTACGGTCGAAACGGGGGTCCTGTTCATCGGGAGGGGTGTGGAATACCGCAAAACGGGACTCCACGGGATACTGTTCATCTCCACCGTCGACCCCCTCCAGCCTCCACGAGCTACTGTTCATCCACCGTCGACCTCCTCCAGCCTCCACGGGCTCCTGTTCATCCAGCCTCCACCGCGTGCTACTCCACCGGCTACTGTTCAACCACCCCTCCACCATCTACTGTTCATCCAGCCCTCCACACCACGGGGTCCTGTTCAACCACCCCTCCACGGGCACCCCTCCATCGTCTACTATTCATTCTGCCCTCCATGGGGTGTTCCTGTTCATCTAGCCCTCCACGGGGTCATGTTCATCCAGCCCCAACCGGCTCGATCGATCGGGGTCCTGTTCATCCAGAGGCAACACCACGGGGTCCTCTTCATCCACCCCCACCGGGAACTGTT
>NC_041388.1:27331054-27351267 GCF_002162155.2 Triticum dicoccoides
AATGCTCACTGTTCATCCAGAGGTAGCATCGATCGGCTTCAGTTAGCAGCAGTAGCCAAGGAATCGCTCGATCGGGTTCAGTTAACAGCCATCGATCGATCGCTTGGGTTCAGTAATGCGTAGCCTGCAGTGCAATCGCTCGGGTTCAGTTAGAGCCCAACGCCTCGCTCAGGTTCAGTTAGAGCCAACGCCTCGCACACACGCGCGTACGTGTACAAGAGAAACACGCATCGCTCGGCCCCCGACCTCCCACCGTAACCGGGAACTCCCTGAAATTTTCCTCCCCCTCGCTTCTACCATGGTTTTTTCCGTCATGGACGGCCCAAAGAATGTCATGCAGCTGCGTCTCCGGCCCGCCCAGGACGAAAAGCCCATTTTGTTTCATGATTTTTTTCATAGAAGTAGGATCCCACCACATCTATGATGATACCGGGTTTTGTCAAAATTATCGTCATAGAAGTGTCATATGTATGACAGAATTTTTTTTCGTTCAGCCCAAAATGTCACGGATGTGTCTTTTTTTTGTAGTGCACGTAGTAGTAGGAACCCTTGGTGTAGTAGTAATTGTCGGTGGTGACATCTGGCTCCTGGACTCCGTCATCTGGTTGCATCATCCGAGAAGAATGGAAAAGGGGGAAAGAGGGAGCAAAGCAACCATGAGTACTCATCCAAAGTACTCGCAAGCAAGGATCTACACTACATATGCATTAGTGTCAATGAAATGGGTAGTATATGTGAACTAAACTACAGAATGCCATAAGAGAACGGGAAAGCCTAGCCGATCGAAGACTAGCATCTTCAAGCAGCTCCAAGCATCTTGCAGCATCATAAGAGATAAGAGTAGCATAAAGTAAAATAGTATTAGTGTTATCAACCTCGTCCAGAGATCCTTTCTCGACTCCCTGTGAGAAAGCAATCCCAGAGCCATACTATCCATTTCTCCTATCCATTTCTTATCTCAAGTATCCAGTTCTAGTTGTATCGATCGGGATACAACTCCGAGTGTCCGTTACCGTAGGACAGGCTATCGATAGATGTTCTCTTCCCTGCAGGGGTGCACCAACTTACCCACCACGCTCGATTAACTCCGGCCAGACACACTTTCCCGGCCTCGGCCAAACAATACGCCACAACCCAACCTAGGCTTAATAGAGAGGTCAAGCACGCCGGACTAAACCTATGCCCCCGGGGTCTTGGGCCATTGCCCCGGGAACTCCTGCACGTTGTGTGGGCGGCCGGTGAGCAGACCTAGCTACCTCCTTCAAAAAGGCAGGTGCTTACGAGTCCAACTCGGCGTGCGCCGCTCAGTCGCTAACGTCTAATAAGCTTCGGCTGATGCATACGGTGCAGAACGCCCATACTATGCCCACGTGATGGTTAGCGCTATCAGGACGGAGGCCCCTCGGATCAAATATCCAAAACATAGTAGATTAGGAGCACGCGGTAACGAGCAGAGACTCACGATCAATGTGACCCCATCGCCCCATCTCGAGGACATGCGGCAAGGGCTAAGAATGCCCGGCCACGCCTCGTAAGTATCTCGCGGGCACCTTCCAGGTCAACCCGACTCCACATAACTCGCAATTAAGCTCGCGTGGGTACCCCTCAGGGCCGACCCGTCTTTAGTAACATGGTTCAGTGTAAAGTCATAATAACCATAGTAACTGTGTGTCTAACACCAAGGGGAACCCTGAGGAACCACCCTCAGTGGATTCCACTCGATGTAATCATCAAGGTGAGCGTCAGAGGAACCACCCTCGAGGTTCACACTGAGGGGTTGCATGACAGAGTCGTATCGGAGTGGTTAAGGAGGAAATCACCCTCGATGACCATGACCGAATAGCTACACTACAGAGATCTCATCAGGAGTGATGTGAGGTGTCACCCTCGACACTCGATAGTAACTCTGCAAAGTCATACAACTAGGGGGGTGATGTGCGGTGTCGGGGCCTGGACATCGATCACATTGATCGAGTCATCGAACATAAAGCATGGCAACTGGGACAAGGTGGGGGTCACTGATGGATCACTAACCAATCTATACTAAGCAGTTTAGGATAAGCTGGTTACAAAAGCAGGCTATGCATCAGAATAGGAGCAAACAATAACAGTAGCAAAATCTAATGCAACAATGAGAGAATGGAATGGGCAATATCGGAATGATCAAAGGGGGGCTTGCCTGGTTGCTCAGACGAGAAGGAGGGGTCGTCGGTGACGTAGTCAATCACAGCGGCATCGACAGCCATCACGGGGTCTACCGAAGAGAAGAGGGGGGAGAAACAGTAAATACATAGCAAGCAAGAGCATAACAGGACAGCATGCAGAGCTAGACATGTTATAACATGGTGCTACACGCTACTGACGAAGGGGAATAACATCCAGGAATGCTTTCCCGAAGTTTGGCATTTTCGGACAGATGAAACGAAGGGGAAGGGTTGCATGTTCGCCATGTTAGGGACGTGTGGTTAATGAACGGAGAGCGTATTCCGATTCGTCTCGTCGTTCTGAACAACTTTCATGTATAAAAGTGTTTCATCCGAGTTACGGTTTATTTTCTATGTATTATTAAAGTTTTAGCAATTTCCTGAAATTATTATTAAATACTAAATTCGACAGAAATTGAATAATGACGTTAGCATGAGGTCAAAGTGATGTCAGCAGTCAACTTTGACATGTTGACAAGTTAAACTGACAGATGGGTCCTACTGTCATAGAGACAGTTTAGTTAAACAATATTAGATTAACTAATCTATCTAGTTAATTAGGTTATTAAACATGTTGTCGGTGTCAAAACTGGCGGATCTCGGGTAGGGGGTCCCGAACTGTGCGTCTAGGATTTATGGTAACAGGAGGCAGGGGACACAATGTTTACCCAGGTTCGGGCCCTCTTGGTGGAGGTAATACCCTACATCCTGCTTGATTGATATTGATAATATGAGTATTACAAGAGTTGATCTACCATGAGATCGTAGAGGCTAAAACCCTAGAAGCTAGCCTATGGTATGATTGTTGTATATTCTATCGACTAGCCTGGCCCTGGTTTATATAATGCACCAGAGGCCTAGGTTAACAAGAGTCCTAGCCGAATACGCCGGTGGGGAGAAGTCCTTGTCTTGATCGCCAAGTCTTTGTGGAATCTTCCTTGTATGCAGTAGCTGTCCGAACTGGCCCATGAGTATACGGCCATGGGGGGCCTCGGCCCAATCTAATAGATCGGGAGACGACATGGTGAGTACCCGCTAGTCCAGGACACCGTCAGTAGCCCCCTGAACCGGTCTTCAAGTTAGGGACACTCCTCGATTCTTCCGAACTGTTCTTCATCTTCGATCGTCGGTCTTGAAAACTGGTTCAACAAATCTTCTTTATCTTCGATCTTGAGGATCGCCGAAATGCATTCGACAAGTTTAAACGTCGGGTATCCGAGGAGCCCCTTTAAGCTTTCGGCCTTTACCAATGCCTTGTTATTTTTATGCCACACCTCGGGTTTGAAGCTGTTCCCGGGCGGCAGCGTCCTCTTGCGCCCGAGCTCCAACGCCGGACTGTATTCAAGGTATCTTTTGTAACCGAGCACCAACGTCGGACCGCTTCCCAGCTCTAACGTCAGAATGTATCCGAGCTCCAACGCCGGACTATGTATCCGAGCTCCAACGCCGGACTATATCCGAGGTGTCGTAAATCACCTTGGTTCAAAGAAGTTTGAAGGAGTTTTGTCGAGCTTAATGCCGGAAATGCCCTCTATGGAGTCAGCCACTAACGCCCGAGCTTTATGCCGGGCTGCTTCCGAGGTGGTGCACCACCCCGAATGTGGGCCGATTTTTGTGAATATTTTTTATTGGTGCAATTTATTCTCTGCCGAGATATATAGCCAGTAGCCCTCAAGGTGTGTATCGGTCTAAAACCCGAGATATGCACCTGAAGGATGATGTAAGACCGCCGCTGAGACTCAGGTTGATTTGTAAAATCGGCCTGAGGATCAAGTCCAAGCTCGGCAGAATACTAAAAGCGGCGGCGTGCTCAGTCCTCGAGACTCGGGTTGGGTGCGGCCGACCAACCTGAGGATCAAAATCTCCTCGGAATCTATATTGCACATAAAATTTTCTGCATTGGACAAGCAATGCAGTCGCCCCCGAGACACTGGTCGGGTGGTAACACTAGATCAAGGGATCAATGTGCCCCTTTAATATTTGTAAATAATAAGCCCGAAGCCCAGTAGCCCCCGAGCCTTAATGCGGGCACGGGTGGCCGAATTAAGGATCGATATCCATAGTAAAATCACAAATTATGTGTAATGACTCTATGTATCCAAGTAATTTATGTCATTAATGCTCGGATCCGCATTGTACAAAACTTTGTTGACCAACCATCGGCTTCCACCTCCTCGGCCAGTAGCCGAGGAGTGTTTGTCCTACTTTATAAAGCCTTTATGAGGGCAAAGATTCACAAAAAACAAGGCAATCTAGCAATACGGTTTTATAAACAAAGGTACGCAAAGAGTTATATTACTGTTTAACAGAAGAAATGTCTTCCAAAGAAAATAGTCCCGCTATCGGTTCCTTTCTTTGGGTTGTCATGCTAAGCATGATCATTAAACCTCAGCTCTAATGTAAGAGCAAAATATTGAGGATTTAGTTTGGGAGGCCAGTTAATAGCCCCCGGTAGTGTTCGGCGACAGTCGGGGTCAAGCCATAAACAGTTCGGCCAATGTTATGAACGGCCCATCATTTAACATAGTCATCGGATCGCTGACCAGTTTATGCTTATTGTGAAAGTCAGTTTTCGGCTTTCTCCACTGAGGTGCTTAACCACGTGAGCTGGAAGCACAATCGCAGTGGTTCTCCCTTTGCACGCCTAGCCGAACAAAACAGAACGTAGGAAGCAAGTGCAGGAGCCGGGCAACCCAACTATTGACCGAAGACACAATTCGAAACCGATGCATATATAGCAATATCTGAGAATGTTTTTGCCGAATCCCTAAAGGTGTCCGGCGTTGCACTGCGAGACTAATGCTGGAAAAGCACAAATAGTTTAAAAGTGCCAAAAAGCTTGGAAAACCAAGAAACGTCAGTAAAAACATGACGTCCGAACAATATCAAGTGTTCGGTGCCAATCCGAAAGTTGGTCTTAGAAAAAAGAAGTGCTTCTGTCGTGCTTTAACATGATACATCCTATCTCAAGACTTCGAGCGGGTCAGCCTACGGCTTCAACCTCCTATCCCGAGGGCGGAGTACTTCTCATCAGGCCAGTTTAGCAAACTAAACTCTAGCGGTTTTGAGAGAGAAATTAGGCTCCCCGGCTAGTGACCGCACACTCATGTCAAAAAAAGGAGTGATAAGTAATAATAATAAAACTTTGCAACGACTAAGAAGAAGAACACTAATTATAAAACGGCTCAAATAAACTTAAGAGCCCCCAAGTGACTTGGGTAGAAAAATGATTGCATGTACCGAAGTACTTATATCATATCTATGTTCAACCAAACTTTAAACGCATCTTAACCGACCGTCAGCTTCTCCCTCTTCGGCCAAGGACCGAAAAGTGTTATGTACTCCATCGGTCAAGAATATCGACGGTGTTTCCAATAACCAGGCAATCAGGCCATAAGGCTGTAACAGACAAAGCACGCTCAGGGAACTTATGCTATATTACCGTGAAGTGTAAGAAGCATCTTCGAAGAAAATAGTACCCCCACCGATACCTTTCGTCGGTGCTCATTGTTATTATGAGACTTGTGCAATAGATTTTTTGTACTCATGAGTTCCGTTGTGTGCCGACCATCATTGATAACTATAAGAGCGCTATCTTTCGGCTTCACCCAGTCTGAGGTCCGGCTCGGGCGACCCGATCGTGACAATCGCAGAGGTGCTCCCTTTACTCCCTAGCCGAACAATCGGGAACGTAGGGGTAAACACAGGAGCGAGGCAACCCAGCTTGCAAATCGCTTAAGTCAATATGGTGCATATTGTGGCGTAATACATGAACAAGGAACGAAGCCGTACAAGTATAATCATATGCAAGTGGAAAAGCTTCATGAAGGAAGCCCCCAAATGAATTGGGTATTTGAATTTATGCGTCACAAACAAAGTTTGGACAAGGAAATTTTTTACAAGCAACTTTTTTCCAAAAAAGTATAATGCTTGGTTGAACCGAACACAAGTTAGAAATTAAAGCTTTGAGCATGAAAGTGACTTAGCTGGTTAATGTGTTCGGTATTGATGACACGGTCCGAGCTTGATGCGGGGCAAGGTTCCATCTCCCAAGCTGGTCCCGAGGTGGCGGAGCGGAGAGCTCGACACGCCGAAGTGGTGACATAGCACGATCAATGCAGACCGGTAGAGTGACGCCGAAGTCCCCGGATCATTTTCCTGTGCACAAAAACTAGTGCAAACCAGAGATAATAGTAATAATGATAATTTAAAAAAACATTGCATAATAAATAATTTATGCAAAGTGAGGAATAGAAGAAATATGGCGTGGCGCCGAAGTCAATGTCGATGCAGGGCGTCGGCGTGATGTAGTAAAGGCGTGGCAAAGCCTAAATTCACAGGTCGGTACGAGCTCCGGATGCAGCGTTCGCCGGACTATGTACGGAAACTGATCGAACTACCACGCGACCGTCGTTAATGCGGTCACCATTTGATAGACCTGTGTACATATCATGGACAAACCAGAGTAATAATTCCTTGGGAAAAATGAACCCAAACAAGCAAAAAATACTGGGATTAATAGCACCTGGTTTATTTGTTCTAGCAATCGGAAGGAAGGTGATTCCCAAAATTGGGACTCGCTCTGCACACCCATTTTCTGATGGGCGATAAAATGATGGCATGGCAATGCTGGTAAAGGTTGACTCGCCGAGGCAAAGCCCTCGGCCCAGCTAACGTGACGGAGCTGGTCGGCTAGTGACGCCGAAGTGTCCGGAGTAGGTTGATGAAGAGATGGAGAAGCCCCCGGTCCAGCCAAGATGTCGAAGTAGGTCGGCGTGATGGACGCCAACTTGAAGAAGCAATAGTGCGGCCCTGTCGATGCAGGTCGTGACGTGGCCGATGCCGGCTTGATGAAGCGACCGTGCAGCGATGCCGGTATGCCCACTCCGTGTAATCCGTGGGGCGGCGATGTTGATGATGATTTATCCTTCACGATGCCGGACTCTTGTTCGGCTTGTCGAGATGATGATCCGAAGAAGTTGAGCTCGGCTAAAGTGACGACGTGTCTAGCGCAGGTCGGCAGTCGTGGAGTAATATTGCCGGACTGGTTTGACACCAGCATGATGTTGAAGATCATGTTCAAAAGATCTTAAAGTTAGTGGGATGTGTTCCGGAACAAAACACAATACCTCATACAAAACTTCCTTCAAAAGGGATGTCCGAAATCCCGTTCATAAAAAAGATGAACTCGGGTTGGATTCGTTTTGCGCAGAAAACAGATCCGAAAAGTGATTCACTAATCGGAAGGTTCCCGGAGTTTGGACCGTCGGATCGAGCTGAAATTTTGAGAGGTGGTAGATATAGGAATTCCGCAGCCGATCAACGGTTGGATCTTCCAAAGGACTTCCGAGCTACAAGCTGGACACCACGCCCTAAACTCATCCAAATTCCCATCCAGATTTGACAGGGCTCCGGTATATCATGGATTGCCAGAGATTCCTCCATCGGAACTCGACGAAATTTTCCAGGGTTGTTATAGACTCAATTCCGCACAATTCCACAAAAGCGATCGTCAAAGCGATACTCGAGGAGGTGGTGATGGCAGATACGAGTTCGCTGTCCAAAAAAACAGCACGGTCGATTGAGGGCAATGTTGACGTTGAGCCCCCGAGCTCCATAGATGATTCCTCCGTGATCTTGATAGAGATCAGAGTTGATGTTTGATGAAGGCCCTCGTCCGAACATGGTGATCCGAACACAGGACGCAATTCTTGGTCGAACCAAGGTGACCAGTCGAACTGGTGACGAAGACGCCGAAGTCGCAGTTGATCTGCAGGCGAGCCATCGATCCTTTTGTCGATCACACAGCGGAACTCTCAATGAAAGCACCAATGTCGGTGTCAAAACCGGAGGATCTCGGGTAAGGGGTCCCGAACTGTGCGTCTAGGATCGATGGTAACAGGAGGCAGGGGACACGATGTTTACCCAGGTTCGGGCCCTCTAGATGGAGATAATAACCTACGTCCTGCTTGATTGATATTGATGATATGAGTATTACAAGAGTTGATCTACCACGAGATCGTAGAGGCTAAAACCCTAGAAGCTAGCCTATGGTATGATTGTTGTATATTCTATCGACTAGCCTGGCCCTGGTTTATATAATGCACCAGAGGCCTAGGTTAACAAGAGTCCTAGCCAAATACGCCGGTGGGGAGAAGTCCTTGTCTTGATCGCCAAGTCTTTGTGGAATCTTCCTTGTATGCGGCAGCTGTCCGAACTGGCCCATGAGTATACGGCCATGGGGAGCCTCGGCCCAATCTAATAGATCGGTAGACGACGTGGTGAGTACCCCTAGTCCAGGACACCATCACATGTTAATTAAGGTAAATAATTATATTGCTAATTAATTAATTATTTTTACTTTTTTTATTTTATTTTTCGTTCTTTTTTTACAGGGGCTGGCCCACATGTCATAGGATACAACTAAAACTAAGTGTAATATAAATTAGTCTAACAAAGGGACTTATTTTAGCTGGGGATTAGCCCCTAAGCTAGCAAGGGGCCGGCCACACACGGCTGTGGCAAAAGCCAGCCACACACAACACGCACGCATGCACAACATGCACACTCACAACTCACATTGTGCTCTCATGCACCATGGCCATGGCCTTTGCCGTGGCTAGCAGCAAGCGGAACAGAGGCAGGGCAGCGCAGAAGCACGCAAGGAGCATCAGCAGTGCGGCGGCAGCAGTATGCAGCAGCAGCGGCCAGCAGCAAACAGAGCAGCAGCGCACAGGCACGCACACGCAGTAGGGGCGGGCAAGCACGGGACAGCAGCAGCGACAACCGGCAACAACGACAACAGAAGAAGTAACAGGCGGCAGCGAGCGCACGCACGTACACGTACACGGGGGTTCGAGCTCGACGAAGATGACGGCCTACCGTGTCCCAATCGAAGGGCTAAAATGGGGACCCGAGGGAGAAGCTCACCCCGGTTCTCGTGGACGAGGTTAGAAGGTCGGAGGCGGCCCGGAGCAGTGGCAACGACGACGAGTTGGTGACGTCCGTGGCGGAGAAGGGCTCGATGGCGAGCACACGGACCGTCCCGGCTTGAGGTGGTCCCCGGAGCAGACGGATCCGGCCGCGGCGGACCTCCTGGAGATGCTCCCGCACGTCAGAGACAACGGTGGCCGTGGATGACGGCGAGGTCGGCGGGGCAGAGGCGGACCGGTCAGGACGTCGCGACGTCAGCGGGTGCAGAAGGAGGAGGGGGCGCAAGGGAGAGAGATGCGAGGGGCTAGGGTTTCAGTGGAGTGTGGGGGTGCCCTTATAGGTCAAAACGAGGGGCTCATGGCAGCCATCCATGGCCATGGCGCCATGGATGAGCGCCACGCCCTCCTGGTCTCCTGTAGAGGAGGAGGGAGAGGTGGAGGTGGGCTGGTTGTTTAGCTAGATGGGCCAAGTGGCCCAAGGGTGGAGGGTTTCTCTTTTCTCTATTTTTTGATATATATATATATATATATGTATATATATATTGTTCCAATGTTAGCTACTGTTTTCTATTTAAAAGTAAGACTAAATGAGTTTTCTTAGATTTGAGACTTGTCACATAAATCAAGTACATTATTTCTAGGAGTCACAAAAAGTTTGAGGCCAAAAGGAGTTGTCTAACCATTTTTAGAAATTGAAAAGGTCAATTTTAAATGTTGTTGGACCACTAAATAATTTCCAGGGGCACTTTGGGAATCCAAAAGAGGTTGGTTCCAACATTAAAAATATCCAGGGATTATTTGGTACACTTTGAACATTTTAGTTTTCATGTTTGGCAAATTTGAAAATTTGACTTTGAATTTGAGTTTGAACATGAACAGTGATTTGGATCAAGTGAGGATTAGCAACAGTAATGTGATGACATGGCACCATTAGCAGGGGTTTATTGTAGCTTAATTATCTGGGCGTCACAATTCTCCTCCACTATAAGAAATCTCGTCCCGAGATTTAAGGGGTGGAGTAAGGGGGAAAGGCTCGGGAAGAACGGAGCTCAACACAAGATGGGTACCTGGGGGCTGTCTCAGTGAATGTGGCATAGAGGCACCTCGCGAGTTGAAATTCAAGAAAGTCATCAAGAGCTATGTAAGAAGGTGCAATAAGAAGTTTCAAGCAGGTAGGCAATCGTTCGTTGCCTGAAACAGATGGTGAAAGGGGTTCACAGTAATGGGAATAAGTATTGCTTCTGATACTAGAACAGATCAGAAGGAAGGTGGCTCGTGAATTACATACGAAGCCAAGCGCAAGGGATAACTTAGAAAACGGGGATGTATATGGGAGTCAGTTTTTGATCCTGTGGAACTGTGGGTTATGGGTCCACCATGTGGGTTAAAAGCAGGAAGGGTGCTAAGATTTACACGGTCATGGTAGCAAGGCAAATCAGAGGACAACCTGTCAGTCATGTTAGCAACAACGTTGGTACCAAGGGCAAGGGATGACGAGAACCATTTTCCTACTCGTTGAACTAGGCAGACCAATAGGCAAAGTTCTCGTCCATCAGTGGTTTCCGGAATGGCAACAGCAATAATAACAAGGTCTTACTGAAAAATTGTACACCGAGGTGTTTACATAAGCAGGGAACTATTACTGCTTAGATAATATAGATCACAAGAAAGGTTAACAAAACAATGGAAAGGAAAATGTGGTTATTAGTTTAACCAGACCAATGGAAAGGAAAAGGTGCTTATACAAAAGTATTATAGTATATGATTCCCAAGAACAAACAGAGCATGATATAGTTGACAGGACATCAAGTACTTATCCATTTAATTAATAGGGCAAGGAGAATCATGAAGTTTACCCATACAACGATGTTTGGATAATTGATCAAGAAACATTTAGCATTGCGCCTCCAATGTTCTTAATGATGTTCGGAGTAACATAATCATACTTTTGGATAGCATTGAAATGGTCATCAGGTAAAGGCCGGACCTTGGGAACACAAAGGATCCATCGGGAATTACTTGAACACCTCAAGCAATTTTATCAGGGAAGATGAGGAGGTGGCCGATGGTTTCAGCACAAATCGATCGACATGTCAAAAAGGATGTATTTCGAAAATATATAGGAACAAATTCGTGTTGGGAGAGGAAAGAATGTTGTCGATGATAACACAAATCATCGAGGGGCAAGAATGGTATTTCTCATCATGAATTCAATCAATATCCTGGAAGAGCTTAGAATGTTGATGATGATCATGACACATTTGTCGAGAGATTTCATGAAGGTGTAATCAATCAGCAGCGACATCAAGTCAAAGGAATGATAAAGTGAAAGGTTATTGGGACCACGGGTACGACACAAACTCGAGATCAAGCTTGCCATTCAAGGCAAAAAATGGTATGACGAGGAGGATCGATGTAAGCTTAGCTCGTCGTCGGAAGTTGTGCTCCGGGAAGGACCGGGTAGCACAATTAAAATTAGCTCGATAATGATACAGCCGATCAGGCTAGGAATGATGTGATGGAGTATCATTCCAGTGAGAATTCACAGGAGGTAGTGTAATGATGCAATATCCTCGAGATAACAGGGGGCAATACTCGAGGTAGATCAAAATAGAGGTTGGACAGATGAAATGATCTGCAGAAGACAAGTATTTTAACTTGTCCGGGAAATGGAATCAAGGAGAAAATATGGTCGGAACCACGATTGCAAAGAATCAATTTACCGATGCAAGATGAGCTTATACCAAGAGAACGTTTGATTATAAGAGAAGCTTCCATGATAAGATCTACACCGTGTCTATGGGCATGAACACAATGTTCAAGGTCGACTCCAACTTCTTCAATGCATAACCTCTCATTTACTTCTCACTTTTGACGAAGTTGTAGTGTAGAAATTTTTATCCGGCGTAACACCAGTAGAGTATGACGCATAGAAATTTCCGGGTTCACACAAATTAGGGAAAGCATTAGTTCAACCTGTCGGGGCATCTTAGGAATATTTGCAAAACTACAGAGGTAATTAACTCAAGCTCGGAAACAAAGCATGGTTGACAAAGCATAGAATGCAATTTACCAAAGGCAATATGTATCAGGGGAAGAGCACACAAAATTTTGAATATGAAGGACATTGTCGGATAATAATCCAACCAAGGATCTGGTGGTCCATAAAGGATCTGATGTGAGTATCGATACTCAACCAGAAGAAGAAGGAATGCAAAGGCATCAAATTATAGATATATCTGGATAATTTCAAAGCTTAGATGTAGCGGAATTACGATTCCCAAATCGGGGGATCGGAAGCAGAGGCTTTGATCAAAGACAAGTTGAATAGACATAGATCATCAATCAATCAAGGTTTGATTTGTCGAACAATGGCTCATCTCCGGGGTGACGTCTGAGCCGAAGGGAAGAATTCTAATTGTGATTGATGATTGCAATCATTCATAAACATATCGAAACAAATGCTCAAAATTACGATGTCAAAGGACGCTAATGAACTTTGGTAGACATATGGAAGTAACCATAATGTAAGCAGGTAAGGATGAACAAGAGTAATAGGCTACTGAGGATTTTCGGAAGATCAAATAGCATTCCAAAGAACTTTGTGAAACATATGAACAACTGTGGATGAACGGATACTTGACATGCGCGGGTAATTATCCATAGGGGTATTCATGTGGCAAAGAGCTGCAAGGCAATAGTTTCAACAGATTCTCAGGACAATAGAGAGTAATTTAGGGATTCTTGTAATAACAAGAGCAACTAGGGATGAAGGTATGAACGACAATGTAGGTAGTTACTCATAAGGATTTATCGGTGGTAGGGATCGCAAAGGCGAAGGCCAGAAGGGTCCCGGGAAAACATCGGAAAGTATCTTCAGAATCTTCTGGTGCACCAAGCAATCATCTAGAGTGAGGGCTCTCTGGGATAAAGTATTTAGGAGAACCTAGAGTTAGAGTTAACAAAATCATTTAACCCGAATAGAAGAGAGATCAGATTCCCAGAGTATATACGAGGAATAAAATATCCTAATACTACCCAATGGCGACGTGGGCCCATAAGACACACAACCATGTTAGTAAATCAGGTTTTTCAGTGACTAGACTCAACTTCGGCCAATGAGTGGGAAAGGGGGATCCTATAGGCAGTCGGCTCTGATACCAACTTGTGACGCCCCCGTTTCGACCTTACACTAATCATACATGCAAATGTGTACGATCAAGATCAGGGACTCACAGGAAGATATCAAAACACAACTCTAGACACAAATTAAAAATAATGCAAGCTTTATATTACAAGCCAGGGGCCTCGAGGGATGGAATACATAAGCTCGAATACACAAGAGTTAGCGGAAGCATCATTATCGAAGTACAGACATAGGTTAGACAAGTCTGCCTTAAGAAGGCTAGCACAAAAGCAACATCGATCGAAAAGGCAAGGCCTACTACCTGGGAGCCTCCTAACTACTCTTGGTCGACGGAGGCCTCCACATAGTAGTAGGCACCCTCGGTGTAGTAGTAATCGTCGGTGGTGACATCTGGCTACTGGACTCCGTCATCTGGTTGCATCATCCGAGAAGAATGGAAAAGGGGAAAAGAGGGAGCAAAGCAACCATGAGTACTCAACCAAAGTACTCGCAAGCAAGGATCTACACTACATATGCATCAGTGTCAATGAAATGGGTAGTGTATGTGGACTAAACTGCAGAATGCCAGAATAGAAGGGGAAAGCCTAGCCTATCAAAGACTAGCATCTTCAAGCAGCTCCAAGCATCTTGCAGCATCAAAAGAGATAAGACTAGCATAAAGTAAAATAGTAGTAGTGTTATCAACTTCTGCCAAAGATCCTTTCTCGACTCCCTGTGAGAACGCAATCTCAGAGCCATACTATCCATTTCTCCTATCCATTTCTTATTTAAAGTATCCAGTTCTAGCTGTATCGATCGGGATACAACTCTGAGTGTATGTTACCGTAGGACAGCCTATCGATAAATGTTTTCTTCCCTGCAGGGGTGCACCAACTTACCCACCATGCTCGATTAACTCCGGCCGGACACACTTTCCTGGGTCATACCCGGCCTCGGCCAAACAATACGCTGCAACCCGACCTAGGATTAATAGAGAGGTCAAGCACGCCGGAATAAACCTATGCCCCCAGGGGTCTTGGGCCATCGCCCCGGGAACTCCTGCACATTGCGTGGGCAGCCGGTGAGCAGACCTAGCTACCTCCTTCAAAAAGGTAGGTGCTTACCAGTCCAACCCGGCGCGCGCCGCTCAGTCTCTAATGTCTAATAAGCTTTGGCTGATGCATATGACGCAGAACGCACATACTATGCCCACGTGATGGTTAGGGCTATCAGGCCGGAGGCCTCCCGGATCAAATATCCAAAATGTTGTGGATTAGGAGCATGCGGAAACGAGCAGAGAATCATGATCAATGTGACCCCATCGCCCCGTCTCGAGGACTTGCGGCAAGGGCTAAGAATTCCCGGCCACGCCTCGTAAGTATCTCGCAGGCACCTTCCAGGTCAACACGACTCCACATAACTCGGAATTAAGCTCGCGTGGGTACCCCTCAGGGCCGACCCGTCTTTAGTAACATGGTTCAGTGTAAAGTCATAATAACCATTGTAACTGTGTGTCTAACACCAAGGGGAACCCTGAGGAACCACCCTCGGTGGATTCCACTCGATGTAATCATCAAGGTGAACGTAAGAGGAACCACCCTCGAGGTTCACACTTGAGGGGCTGCATGACAGAGTCGTATCGGAGTGGTTAAGGAGGAAATCACCCTCGATGACCATTTCCAAATAGCTACACTACAGAGATCTCATCAGGAGTGATGTATGAGGTGTCACCCTCGATACTCGATAGTAACTCTGCAGAGTCGTACAACTCGGGGGGTGATGTGCGGTGCCGGGGCCTGGACGTCGATCACGTTGATCGAGTCATCGAACATAAAGCGGGGCAACTGGGACAAGGTGGGGGTCACTGATGGATCACTAACCAATCTATACTAAGAAGTTTAGGATAAGCAGGTAAGATACAATGAGCACGTTACAAAAGTAGGCCATGCATCAGAATAGGAGCAAACAATAACAGTAGCAAAATCTAATGCAAGCTTAAGAGAATGGAATGGGCGATATCGGGATGATCAAAGGGGGGCTTTCCTGGTTGCTCAGACGAGAAGGAGGGGTCGTCGGTGACGTAGTCAATCATAGCGGCATCGACAGCCATCACGGGGTCTACCGAGGAGAAGAGGGGGAGAAACAGTAAATACATAGCTAGCAAGAGCATAACAGGACATCAGGCAAAGCTAGACGTGTTCTAACGCGGTGCTACACGTTACTGACGAAGGGGGATAACATCCGGGAATGCTTTCCCGATGTTTGGCATTTTTGGACAGATGAAACGAAGGGGGAGGGTTGCATGTTCGCTATGTTACGGACGTGTGGTGAACGAACGGAGAGCGTATTCCGATTCGTCTCGTCGTTCTGAACAACTTTCATGTATTAAAGTTTTTCATTCGAGTTACGTTTTATTTTCTACGAATTATTAAAGTTTTAGCAATTTCCTGAAATTATTATTAAATATTAAATTCGACAGAAATTGAATAATGACGTTAGCTTGTGGTCAAAGTGATGTCAACAGTTAACTTTGACCTGTTGACAAGTCAAACTGACAGATGGGTCCTACTGTCATAGAGACAGTTAAGTTAAACAATATTAGATTAACTAATCTATCTAGTTAATTTGGTTATTAAGCATTTTAATTAAGTTAAATAATTATATTGCTAATTAATTAATTTTTTACTTTTTTATTTTATTTTTCATTCCTTTTTTACAGGGGCTGGCCCCCATGTCATAGGATACAACTAAAACTAAGCATAATATAAATCTTTACCTAATAATAAAGCAAATTGGGTTTCCTTCGTCCGTCATGGTATCTTTCAGAAAAGTCCCTCTATTTCAAAAAATTCAACCCACAGTCTTGTTTTAAATTAAAACGAATCGTTATTTTCGTATTTTACACAAAATCCA
This sequence comes from Triticum dicoccoides, assembly GCF_002162155.2. Taxonomy (NCBI): domain Eukaryota; kingdom Viridiplantae; phylum Streptophyta; class Magnoliopsida; order Poales; family Poaceae; genus Triticum; species Triticum dicoccoides. The sequence goes on from NC_041388.1 coordinate 27,347,230, forward strand.
TGTCTTTTCTTGAAATCAACCCGCCGTCCGGATTTAAGTCACACCCGAACCGTTATTTACATTTTTCGAAAACCCCCCTAATGTTTTAGGTAATTCATCCGCGGATCATATTGAAGTCAAACAAATGCTTTTTAAAATCATACATATCTTTTAAACCATAACTCCGATTTGAACATGTTATATATGAAATTTGATTAGAAAAATATGTAGAATATGAATATGAGATTTTTTTTATCTGTTAAGTATTTTTAAATATTATTTCAGAATATATTTGAGTCAAACCAAATGATTTTCTAAATTATATGTATCTTTGAAACCGTAACTTTGATCTTAACATATTATATATGAAATGTTATTAGAAAAATGTGTGGGATCTAAATATGATATTAAATTTACCTATTAAATATTTTCAACATATTATATATTCGTTTTTTTTCATACCGGCGGCGATCCTAATTGCAAATAAACACCCCACTATAACCATATATGGAAAAGAAAACAACGATAACTACACATGCATACCTCTAAAAAATGTGGCAGGGGAAAACAACAGATTTCTCATCGCGCGAGAGAGAGAAAGCGAGAGAGAGAGAGAGATGGAGATAGAGATAGAGAGAGAAAGAGAGAGAGACGCCTTAGGTTTAACCATATTCAACACACGTTTTTTGTTGTTTTGTGTGAACACCGAGACCATCGCCAGCGAGGGTGAGAAGGAGGATAAGTGGCAACACAAATATGATGCCTCGCAAAAATAAAGGATATGGACCTATTATGGTCTGGAGTGATGGTTGTTGAGTTAAGAGCGTGTGTTATGTTTTCTCTCCCTTTGTAACGCATGGGCTCTTTTGCTAGTTAGTCTAACAAAGGGACTTGTTTTAGCTGGGGATTAGCCCCTAAGCTAGCAAGGGGCCAGCCACAGACGGGTGTGGCAAAAGCCAACCACACACTGCACGCACGCACACACAACACGCACACTCACAACTCACACTGCGCTCTCACGCACCACGACCATGGCCTTTGTCGTGGCTAACAGCAAACGGAATAGAGGCAGGGCAGTGCAGAAGCACGCAAGGAGCATCAGCAGTGTGGCAGCAGCGGTATGCAGCAGCAGCGGCCAGCAGCAAACGGAGCAGCAGCGCGCAAGCACGCACATGTAGTAGGGGCGGGCGAGCATGGGACAGCAGCAGCGACAACCGGCAACAACGACAGCAGAAGAAGTAATAGGCGGCAGCGAGCGCACGCATGTACGCATACACGGGGGTTTGAGCTCGACGAAGATGACGGCCTACGGCGTCCAAATCGAAGGGCTAAAAGGGGGACCTGAGGGAGAAGCTCACCCCGGTTCTCGTGGACGAGGTTAGAAGGTCGGAGGCGGCCCGGAGCAGTGGCAACGACAACGAGTTGGTGACGTCCGCGGTGGAGAAGGGCTCGATGGAGAGCACACGAACCGTCCCAGCTTGAGGTGGTCCCTTGTAACACACCGGATGTAACTTACCATATTTGTAACTCCAACTCTTGCCTTTTTCGGCTTTAAGTTATGAGATTTCCCTTCGTGGTTGGGTTTTGTCTTCGTGCTTTTTGTTCATGTCTTGCATTTCATATCATGTCATCATGTGCATCGCATTTGCATACGTGTTCGTCTTATGCATCCGAGCATTTTCCCTGTTGTCCGTTTTGCAATCCAACACTCCCACGTGCCCCGGCGCACCCCTCTTGTCCCTTTTCATGAGCGGGTGTTAAACGTTCTCGAAATGGACCGAGATTTGCCAAGTGGCCTTGGTACTCCATCGGTAGACCGACTGTAAAATTTCGTGCCATTTGGAGTCTGTATGATACTCCAATGGTTAACCGGGGAACCGCGAAAGCCTCTTGTATGTTGCAGCCCAACACCCGTCCTAAACGGCCCAATAACCCATCCAAACCCCTTCCACGTCCTCCGTCGTCGGATCACGATCGTGTGGGCGAAAACTACACTACATTTGGACACTCCTACCTCCTCCTACCTATAAATATGTGCACCCTTCCTCCAAATCCGGGTTCTGAAACCCTAAAAATCGCCCCGCCACCACCGAACACGTCCGGCCACCACCGGACGAGGTCACCGCCGCCCCGCAGCCACTGGCGTCGTGCCATGTGGAACCCGTCTCGCCTCTGCGCCGTCGGCCCCCCGCGGCCTGTCTCGCCGCCGCCCGCGCCCGCACGGGCCCCGCCGCCGTCCGCCCGTGCCTCCACACGCCTCGTCGCCGGCCGCCGCCCGCCGCCTTGCCGCCCGGTCGCCCCACGCTGCTCACCTCGCCGCCGGCTGCCGCCCGCCATCGCCGAGCTCACCGCCGCCCCGCACGTCCTCACCTGCGCCGCCCCTCGCCGTCCGGGCTCGCCCGCCACCGGATCCGGCCTCCCTGGCCCCGGATCCGCCGCCCCAAGCTTGCCGTCGACGACAACCTCGCCGGAGAGATCTCGCTGCCACCCGATCTGCTCCGTTGACCACTGTTCACCCGAGGTCCAAATTTCCACCAAGTCCCTTTTTCTGCAACATTCTATGCCCTTGTTCATTGCCTCGTATCTCCATGACCGTAGCTCTGTTTCATGCATACGATATATCAAAATGTTCATTGGGACATGCTTTTCATTTCGTTCCATTGCGGAATGCTTGTTTGAGTTCATATGGGTGCCCAAATCATTGATGCAAGAGTGCTATAAATTGTTTAATGCTGTTACTTATCAGATTTTGATGTTTTGTCATTTTTGTCACATTTGAGGAACTTTGCAGATCGAGGAACCTGTTGAGTACGCTAACGAGGATCAAGCTTTCGATAACTCTGAGAACTTTGCAGGCAAGATGACCATACCCTCGAAATCACTTCTATCTTTGCTTTGCTAGTTGTTCGCTCTATTGCTATGCCGCGCTACCTACCACTTGATATATCATGCCTCCCATATTGCCATGTCAAGCCTCTAACCCACCTTTCCTAGCAAACCATTGTTTGGCTATGTTACCGCTTTGCTCAGCCCCTCTTATAGCGTTGCTAGTCGCAGGTGAAGATGAAGTTTGTTCCTTGTTGGAACATGGATATTGTTGGGATATCATTATTATATCTTATTTACTTTAATGCATCTATATACTTGGTAAAGGGTGGAAGGCTCGGCCTTATGTGTCGGTGTACTAGAATAGGGGTACCCTAGTACCCCCGAACTTGTGCACGGGCAGTTGCAGCACCCCGCGGCAAGGCTTGCCGGGCTAACACCAAGATCCTCCGTGGTTCCCTTGGAGCCATTCAAGAACAAAGTATTTAAGCTCAGGAGACAAGGCCCCGGCAAGAGGAGCTTGCCGGGAAGGCCAACCGAAGCACTCCAAGGAACTTGCCGCGATGCGCCACGCGCTCTGGCAAGGCAACAAGGCCCTGGCAAGAGGAGCTTGCCGGGAAGACCAACCAAGGTACCTCGAGGCCCGGTGAGCGACAAGCCTCCGGACCCGACAAGATAACAGCAGCGGCAAGGCGCTTGCCGCGGCAGGCGGCCACTCTGTGCCCACGCTCCAGCGCATCCACCAACGTGTCGCTCTGGGGGCCTCTCCAGGCGCACGTGGCGGGAGGCTGTGCAGCCAGCGGTGCGCAGTGGCATGCGAAGCTGACAAGATCGCCATCGTGGCGAACGGTGGCGCCCCTAACGGTCCTTTTCTGCACTGTTTGGGCGACTCAGACGGGCATTTAATGCCCTTGTCCCCTGCCGTCAGGGTTAGGTAGGGTGCACTGTACAAGTAACTGTACCAACCACCTCACTTTTTACATTTGTACCCTTCTCTGCGTTGCCACCTGTCGGTGACCCCTTTAGCGTATAAAAGGAGGCCCATGCGCAACATAGAGGGGGTTCGGTTCGACTGGTTCGGTTCGATTCATTCGTAAGCCAGAAAACACTTAGCTCTCGCGAGCAAGAACATAATAGAACCAGACAAGCAGCAGTAGGAGTTATCTCTCCGGAGAGCTCCGAAGCTGGGTAAACTGCTCGTGTGCTTCGCCTCGATCTGCTCTTCGTGCGATC
>NC_041388.1:27351516-27383100 GCF_002162155.2 Triticum dicoccoides
CCGGTCCGCCGGCCCCATAGGCGTTCGTGGATCAGTTTCCCCCAACATCTTTGGCGCGCCAGGTAGGGGAGGCGTCGAGATTGTGTGAACCTGATCTGGCGTTCACACGAGCTAGATCTTCATTCCCTTCATCAACATGCCACCGAAGAAGAAGACTTCGGCGGTAGCCGCTCCGTCCACGTCACTTCCGCCACTGTTAGAGCAAACGGGTGGTGGAATGGACGCCGGCGGAAGAATGGACGTCGACGAGGAAGCTCATGATGCTGCCAGGTCCAAGAACAAGGCTGCACAAACCTCGGCGACTGTACATGTTCCACGCCACTCTCAGGAGGCGCCAGACCAACAGCGTCATGGCACTTGCAGTGCCATACGCATGATAGGCCAAGACCAAGCTGGTGGATCTCGGGGCGCTCAAGACCAGCATGCACGCCAGCGTGCTGGCACGAGCAGGGCACGGTCGCCTGGACGGGATACTGCTCCTTCTAACATAGTTAGAAGTCCGAGCACGTCCCGCTCCTCGCGCCGTCCGCCACTGCCACCCACCACTCCAGCAGAAACTTTGGCGCGAGCTCAACTTCTCCTAGATTACCCTCCAACGTCGGACAAGATCGACAAATGGAGGGCCACCATTCAGAGTCTCATCGGCTACGCCAACAGCGACACTCCACGGCAGCCGAGCGCGTCGCCGCCGCGGCAGGGTTGCCGGGCGCGAGCCGGTGGCGACGAAACGGGTGGAGGTGCAACTACCATGCAATCACCACCCCGAAGGACAAGATCGCCGACTCGCCGCATCCACCTCGACAGCGACTCCACCGCATCTTCGGATCCACGAGCTCGTCGCGATCAGCGCTAAGTTCTTCATGATCGACAACAAGAAGACGCTCGAACTCGCATCGAGCGCCGAAGAGAAGCGCGACGTCAATCCGACAAGCGCGCTGGGCCCTCTGTTGACATGCATGCTCCAGGGGAACCAGGCGATCTGCCGTACGCGGTAGGTTGCCCTACATTCGCTCGTGAGCTGCGGCAAGTCCAGTGGCCCAGCACGAAGAACTTCAAGCCAGACGTACCGGAGAAGTACGGCGGCAAGACGCATCCCTTGGAGTTCCTCAGCATTTACACCATTGCGGTGCAGGCTGCTGGGGGACGGGATGACAAGATCCTTGCCAACTACTTCCCGCTGGTACTCAAGCCCAATGTCAGGTCCTGGCTCATGCACTTGCCGGACAACTCCATATCCTCTTGGGCTGATCTGTGCCATCAGTTTGTCGGCGCCTTCACAGGCGGACACAAGCCTCATGGCCAGGAGAGTGATCTTCATCTGCTCGCCCAGAAGGAAGGAGAGCCCCTGCGCAAGTACATTTAGAGATTCAGTAGTGTGCAGCACAACATCCCAGACGTCCACCCTGCCGCGGTGATCAGCGCGTTCCATCAGAACGTGCGAAACCGCAGGATGCGGGAGGAAATGGCGATGTGCAAGATCAGGGACGTCGGTGAGTTATATGCACTGGCCGACAAGTGTGCACATGCTGAGGAAGGGAGGAGACTCCCCGGAGAGAATGTAGGAGCGGGAGGATCTGACAGTGAAGATGCTGCCCCGACAAGGAAAAACCGGCGGCGGAACAACAGAAGGAGGAAAGGCAAAGAGGTGCTAGTTGTTGAGCAGTCCGGCAACGGTGGTGGCACCAAGGAAGCCAAAGCTGGTGACTCCGGCAAGGAGGTTGCCGCGGAGGTGGCGGTCGCCGACAAGCAGGATGGCACCAACAAGCATTATTGCAAGATCCACTGCACCAAGGGCCATGATCTCCAGAACTGTAAGAAAGTCGAGCAGCTTGTTGAGCAACATAAAGCTGAATACGAGCGGCGCGACAAGGAGAAGGCCCAGGAAGGTGCTGGCGGATCCGGCAAGAAACGTCCCGGCCGAGGAGGACGCCGCGGCAAGGCCAAGCAGTGGCAAGGAGACAGACCTCCTCGCGGCCGCGACAAGGATGAAGATGACGACGACGATGAATACATGGATGATGAGGAGACTGATGAGCAGGAGTTCCAGAAAGCCACAGAGGTCCTGTGCGTTGACGGTGGTGCTTCTCTGCACACCTCGCACCGCCAGCTCAAGCAGTGGGTGTGGTAAGTTAATGCAGTAGAACCACCCGTCGAGTCACGCAAGCCTCTGAAATGGTCCAGCACGCCTATCATCTTTGATATTGAGGACCACCCTGATTGCATAACTACGGTCGGGTGCTTGCCGATGTTGGTTTCACCAACAATCTGCAACCTCAAGGTCACTAAGATGCTAGTTGACGGCGGGGCCGGCTTGAACCTGATCTCCTCCGCGGTACTCCTGAAACTCCAGGTCCCTGACAGCGAGCTCGAAGAGACCGGTACATTTCAAGGAATCAACCCGGGAAGAAGCAAGCCGAAGGGAAAGATCACGTTGCCGGTAACATTTGGCAGCGAGCTGAACTTCAGGACTGAGAGGGTCACATTTGATGTTGCTGACTTTCCATTACCTTACAATGGAATCCTTGGCCGTCCGGCACTCGCCAAGTTCATGGCAGCCTCTCACTATGCGTACAACGTACTGAAAATGCCAGGCCCGATAAGTGTCATCTCTGTCCCTGGCGACAAGAAGGATGCTCTTATCTGTGCCGACAAGATCTACCGGGAAGCAGCTGCTGCAGCAGAACGCAAGACACTTGCCGCTGAAGCTCCCGGGGGGAAGAAGAAGACCATGTCCGGCAAGAGTTATGATGCCCACTCCGGCAAGCGCACCTCTTCGGAGTGCTGCGCTACCGTCGAGGACGCACCATCGAGCTCCAGCGGCAAGTGTAAGAAGGCAATGGCAGCTCCACCTGAGACCAAGAAGGTGTCCGCCAAGGAGGACGGCACTGGTGGTACCTTCACCATCAACGCCATCCTTGACCCCAAATAGGAAAGCGCGCTTGTTGCTTTCCTGCGGGCCAATGTCGACGTGTTTGCGTGGCAACCGTCTGATATCCCCGGTGTTCCCAGGAAAGTAATTGAGCACCACCTTGCTGTCTGTCCTCATGCGCGGCCCGTCAAGCAGAAAGTCAGGAAACAGGCAGTGGAGCGCCAAGAATTCATCGCAGAAGAAATCAAGAAGTTGGAAGCAGCAGGCCTTGTCATAGGAGTGCTCCATCCCACGTGGTTGGCCAATCCTGTTGTCGTGCGCAAGGCTAACGGGAAATGGAGGCTTTGTATTGACTTCACTGATGTTAATAAAGCTTGTCCCAAAGACCCATTTCCCTTGCCGCGTATTGACCAGATTGTTGACTCCACAGCCGGATGTGATTTGCTTTCATTTCTTGATGCATACTCAGGATACCATCAGATCTTCATGGCAGAAGAGGATGAAGAGAAAACCGCATTTATCACCCCGTGTGGCACGTACTGCTTCATACGGATGCCTTTCGGTTTGAAGAATGCTGGTTCAACATTCGCAAGGGTAGTCCACCATGCTTTTGAGCCGCAGATGCACAGAAATGTGGAAGCCTACATGGATGACATACTGGTCAAAAGCAAGAACAGGGCGACCCTGATTCAAGATTTAGACGAGACATTTGCAAATCTGCGCAGGATCAACCTCAAGCTTAACCCCGAGAAGTGCGTGTTTGGAGTCCCATCCGGCAAGCTTCTCGGGTTCTTCGTGTCTCAGCGGGGAATTGAAGCCAATCCCGACAAGATCAAGGCCATTGAGCAGATCGAAGCACCAAAGCGCGTCAAGGATGTACGAAGGCTTGCCGGTTGCGTGGCTGCTCTCAGCAGGTTTATCTCTAGATCTGCTGAGCGCGCCCTGCCATTTTTCAAAATTTTGAAAAAGGCAGGTCCAATGAAATGGACTCCGGAGGCGGAGGCTGCGCTGCAGGACTTGAAGAGATACCTGTCCTCCACTCCAATACTTGTCGCACCTAAGCCGCAAGAGAAGTTGCTGCTGTATATAGAGGCAACCAATCAAGTGGTTAGTGCTGCGTTAGTGGCGGAGAGGGAGGCAGATGATGAGCCAACAACCACGGCAGATGCATCCAGCGACAAGCAGGGGGCTTCGCCGACAAGCTCTGGTCCCGACAGAGATGGATCTGCGCAGGAGCATGATAAGATGCAGAAGAGAATGGTGCAGCGTCCAGTTTACTTTGTCAGTTCCCTTCTACAGGGGGCTAGATCAAGGTACTCTGGTGTGCAGAAGTTGCTTTTCGGCCTCCTCATGGCCTCGAGAAAGCTGCACCATTACTTCCAAGCACATAAGATCACAGTCGTCACTCGCTTTCCGCTAAAGAGGATACTGCAAAATCCAGAAGCGACAGGCAGGATTGTCGAGTGGGCGCTGGAACTGTCAAGCTTTGGCCTCAAGTTTGAGAGCACTTCAACTATCCAAAGCAGGGCATTGGCAGAGTTCATAGCAGAATGGATGCCAACACCAGATGAAGAAATTCCAGACACGAGCATCCCCGTCAAAGAGGCAAGCAAAGAGTGGCTGATGTACTTTGATGGTGCCTTCTCGCTGCAAGGCGCCGGTGCGGGCGTGCTGCTTGTCGCGCCCACCGGAGAGCACCTCAAGTATGTAGTCCAGATGCACTTTCCCAAGGAGCAAGCAACCAACAATACTGCAGAGTATGAAGGATTTCTTGCCGGTCTCAGAATTGTAGCAGACCTTGGGATCAAGAAGCTCATTGTCAGGGGTGACTCACAGCTTGTCGTCCGCCAAGTGAACAAGAACTACCAGAGTCCATTGATGGAAGCATATGTTGATGAAGTGAGGAAGTTAGAAGAGCACTTTGACGGCCTACAGATGGAGCATATCCCAAGAGCTCAGAATGACATTGCTGATGGCCTATGAAAGTGCGCCGCACTAAAGTTACCAGTGGAACCAAGGATCTTTGTGCTCAAGTTGATTCAACCATCCGTAACACCATCAACTGGACAAAGCAAGAAGAGGAAGTTGATTTCTGGTGACTACTTTCCGGCAAAGCTCCCCGAAGCTGCCGCCAAGAAAGTCCCCAAGATCAACACCAAGGTTGCTGAGGGGCAGTCTGCTCCGGCAAGCCTTATGGTTTGTTCCGTTGAAGCAGACGCTCCCGACAAGTTTTGCTCCGGCAAGCTTGCCGGGGAACATCAAGCTCCGGCAGGGCCACAAGTCCTTGCCGTGGAAGTGGATGTTCCCGCAGCAGCAGATGTGCCTTTAGTCCTTGTTGTCGAGCCACAAGCTCCAGCATGGGCACAGCAGATTGTCCATTTCCTTCAGACAGGAGAACTTCCCGAAGAGCAAGAAGAAGCGGAAAAAGTAGCCTGGCAGTCAAGTATGGACCAGTTTGTCGATAGCATACTGTACAGAAGAAGACTCGATGGTGTGAAATTGAAGTGTATTTGCCGGGAAGATGGACAAAAGCTATTGGCAGAGATACATGGAGGCATATGTGGCCACCACATTGGCGCAAGAGCACTTGCAGGCAAAGCTTTCCGGCAAGGTTTCTTTTGGCCGACAGCCCTCCAGGATGCAACTGCACAAGTAACCAAGTGTGAAGCGTGCCAGTTCCACTCCAAACAGATACACCAGCCAGCTCAAGCTCTCCAGACGATCCCTTTATCCTGGCCATTTTCGGTCTGGGGGCTCGATATCCTCGGCCCTTTCCCCCGAGCTGTCGGGGGCTTTGAGTACTTGTACGTCGCAATCGACAAGTTCACAAAGTGGCCGGAAGTGCAGCCAGTGAGGAAGGTGACAGCACAGTCAGCAGTCAAGTTCTTCAGGTCAATTGTTTGCCGTTTCGGGATCCCTAACAGGATCATCACCGACAACGGCACGCAATTTACGAGCCGCACCTTCATGCAGTACGTCCAAGACCTTGGCGCCAAGGTCTGCTTCGCTTCTGTTGCTCATCCGAGAAGCAATGGTCAAGTAGAGAGGGCAAATGCTGAAGTGCTGTGCGGACTCAAGACCAGAACTTTCGACAGGCTGCGCAAGTGCGGAAGAAACTGGATCGAGGAGCTGCCGGTGGTTCTTTGGTCGATCAGAACGACGCCAAATCGAGCCACTGGCCAGACACCTTTTGCTCTAGTCTATGGAGCAGAGGCAGTTCTCCCCACGGAACTCGTATACGGATCGCCTCGAGTGCTCGCTTATGATGAGGTTGAGCAAGAACAGCTGCGACAAGACGACGCGCTGCTCCTTGAGGAAGATCGTCTTCAGGCTGCTGTACGAGCTGCTCGATACCAGCAAGCTTTGCGCCGCTACCATAGCCGCAAAGTTAAAGCCAGAAGCTTCGAGCAAGGCGATCTTGTTCTTCGGCGCGTTCAGTCCGCCAAGAATTCCAACAAGTTGACGCCGAAGTGGGAAGGCCCTTATCGGGTGAAACGAGTCACAAGGCCCGGCGCTGTCCGCCTTGAGACCGAAGATGGCATTCCGGTGAGCAACTCCTGGAACATAGAACATGTTCGTAAGTTTTTCCCGTAGGGCGCGGTTGCCGGAACCCGTTCCGGCAACCACCTTTTGTACAAGTCTTGCCGCTGTTGCATATAATCCTTTGTACAAAGCCGGGCGCAGATCCCGTGCATAAATAGAACCCCATGTGCTCCGCACAACTTGTCCATTTCATGCATTAGTTTCTTTCTTGCATGCGTTATCTGACACTTTGTGCAGCACCTACATCCGGTAAGCAATAACGAGCCGAAGGGCTCCATATCATTATTTTCTCTTCTTTCTTATTTTTCAACAAAGGAAAAGAAGGTTCCCTCGCACACATGTTTGCCGGGGGGAAGGAGAAGATTGTGGTATGGACCAGGCATCGTTCAAGCAAAGTTCTGCCTTGCCGGGAAGCAAATGACAGAAAAGCTAAGTTGCCAAAGTTTGAGCAATCAGTTTTTAAATTTTTTGAGTTATCTTCCTCGAACGACCCTGCTTTGTATGGAAAACCTGTGCGCGGAGGAACCAACTCGTGGCTAGTTGCGCCCTTACTTTGTTTCGAGTCCGCTCAACAACTTAAGTGTGCTGCATCTAGTCGCGACATGGTTTCTTGTCGGAAGCAGCGCCGCCAGCAGGCTGCTGACGTTCCGCACTCAGCGCTCGCGGCTCGGGTGCCTGCGCCGACAAGTTAAACATACAAAGGAAGGAATCTAGTAGAGGAAATAACATAGCAATTGATAACAGAAATAAAGTTATATTACAAGATAACTTGTCGCAGCTCTAACAGACTGTTTTCATAACATGATTAGCAGCGACAAGGGAAAAGAAGAAATAGGCGGCCTAGTCTACGCGGTCGCCCTCAACCCTCTTGATCTCGCTCACCTTGTCCACAATGGGTGCGACAAGGGCCTTGAGTGCGTCCTGATCGGCGTCTGGCGGCAAGGACTTGAGGACGTTGGTGAAGCTGAGGCCTGGATTGCGGAAGGCCACCTTCATCAGCACCTTCTGGAGAACCCCGGCGCAGATTTTGCGCGACTCGTCGGCCAGCTGCTTTGGGATCCTCTCCCGGAGCCGCTGGAGTGCCGTCGCCACTCCCTTGAAGAACAGGCTGAGCTTGGCGCTGGGTTGGAGATTCTCGTCGGAGGGATACCCAAAGTCCTCCATCCCCAGCTACGCCAGCTCCTTGTTGATGACTGTGGCAATATTCACCAGACCCACGGTCCAGTGCTCCACAGTATCTCTGAACGAGTTCTGGGTAACTGCGATGCTCTCCAGCAGCGCCTTGTCGGCTTTGACCTTCTCCGACAAGGTCTTCTCCCGCTCCTTGGCGGCCTCCAGCGTTTGCATCAGCGTGGCCAGCTTCAACTCCAAGTCCGCATTGGAATCCTTGGCGGCGCTGAGCTCCTTGCCCCTCTCAGCGAGAAGACCTTGCAGCTCACCGTGGGCGGCAGCATCCTTCTCACGCTCACGCTTGAGCGCGGCAAGCTCCTCGCCGCTCCTCCCAATGTTGGCCTCCAGCTGCGCCACCTTCTCCTCCAGCTCTTTCTTGGCGGCCTCTGCGATCGCGGCAGCGTCCTTTGCTTCCTTGAGCGCCCCGCCAAGTGCTTTCTCGCGCTCGGCGAGCTCCTCCTCGTAGCTAACGAGGTTGGCCTTCCGCTGCACTAATTCACCTTCTCGCGCGGACTGCTTCTCGGTGGCCAGCCTTTGTTCCTCCTCAGCTTCGGCCCTCTCGAGAAGGAAGGCTGTGCGCTCCTCGTCGAGTCACTCCCGCTCCTGTGCCAGGGACCGGAGAGCTTCTTGATTGTGGCCCCGGAGCTCCTCCGCGCGCTTCTCCATGTCAACTCCTGCCTTCACGACAAGCGCTTCCCGGGAAGCCAGCTTGGCTTGCCGGGCGCGGTAGAGTGACAGCAGCTTCCGCAGCAGCTGCTCCTCCTTAGGCTCGCCACTGCTACTGCTGGGCGCGTCGACCAACGACAGTCCAGCAGAGGCGAGCACCTCCCCATCGAAAGTTTCCCCCTCGACCGGCGCCCTGGAGCTCGACGCCCAGGGTAGCTTGATGAAGATATCGTCACCGGCCTTCAAGTAGGCGCCGGGCTGGGGCTCCTCGGAGCCCGGCCCCGCAGCAGCGGCAGAGGGATCGACGGTCGGCACAGCGCCTGGCGCTCCTGCGGCCTCAGGGTCGTCAGTGCGATCGCCCGACCCCTCGCCAGCTTCTGCGGCGGCAGCCTTGGCGGCCTCATCGCCGGCGGTCTCATCAGCACCGGCCCCTTCTTCGTTGGCGGCGGCGTCGTCAGTGCTGCCATGCGCGCCTTCCTCGCCGGCGCCCTCTGTCTCCATTGGCTTAGCAGCAGATGGGTCTGAAGAACGAAGAAGGGAGAAAAATCAATCAAAAATCCAAGAGAAGAAAATCAGAAGAAGAAGAACCCAAGGGAAAGTTTTTGGACAAGTGAATTACCTGTGCCAAGATCTGCAGTTGCGGTTTCGGCCGCCGCAGGATCGACGGTGTTGCCCCTTGCCGGAGAGCGCTCCCTTACCGGGAACCCATCCGTTGGCGGCGTAGTCAAAGCAGATGGCACTTCACCAGCTTCCGAGCGCTCCTGATATGGCTGCTCTGCTCCTACACAAATCAACAGGCAAGATATCAACAAAGGAAAAAGCACTCATGCGCGCCCGACAGTAGAAAGCTAACTATGAACTTACGATGGGGGCTGCGCTGGGGGCTGCTTTGAGGAGTGGTTGCCGGGTCCATCAAGGTGGTCTCGGACCCACCTCCTGCTGACACGGTGGGGTCATCCTCGATGACAATCACCGCGGCCTTGGCCCTCTTCGCCGCTCTCTGGGCCAGCGTCCTGAAAAGAAAGGAGTCCAGATTGAAGCAAGTCAGATACAAGATATAAACAGCAAGATTGAAGAACTACAAGAGCACCAAAGAAGCTTACTCTTCTTCCTCCTCGTCGGAGCTGAGCGCGGAAAGATCAAAGTCCGGCCCTCCTCCGGTACGGCGAGGCTGAGGAGTAGGATCCCTTGCCCGCTTGGCGGGGGCGGTGGCGGTGGCCCGGGAAGATCCCGCTCCAGTTGCCGCTGCTGCGTGAGGCGCTCCCGCGGCAACATTGCTTGCCGCGGTAGAGTGCATCGCACGGCTCGGCGGCTGTTGACCCGGCTGCCGCCCCGCTGCGTCCCCGGCCCTGCGAAGGCGCCTTCTTGGCGGGGCCGGGGGCTCCGCCTGCGGCAAGTTTTCTGAAGGCTCGGGCTCTTCCTCGCCGGCCTCGCTCGGCTCAGCTTCAGAGCCGGCAGGCTCTTCCTCGCCAATGAACTCCGCGCGCTCGGAGAGGTTTGCCGCCTCTGCAGCCTCCGCCTCCTCCACAGTGAACCCGAATGCGCCCGCGGCAGCTGCGGCCGCAACCTCTTCCGCCCTAGTGGCGATGCGCTGCAGCTCCTCGTCGGTGGTGTCACGGGTGAGGCTCTTCTGCTCGTCAGCGTGGACCGGCACTTCTTCCGAGTTGTCGAAGAACGCTTGCACGACGTCATCCGCAGGCTCTTGCCAAGTTGGAACGATTCCGTGTGAATCGCACAACGGCATCATGGCGCGGATCCGGTCAAGCGAAGAATTGTTGCACAATGGAACAACGCCCCTCGGCAGCGTGAATGGGTGTTGGGGGTCGCGTTTGAACAACTCCAGGAGCATTGCATCCAGCTCCAAGACGGTGAAGTTGTAGTTGAGGCCCGGCCGCAGCCTCATGATGTCTGCCGAGTTCTTGAATTCCCAGGCGGGCCTCCCCCTCTCCTGCAAGGGGGCGATGCGGTGGCGGAGGAAATCTGCGCCTACAGCGCCTACAGTGAGCCCGGCAAGCCTGAGGCGAAGGATCCTAGTAATGGCGATCTTCAGCCTCTCGTCTTCCCATGTTGCTCCAGTCATTGCCGTGCACTATTGGAGCTTGGCGCACGGCGGTGAAGGGCTGCGGATTCTCCTCGATGATCCAGCACCACTCCGCTCTCCACTCCTCCCACTTGCTGCGGAGCTCACCCTCCAAGTACACCTCCTTCTTGCCAACTCTTGAGATCCAGGCGATCCCTCCGGCAAGCGGCTCTCCTCTCTCTACCCGAGGTATGAAGAAGTGGCGGAAAAGGGCAACATTGGGGTGGACTCCGACAAAGTTTTTGCACAAATGTGCGAAAACTGCCATGGTCAGAACGGCGTTGGGGGTGAAGTCAAGGAGGCGGAAGCCATAGGTGTTCATGATATCATAGAAGAACTCCGAGAAGGGCGGGCAGAGCCTGCAATAGAAGAACAACACGAAGAATGAGTACCCGTTTGGAGCCAGTTCCGAGGCAGCGGCCGGGAGTACCCTCGTGCGCGGATGCGCCCGCGTCTCCGTCGCCCAAAAGAGGTAGAAGTACTCCCTCATCTCCTTCACGCCGAGCTGGGGGGAGAAGATCGCCCGCTCCTTCCGCAGCGCCGCGAGCCGCTGTGCCTCGGCCGACTTCACGCCCTTTCCCTTGTCGGCTTTCAGAGCCATGGCGGAGGTGGTGGGGGAGTTCGACGGCGTTGGTGATGCTGGTGGCAATGGGGGGCGGAGCGCTGCTCTCTCGGCTTCGAGAAGAAGGGGGGGGAGCGGCGGAGGTTCGTGAAGATAGAGTAGTAGCAACCAGCGAGGGGGAACGAACTGCCCCTATTTCCTCTGCTTATAAAGAGGGACGGGGCGGACGTTTCGCCCTTCCGAATAAAGAACCACCCACGATCTCTCCCACGATGCCGCATTCAACGCGTGCCGTTAGGGGAGAGCGCGGTGGATACGGAGCGAGATTCGGCGTGGCCCAGTCCACATGCGCCCGTGCCCTATCTTGGGCCTGGCCCAACAGCGCTCCGCACCGTGTCTGGCCCAGGCCCGGGGGCTCCTGTCGGTGTACTAGAATAGGGGTACCCTAGTACCCCGAACTTGTGCACGGGCAGTTGCAGCACCCCGCGGCAAGGCTTGCCGGGCTAACACCAAGATCCTCCGTGGTTCCCTTGGAGCCATTCAAGAACAAAGTATTTAAGCTCAGGAGACAAGGCCCCGGCAAGAGGAGCTTGCCGGGAAGGCCAACCGAAGCACTCCAAGGAACTTGCCGCAACGCGCCACGCGCTCCGGCAAGGCAACAAGGCCCCAGCAAGAGGAGCTTGCCGGGAAGACCAACCAAGGTACCTCGAGGCCCGGTGAGCGACAAGCCTACGGACCCGACAAGATAACAGCAGTGGCAAGGCGCTTGCCGCGGCAGGCGGCCACTCTGTGCCCACGCTCCAGCGCATCCACCAACGTGTCGCTCTGGGGGCCTCTCCAGGCGCGCATGGCGGGAGGCTGTGCAGCCAGCGGTGCGCAGTGGCATGCAAAGCTGACAAGATCGCCATCGTGGCGAACGGTGGCGCCCCTAACGGTCCTTTTCTGCACTGTTTGGGCGACTCAGACGGGCATTTAATGCCCTTGTCCCCTGCCGTCAGGGTTAGGTAGGGTGCACTGTACAAGTAACTGTACCAACCACCTCACTTTTTACATTTGTACCCTTCTCTGTGTTGCCACCTGTCGGTGACCCCTCTAGCGTATAAAAGGAGGCCCATGCGCAACGTAGAGGGGGTTCGGTTCGACTGGTTCGGTTCGATTCATTCGTAAGCCAAAAAACACTTAGCTCTCGCGAGCAAGAACATAATAGAACCAGACAAGCAGCAGTAGGAGTGTTATCTCTCCGGAGAGCTCCGAAGCTGGGTAAACTGCTCGTGTGCTTCGCCTCGATCTGCTCTTCGTGCGATCTCCGCCCCCCCGCCGAACCGAAAGGGGCCTGGTCCGCCGGCCCCATAGGTGTTCGTGGATCAGTTTCCCCCGACATTATGCCTGGTGTTTTGTTCCACTCTTGCCTCCCTAGTTTCCGTCATACCAGTGTTATGTTCCTTGATTTTGCGTTCCTTATGCGGTTGGGTGTTATGGGAACCCCTTGACAGTTCGCCTTGAATAAAACTCCTCCAGCAAGGCCCAACCTTGGTTTTACCATTTGCCACCTAAGCCTTTTTTCCCTTGGGTTCCGCGGACTCAAGGATCATCTTTATTTTAAACCCCCGGGCCAGTGCTCCTCTGAGTGTTGGTCCAAACTGGGCGATGTCTGGCGCCCCCTGGACAACCAGGGTCTATGCCAACCCGACGTCTGGCCCATCCGGTGTGCCCTGAGAACGAGATACATGTGACTCCTATCGGGATTTGTCGGCACATCGGGAGGCTTTGCTGGTCTTGTTTTACCATTGTCGAAATGTCTTGTAACCGGGATTCCGAGTCTGATCGGGTCTTCCTGGGAGAAGGAATATCCTTCGTTGACCATGAGAGCTTGTGATGGGCTAAGTTGGGACACCCCTGCAGGGTTTTGAACTTTTGAAAGCCGTGCCCGCGGTTATGGGCAGATGGGAATTTGTTAATATCCAGTTGTAGAGAACTTGACACTTAACTTAACTTAAATGAATCAACCACGTGTGTGGCCGTGATGGTCTCTTTTCGGCGGAGTCCAGGAAGAGAACACGGTCTTGTGTTATGCTTGAACGTAAGTAGCTTTAGGATCACTTCTTGATCACTATTAGCTTCTCGACCGTGCTTTGCTTCTCTTCTCACTCTCATTTGCGTAAGTTAGCCACCATATATGCTTAGTGCTTTGCTGCAGCTCCACCTCACTACCCTTTCCTACCCTTAAGCTTAAATAGTCTTGATCTCGCGGGTGTGAGATTGTTGAGTCCTCGTGACTCACAGATACTTCCAAACAGATGCAGGTGTCGATGATGCCAGTGCAGGGGACGCTACCGAACTCAAGTGGGAGTTCGACGAGGATTCGGGTCATTACTATGTTTCTTTTCTGGATGACCAATAGTGGAGCCCAGTTGGGACAATCGGGGATCTAGCATTTGGGGTTGTCTTTCTTTATTTGGTTCCGTAGTCGGACCTTTGATTGTACCTTGGATAATGTATGATATATTTATGTATTGTGTGAAGTGGCGATATAGCCGTATTGTGGGTGTTACATCCCCGGAGCGGACGAATCCGTCTGCGGCGGACCTCCTGGACACGCTCCCACACGCCGGAGATGATGGTGGCTGCGGATGACGGCGAGGTCGGTGGGGCAGAGGCGGACCGGTCAGGATGCCGTGACGTCGGCGGGCGCAGAAGGAGGAGGGGGCGTGAGGGAGAGAGATGTGAGGGGCTAGGGTTTTAGTGGGGTGTGGGGGTGCCCTTATTGGTCAAAAGGAGGGGCTCGTGGCAGCCATCCATGGCCATGGCGCCATGGATGAGCGCCACGCCCTCCTGGTCTCCTGTAGAGGAGGGAGAGGTGGAGGTGGGCTGGTTGTTTAGCTAGATGGGCCAAGTGGCCCAGGGGAGGAGGACTTCTCTTTTCTCTATTTTTTTGATATATATATTTCCTGTTCCAATGTTAGCTACTGTTTTCTATTTAAAAGTAAGACTAAATGAGTTTTCTTAGCTTTGAGACTTGTCACATAAATCAAGTACATTATTTCTATGAGTCACAAAAAGTTTAAGGCCAAAAGAAGTTGTCTAACCATTTTTAGAAATTTAAAAGGCCAATTTTAAATGCTGCTGGACCACTAAATAATTTCTAGGGGCACTTTGGGAATCCAAAAGAGGTTGGTTCCAACATTAATAATATCCAGGGATTATTTGGCACACTTTGAACATTTTAGTTTTCATGTTTGGCAAATTTGAATTTTTGACTTTGAATTTGAGTTTGAACATGAACAGTGATTTGGATCAAGTGAGGATTAGCAACAGTAATGTGATGACGTGGCACCATTAGCAGAGGTTTACTGTAGCTTAATTATCCGGGCATTACAAATGCTTTCTAGAATATTCTTCAATGTATTTTTCTCTATTGTGGCATGAATGTTCAGATCTGCAAGATTCAAGATAAAAGTTTATTGTTGACATGAAAATAGTAATACTCCAAGTATGCTAATCAAGCAATTATGTCTTATCAAAATACCATAGCCAAAGAAAACTTATCCCTACAAAGTCATATAGTTTGGCCATGCTTCATTTTCCTCACACAAAATGCTCTCATCATGCACAACCCCGATGACAAGCCAAGCAATTGTTTCATACTTAGCCTTTTCAAACTCTTCCAACTTTTATGCAATATATGAGCGCGAGCCATGGACATAGCACTATGGGTGGAATAGAATATGATGATTGAGGTTGTGTGAGAAGACAAAAAGGGAGAAAGTCTCACATTGACGCGGCTAATTAATGGGCTATGGAGATGCCCACCGATTGATGTCAATGCAAGGAGTAGGGATTGCCATGCAACGGATGCACTAGAGCTATAAATATATGAAAGATCATCAAAGAAACTAAGTGGGTGTGCATCCAACTTGCTTGCTCATGAAGACGTAGGGCATTTGAGGAAGCCCATCGTTGGAATATACAAGCCAAGTTCTATAATGAAAAAATCCCACTAGTATATGAAAGTGACAAAATAAGAGACTCTCTATCATGAAGATCATGGTGCTACTTTGAAGCACAAGTGTGGAAAAAGGGTAGTAACATTGTCCCTTCTCTCTTTTTCTCTCATTTTTTATTTGGGCCTTCTTTCTTTTCTTTTTTTGGCCTCTTTTATTTTTTTTAATTTTTTTTCATCTGGAGTCTCATCCCGACTTGTAGGGGAATCATTGTCTCCATCATCCTTTCCTCACTGGGACAATGCTCTAATAATGATAATCATCACACTTCTTTTTACTTACAACTCAATACTTAGAACAAAAATGACTCTATGTGAATGCTCTACCGGTGTACCGGGATACGCAATGAATCAAGAGTGACATGTATGAAAAAAATTATGAATGGTGGCTTTGCCACAAATACGATGTCAACTACATGATCATGCATGGCGATATGACAATGATGATGCGTGTCATAATAAATGGAACGGTGGAAAGTTGCATGGAAATATATCTCGGAATGGCTATGGAAATGCCATAATAGGTAGGTATGGTGGCTGTTTTGAGGAAGATATAAGGAGGCTTATGTGTGATAGAGCGTATCATATCACGGGGTTTCGATGCACGGGCGAAGTTTGCACCAACTCTCAAGGTGAGAAAGGACAATGCACGGTACTGAAGAGGCTAGCAATGATGGAAGGGTGAGAGTGTGTATAATCCATGGACTCAACATTAGTCATAAAGAACTCACATACTTATTGCAAAAATCTACAAGTCATCAAAACCAAGCACTACGCGCATGGTCCTAGGGGGGTAGATTGGTAGGAAAAGACCATCGCTCGTCCCCGACCGTCACTCATAAGGAAAGCAATCAAAGAACACCCCATGCTTCAAATTTGTCACATAAATTTTACCATACATGCATGCTACAGGACTTGCCAACTTCTACACAAGTATTCATCAATTTCACAATTACTCAACTTGCACACCTCTAATATTACCACCTTTATATCTCAAAACAATCTATCAAGCATCCAACTTCTCTTAGCATTTAAAATTTATAACCAAAGTGAATTACCATGCTGGTCTAAAGGACTCTCAAAATGATATAAGTGAAGCATGAGAGATCAATTATTTCTATAAAATAGAACCACCGCCATGCTCTAATAGATATAAGTGAAGCACTAGAGCAAAAATTATCCAACTCAAAAGATATAAGTGAAGCACATAGAGTATTCTAATAGATTCCAATTCATGTGTGTCTCTCCCAAAAGGTGTGTACAGCAAGGATGATTGTGGTAAACTAAAAAGCAAAGACTCAAATCATACAAGATGCTCCAAGCAAAACACATATCATGTGGCGAACAAAAATATAGCTCCAAGTAAAGTTACCGATGGACGACGACAAAAGAGGGGATGCCTTCTGGGGCATCCCCAAGCTTAGGCTTTTGGTTGTCCTTGGATTTTTCCTTGGGGTGCCTTGGGCATCCCCAAGCTTAGACTCTTGCCACTCCTTGTTCCATAATCCATCAAATATTTACCCAAAACTTGAAAACTTCACAACACAAAACCTAAAAGGAAATCTTCGTGAGCTCCGTTAGTAAAAGAAAAACAAACCACCACTTCAAGGTACTGTAATGAACTCATTCTTTATTTATATTGGTGTTAAACCTACTGTATTCCAACTTTTCTATGGTTCATAAACTCTATTACTAGCCATAGATTCATCAAAATAAACAAACAACACACGAAAAACAGAATCTGTCAAAAACAGAACAGTCTGTAGTAATCTATAGGTTTCGAATATTTCTAGAACGCAAAAAATTCTAAAATAAATTGCTGGACGTGAGTAATTTATCTATTAATCATCTGCAAAAATAATTAACTAAATAGCACTCTCCAGTAAAAAAATGGCAGCAATTCTCGTGAGCGCTAAAGTGTCTGTTTTTTACAGCAAGATCGCAAAGACTTCTCCAAGTCTTCCCAACGGTTCTACTTGGCACAAACACTAAGTAAACACAAAAAAACACAACCAAAACAGAGGATAGATAAATTATTTATTAATAAACAGTAACAAAAATAAAGGAATAACAATAAAATTGGGTTGCCTCCCAACAAGCGTTATCGTTTAACGCCTCTAGCTAGGCATAAAAGCGAGGATAGATCTAGGTATTGCCATCTTTGGTAGGTAATCCATAAGTGGATCTCATAATAGATTCATATGGTAATTTAATTTTCTTTCTAGGGAAGTGTTCCATGCCTTTCCTTAATGGAAATTGGAATATAATATTCCCTTCCTTCATATCAATAATTGCACCAATCGTTCTAAGGAAAGGTCTACCAAGAATAATAGGACATGAAGAATTGCAATCTATATCGAGAACAATGAAATCTACGGGAACATAATTACTATTTGCAAAAATAAGAACATCATTAATTCTTCCCATAGGTTTCTTAATGGTGGAATCCGCAAGATGCAAGTTTAAAGAACAATCATCAAATTCACGGAAACCTAGCAAATCACACAAAGTTGTTGGGATCGTGGAAACACTAGCACCCAAATCACACAAAGCATAGAATTAATCATCTTTCAGTTTTATTTTAATTTTAGGTTCCCACTCATCATAAAGTTTTCTAGGGATAGAAACTTCCAACTCAAGTTTTTCTTCATAAGATTGCATTAAAGCATCAACGATATGTTTAGTAAAAGCTTTATTTTGACTATAAGCATGAGGAGAATTTAGCACGGATTGCAACAAGGAAATACAATCTATCAAAGAGCAATTATCATAATTAAATTCCTTGAAATCCAAGATAGTGGGGTCGTTGCTATCTAAAGTTTTAACCTCTATAATCCCACTTTTACCAATTTTTGCATCAAGATGTAAAAACTCTAAAGTTTTGGGACGCCTTCTAACTAAAGTTGACTCATATCCAGTCCCATCATTATCAAGATTCATATTGCAAAAGATGGATTAAATAGGGGACACATCAATCACTTTTAGATATCCATCCTTATTATCTTGAAAACTAGATGAACATGCTTCCACAAAGCAAGCCTTTTTTGCACGCATCTTAGCGGTTCTTTCTTTGCACTCATCAATGGAAATTCTCATGGCTTTGAGATACTCATTGATATCATGCTTAGGTGGAATAGATATAAGTTTCAAATAATCAACATCAAGAGAAATTCTATCCACATTCCTAGCCAACTCATCAATCTTAAGTAATTTTTCTTCAATCAAAGCATTGAAACTCTTTTGCAAACTAATAAATTCTTTAATACTAGATTCAAAATCAGAGGGCATCTTATTATAATTTCCATAAGAATTGTTGTAGGAATTACCATAATTATTAGAGGAATTACTAGGAAACGGCCTAGAATTAAAATTACCTCTATACGCGTTGTTACCAAAATTGTTCCTACCAACAAAATTCACATCCATAGATTCATTATTATTCTCAATTAAAGTAGACAAAGGCATATTATTGGGATCAGTAGGATTACTCTTATTAGAAAACAATTTCATAAGTTCATCCATCTTTCCACTCAAAACATTAATCTCTTCAATTGCATGCACCTTTTGACTAGTACATCTTTCAGTGTGACATTGATAATAATTAACCATAATATCATCCAGGTGTTTGGTAGCTTCTCCTAAAGTGATTTCCATAAAAGTGCCTCCCGCGGCCAAATCTAAAAGATTTCTAGAAGCAAAATTCAATCCGGCATAAAAATTTTGTATAATCATCCATAAATACAAACCATGTGTAGGGCAATTATGTATCATTAATTTCATCCTCTCCAAAGAATGTGCAACATGCTCATGATCAAGTTGCTTAAAATTCATAATATCGTTTCTAAGAGAGATGATCTTAGCGGGAGGAAAATACTTAGGGATAAAAGCATCTTTGCACTTATGCCATGAATCAAAACTATTTTTAGGCAAAGACGAAAACCAAACTTTAGCACGATCTCTAAGCGAAAATGGAAATAGCTTAAGTTTAACAATATCATTATCCACATCTTTATTCTTTTGCATATCACACAAATCAACAAAGTTGTTTAGATGGGTAGCGGGATCTTCACTAGGAAGGCAAGAAAACGGATCTTTCATGACAAGATTTAGCAAAGCAGTATTAATTTCACAAGATTCAGCATCGGTAAGAGGAGCAATAGGAGTGCCAATAAAATCATTATTGTTGGTATTGGCAAAGTCACACAATTTAGTATTATCTTGAGCCATCGTGACAAGCAAGCAATCCAAAACACAAGCAAACAAGCGAAGAAAAAGCGAATGGAAAGAGAGGGCGAAAGGAAAGGAGGGCGAATAAAACGGCAAGGGTGAAGTGGGGGAGTGGAAAACGAGAGGCAAGTGGCAAATAATGTAATGCGAAGGGTAAGAGTTGTGATGGGTACTTGGTATGTCTTGACTTGGCGTAGATCTCCCCGGCAATGGCGCCAGAAATCCTTCTTGCTACCTCTTGAGCATGCCTTGGTTTTCACTTGAAGAGGAAAGGGTGACGCAGCAAAGCAACATAAGTATTTCCCTCAGTTTTTGAGAACCAAGGTATCAATCCAGTAGGAGACCATGCGCGAGTCACCTCGTACCTACACAAACAAGTAAGAACCTCGCAACCAACGCGATAAAAGGGTGGTCAATCCCTTCACGGCCACTTGCAAGAGTGAGACCTGATAGAGATAATAATAATAAGATAAATATTTTTGGTATTTTTATGATATAAATTGAAAGTAAAGATTGCAAAATAAAATAGATTAGAAACTTGTAAGATGGAAAATAGACTCGGGGGCCATAGGTTTCATTAGTGGCTTCTCTCAAGATAGCATAAGTATTATAGTGGGTGAACAAATTACTGTCGAGCAATTGATAGAATTGAGCATAGTTATGAGAATATCTAGGTATGGTCATGTATATAGGCATCACATCCGTGACAAGTAGACCGACACCTACCTGCATCTACTACTATTACTCCACACATCGACCGCTATCCAGCATGCATCTAGAGTATTAAGTTCATAAGAATGGAGTAACGCTTTAAGCAAGATGACATGATGTAGAGGGATAAACTCATGCAATATGATATAAACCCCATCTTTTTATCCTCGATGGCAACAATACAATACGTGTCGTTTCCCCTACTGTCACTGGGATCGAGCACCGCAAGATTGAACCCTAAGCTAAGCACTTCTCCCATTGCAAGAAAGATCAATCTAGTAGGCAAAACCAAACTGATAATTCGAAGAGACTTGCAAAGATACCAATCATACATAAAAGAATCTAGAGAAGATTCAAATATTGTTCATAGATAATCTTGATCATAAACCCACAATTCATCGGATCTCGACAAACACACCGCGAAAGAAGATTACATCGAATAGATCTCCAAGAGAATCAAGGAGAACTTTGTATTGAGATCCAAAGAGAGAGAAGAAGCCATCTAGCTAATAACTATGGACCCGAAGGTCTAAAGTAAACTACTCACACATCATCGGAGGGGCCATGGAGTTGATGTAGAGGCCCTCCGTTATCAATGCCCCCTCCGGCGGAGCTCCGAAAAAGGCCCCAAGATGGGATCTCTTGGTTACAGAAGGTTGCGGTGGTGGAAATAGGGTTTCATGGTGCTCCTGGATGTTTTCGGGGTATGTGAACATATATAGGAGGAAGAAGTAGGTCGGTTGAGCCACGAGGGGCCCACGAGGGGGAGGGCGCGCCTAGGGGGGTAGGCGCGCGCCCCTGCCTCGTGGCCACCTCATTGGTTGCTTGACATCCACTCTAAGTCCTCTGGATCACGTTTGTTCGAAAAATCGTGCTCCCGAAGGTTTCATTCCGTTTGGACTCCGTTTGATATTCCTTTTTTGAGAAACACTGAAATAGGCAAAAAACAGCAATTTGCACTGGGCCTTGGGTTAATAGGTTAGTCCCAAGAATAATATAAAAGTGTAAAATAAAGCCCATTAAAATCCAAAATAGATAATATAATAGCATGGAACAATCAAAAATTATAGATACGTTGGAGACGTATCAGCACCGCACACGGCTAAGAGATTCTCTGTTGTTTTCTCCAAGGGGTGCCCTGCCCACATATATAAAGGAGGGAGAGGGAGGAGGCTGGCCCTAGGGGGGCGCCATAAGGGGGGAGTCCTACTAGGACTCCTAGTCCTAGTAGGATTCGGCCCCCCTTGCTTTCCTTCTCATGGAGGAGGAAAGGGGGAAAGGAGAGGGAGTAGGAGAAAGAAAGGGGATGGCGCCCCCTTCCCTAATCCAATTCGGCCTCCTCCCTTGTAGGGGGCGCACCAGCCCTAGTGGGCTGGTTAGCCACCCTCCTATGGCCCATATGGCCCATATCTTTCCCCGGGGGGTTTCGGTAACCCCTCCGGTACTCCGGTATGTACCTGATACACTCCGGAATCCTTCCGGTGTCTGAATACTACCTTCCAATATAGCAATCTTTACCTCTGGACCATTTCGAGACTCCTCGTCATGTCAGTGATCTCATCCGGGACTCCGAACAAACTTTGGTCACCAAAACACATAACTCATAATACAAATCGTCATCGAACATTAAGCGTGCGGACCCTACGGTCAATAACCAATAGCGGAACCTGGATGCTCATATTGACTCCTACATATTCTACGAAGATCTTTATCGGTCAAACCGAATAACAACATACGTTGTTCCCTTTGTCATTGGTGTATGTTACTTGCCCGAGATTCGATCGTCGGTATCTCAATACCTAGTTCAATCTCATTACCGGCAAGTCTCTTTACTCGTTCTGTAATGCAACATCCCGTAACTAACTCATTAGTCACATTGCTTGCAAGGCTTATAGTGATGTGCATTATCGAGAGGGCCCAGAGATACCTCTCCGATACATGGAGTGACAAATCCTAATCTCGATCTATGCCAACTCAACAAACACCATCGGAGACACCTGTAGAGCATCTTTATAGTGACCAAGTTACTTGTGATGTTTGATAGCACACTAAGTGTTCCTCCGGTATTTGGGAGTTGCATAATCTCACCGTCATAGGAACATGTATAAGTTGAAAGCAATAGCAGTAAACTAAATGATCAAAGTGCTAAGCTAAAGTATGGGTCAAGTCAATCAAATCATTCTCTAATGATGTGATCTCGTTCATCAAATGACAACTCTTTGTTCATGGCTAGGAAACTTGACCATCTTTGATTAACGAGCTAGTCAAGTAGAGGCATACTAGTGATACTCTGTTTGTCTATGTAATCACACATGTACTAATTTTCGATTAATACAATTCTAGCATGAATAATAAACATTCATCATGATATAAGGAAATATAAATAACAACTTTATTATTGCCTCTAGGGCATATTTCCTTCAGGCACAACCCACCAGGGCGCGCCAGGAGGCCCAGGCGCGCCCTAGTGGGTTCTGCCCACCTCGGGTGCCCCCCAGACCGCCTCTTTTCTCTATAAATACCCCAATATTTCCAGAACCCTAGTGGAGTCGATGAAATATTCATCCAGCCGCTGCAGAGTCCAGAAGCACTAGATCCAATCTAGACACCATCTCAGATGGGGTTCACCACCTTCTGAAGGAAATATGCCCTAGAGGCAATAATAAAGTTGTTATTTATATTTCCTTATGTCATGATAAATGTTTATTATTCATGCTAGAATTGTATTAACCGGAAACTTAGTACATGTGTGAATACATAGACAAACAGAGTGTCACTAGTATGCCTCTACTTGACTAGCTCGTTAATCAAAGATGGTTAAGTTTCCTAGCCATGGACAAAGAGTTGTCATTTGATGAACAAGATCACATCATTAGAGAATGATGTGATTGACTTGACCCATCTGTTAGCTTAGCACTTTGATCGTTTAATTTACTGCTATTGCTTTCTCCATAACTTATACATGTTCCTATGACTATGAGATTATGCAACTCCCGAATACCAGAGGAACACTTAGTGTGCTATCAAACGTCACAACGTAACTTGGTCACTATAAAGATGCTCTACAGGTGTCTCTGATGGTGTTTGTTGAGTTGGCATAGATCGAGATTAGGATTTGTCACTCCGTGTATTGGACAGGTGTCTTTGGGCCCTCTCAGTAATGCACATCACTATAAGCCTTGCAAGCAATGTGACTAATGAGTTAGTTACAGGATGTTGCATTACAGAAAGAGTAAAGAGACTTGCTGGTAACAATATTGAACTAGGTATTGAGATACCGACGATCGAATCTCGGGCAAGTAACACTACAAAAAAATACACTTCCGTGATGATACGTGTTTGTCACAGTAGGTCGCGTTTTCTGTCATGCATGTACATCCATGACGATTTTATGACAGAATCAAGATAGTCATACCTATGCTGTCGTAGAAGTGTTCCATGACATTACCAAAATTATCATCACGGAAGTGTCCACTTCCATGACGATAAATCGCGCGTCACAGAAGTGCTTTCGTCAAGGGTGACCGACACGTGGCATCCACCGTAACGGAACGCTGTTAAGCTATCGGGTCGGATTTTGGATCCGATAACCCGTTAACAGTCCCGACCAATGGGGATTTTCCACGTGTAAAATCATCACTGGCTGGAGGAGACACGTGTCAGGTCAACGTTGGCACAGGTGTCACTCATCCAGTGGGCGAGACGCGCCTATGATATGTTGACACGTGGACTGGCCCATCAAGTTTAAATGGGCCGGCCCAACTGAAGGCCCACAAGATTTTGCGGACCATAATGGGCAGGCCCAGGCCCACGAGATTTTGCGGACCATAATAGGCTGGCCCAGCTAAAGGCCCACAAGATTTTGTGGGCCATAATGGGCCGGCCCAGGTAAAGGCCCACAAGATTTTTGTGTGTCATAATGGGCCGACCCAGGTAAAGGCCCACAAGATTCTTGCGGATCATAATGGGCCGGCCTAGCTAAAGGCCCACGAGATTTCACCAACATTAATGGGCCGGCCCAGCTGTAGGCCCACAAGATTTTGAGGACCCTAGAAGGCCGGCCCATTAACTGGCTGCCATGTTTTGGGCCAAATGCCGGCCCATATTTGATCCGGTCCATTAATGGCCTGCCACGCTCCGGGCCTAATAGTGGCCATATGAGATCCGGCCCATTAAAAGCCTACCACGTTCTGGGCCAAATTACGGCCCAGATCAGGTCCGGCCCTTTAAGAGGCTTTGGGCTCAATAATGGCCCATATCAGATTCGGCCCGTCAACTGGACACTATGCTTTTGGGCCCACTTGCTAAAGGCCCACTTAGTAATTCGGCCTGATATTAGTTTTGGCCTGTTAAGGGCCCGTTTAACATTTCAGCCCTATATTAATTTCGGCCTGTTAAAAGCCCGTCATATAGTTGGGCCTAACTATGGCCCGGTTTGCATCCGGCCTGCTCACAGCCGATATCTGATTGGGCCAAACAAGGACCAAGACAATTTTGGCCTGTTAAAAGCCCATGATTTGATTCGAACAATCATGGGTCGGGGTTCATTTCGGGCTGCTGCCGGCCCGTTAGCTGTTCGGCATGTTTCAGGCCCAACCTACATCATGATTGCATGATGGCCCGATTATGTACCGTAATTTTACGGTTTGGCCGGTTTACTGCGAAGACAGGATATATATACAGTAAAATAACTGCAGCATCGTGAATAAGAAAAAACCTAGACTATACAATAAAGAAATTACAACATATTACATCCACTGGGCATCAAAGTTTGCCACTATGATAATAAAGCACAAGCAGACAGCAGATTACATACACTGGGCATCAAAGATCGCCACCAGTGCAAGTAAACACGCCGACAAAATAACATACAAAACCGACAACACTTCAATAGAGTTCAAGAAAGGTTAGCCCTGCTGGGGAGCTGCAGCGCAAGCAGTTGAGCAAGATGATGAGACTGCGCTTGTTCAACACTTATATCTTCCTCACTCTGAAAGATAAACAAGCAGACAGATGACAGGTTTTGCACATAAAAGTATCAGTGCTGGTAATTCATCACATTTCTTACTGACGAATAAAGTGACACAGTTTAAAATTGCATTAACACAATATGGTATTGTTCAGGTCAAGACATGGCAGGAATTGACATTATGAAGGAGTTGGCAGCTTCACGACACCAATGGATTACATATCAAGAACTCATAAGTATCAATGGTTAGTGTGCTGTCAATTTATACCATTTTAGATTGGAAAATATAGAGACGGTTTAAATAATAGTAGAATGATATGACATTGTTCATAGTTAAGACATTGCAGAATATGACATTGTGCTGTAGTGGGTAGGTTCACCGCACCAC
The DNA here is from genome assembly GCF_002162155.2 of Triticum dicoccoides. NCBI lineage: Eukaryota > Viridiplantae > Streptophyta > Magnoliopsida > Poales > Poaceae > Triticum > Triticum dicoccoides. The sequence continues at coordinate 27,376,702 of NC_041388.1, forward strand.
TGGATTACGGATGAAGAACAGAAGCATACATGCAGTGCAAAAGAAGATCACTTGCTCTGTATTTTTTAATTTACATGGTATGAAGAAGGAACTTGGTTGTACAACTGAAAACTTAAATTGAGAAAGGACAAACTTTTGTTTATGAACTACATAATAAACTTTAAAAAGCAATTTGATGCAAACACCAAAAATAAACAGTTGTTGCAGTCATGCCTAACCAAATATATACAACAAAGTTTGAAGGCTTGAGATGGACAAACTTACATTATTGGTGAAGACAGGCTCTATAAAGGCCTTGTCCATGCTGATGGGGGGGGGGGGGCAATTCAAGAAGTTTACGACAGAATCTTCTTCAAAAGCATTGCCTTTATTCTACATTTTGTTAAGAGTAAATATAGATGTGATAATATATGAAAAAATGGAGAATATTTAAGATAAGATGAAGAGTGATGCTACATAACTAAGTAGCTATAAATGTAAGTGCAGCGATGCAGGCAAAAGTTACAGCCAAGAGCAATGCACAGCTAAACTTCTTCAGTACCAACCTTATGGTAAGAGTAAATATAGATCTGATGTGTAGAAAATGGAGTGCGAAGGAAAATAAGCTGCAGAGTGCTGGTACATGAACAACTACCTGTCATTATAAGTACACTGATAAAGGACAGCATGTACTTACAAGAACAATGCAGAGCTAAAAAAACATTGGCATTGGATATATTCTACACTAATGTAACCATTCATACAGATCAGATAATTTGGAGCAAACAATTGATAAGAAAGCTATCATGCATACTGCTGTCACATAATGAACCAGGTATGTATGCAAGTACAGTGATATAGGACAACATGTACTAACAAGAGCAAAGCAGCGGGAAGCATATTTGCGATATCATGTCGTTCTTGTCAAACCCGAATTCTTCTTCAAGCAGATTTCCTACAAAAAAGATCCGTAAGGCACATGCGGAGAAGTAGAAGTTCAAATTGTCATGTGATTTCATAGATAGTACCTCATCCTGGGAACGAGACCAATGCATAACAAGGTTTTTCCATCCAATGTCTTCTAAATTGAGCACAGGAGACTTCATCAAAAATTTGTTTATAGACTTGCCATCAAAGTGTGATTTCCTCAGGTAACACCAATACTGCCGCAATGCTTCCTTGAAAAGCACAAGCAAGCTTTGCTCGTCATGACTATCCAGATTTATCCTCGCCTAGTTACAACAATGTAATGTAAATCATTGATGTGTTCAATTAGCAGAAAATAGGAAAATAATAACCATGAATAATAGCACTTAAACGTAAGTTGGATAGGAAGATGTGAAAATGGTGTTTGTCTTCACAATAATCTTCCCATGATGGGAATACATGCACGTAGTCCCTAACAACATTGAAAGCATTGTCTTTTAAACTGGGAATAAATGGAATGGGGTTCCAATCTGCAGGAATTGGCCGTCTCTGCAGTTGGGATAGGTCTTCGGCCGGTGGACTTGCTGTACTTTTTGCTAGAGTGGGATTTTTCTATGGTATAGCTGGTGCTATGGCAAATGAAATTGGTATACCTTTTGCTGGAGTGCAGGTCCTGCGTGGTGAGGCTAGTGGTGTGGCCAGTGAAGTATGGGTACAGTCTGCTGGAGTCGGTCCTACGTTTTGTGTCACAGGTTGTACATCCAATATAAGTGGGGTGCTGTCTGATTTCTCCGACACCACCATGTTTTTCAAGGACTTTGCTGGTGCTCCTTCAGGTTCGGCAATCACCCTCTTCCTTTTTGATGTCTGATGCACAAGAACAACATTTGAGTGAAAAAACATGGTATGATGATAGATGGAATATGTATTGATAATGGATGGGCATGGCATCTCGACATATATGATGAGTAAACTAAGCAGATGGCGGTGCAACAAAGTAGAAGAAATGCAAGACAACATATGCAAGATACACGCAATCAATAAAACGTTTCCAAATTAGAACAAGCACCTTGATGGGTGAACAGGACAGGCCATCTGCCTTTGACTCCTCGAGGTTAGAATAGTCATTAGGATCATATTCTGAACAAGAATCAACAGACGGGGAGCGTATGAGTTTCATTGCATCTAGAATGGCACTCAATGCCTTGGTGGCAATTTTGTAAGTCATTGCAGTGTTTAGCTTCAAGACTGGACTGCTGCTAGTGCGACACAAAGCATCTACACAGATCATAGTGTAGATATAACGGGAAAACCTTAAGCATCAGAGTAAAATTAGCAAAGTGGAACTTGCTGGAATATATGTGCTAGTATTGCCGGTACGGCTAGAAAGGCTTCGAATACTAGCTCTCTTCAAGTGAAGGTGCGTTACTGTTAATATCAGTGTAACTCTCAAAGGCGACACAGCTCCCCGCATTTACTTGCTATTCTTATAGGATTCATGTGGGGAGGCCACTACAAATCCTATTCCTATGTTTACAAGATCCTACGAATCAAAGAGGCTCAAAGTGTCCATCACAACCGTCCGTATAGACCTCTACACTTCAAATGTCCCTGCTCATCTTCAGTACAAGGAACATATTGTACTACTATCATACTCCCTCCATTCCAAAATATAAGTCTTGGTAGAGATTTCCACTATGGATCACATACAGATGTATCCAGATACATTTTAGAGTGTAGATCCACTCATTTTGCTCCATATGTAGTCCATGGTGGAATCTATACAAAGACTTGTATTTAGGAACGGAGAGAGTACATATTAAAGAACGGAAGAGGAACATGGTAAAGAAGAGCAAGCAGATTTTGGATAATAAAATGTTGGTTGCACAGTGCCCACACATGATGAACCAGAGAGCATTAAGAATGCAACTCCCAGCTGTCTCTCGACCATTTCAAGCGGTTGGATGAAGATCCTACTTCTCCTAACCCTTCTTCTTCCTCGTCTCTGATTCTTCCCATACAGAACACCGCACGGGCCGCCGGCCGGACCACCGGCCCCCACCGCCTATGTTCCTCCGCCACCCCCACCCCACCCCTGCCCCAACCCCCACCCGCGTCGAGTTTTCTTCGTTTTGGCGAGGCCCCACAACCACCCGAGCCCCTTCAATCGCACCGGCGAACTCTGGCGAGCTCTGAAAAATCGACTGACCGAATCTTGAAATTTAGTCTACTTTGATTTAACTAGTGTGGAATATAAAAGGGGAAAACCATAAGCATTGGGAGTATAGTGTTGAGCGTGCCATGGCGGATTTGAAGATGCAAACCGGACAAAGGCAACTTCGCAACCAAGACAAGAAATGAGAGTAAAGCAGTGGCGATCTATTTTCTTGCTGCGATAAATAAGTTGAGCAGATACGAAAGAGTACCGCCTCTGGTGGGGCATCGTGTATGCATCTGCTGAGAACTTGACGGTGCTGCGGTAGCGATGGCTATCGGCAGCGTGGAAGCAGATCTAGGAGGATAGACGGTGGCGGCAGGGCGCGGTGGACGAGACGGTCGTAGAAGCGGCGCCGGCAAGGTGGACGACGACGGGGATGAAGCGAGAGGACAGGATGCAAGGATCCCGGTCTGAAGCCGTGGATGAGAGAGGTCGATCTCTTGTAATGGATGGCGGCGTCGGGGTATCAGCTCCGGCATGGTGGAGGAGGACGGTGGTGGATGGGGTGGCGGACGGTGGCGGATGGAGGAGGGTGGGGTGGAGAGGGTGTTTTGGCACCCACGGAGTACGAATGAAGAAAAGGGAGGTAGAGAGGAAGGGGGAACCATGTATTCAGGGAACGCTTGTCTCAAATGCGAGGAAATTTACAAACTTAGCCCCCATTTCAAATTTCTACTACATCACAACAACATTAGTCGGTTGGGGATAGGACGGTTATCTCGCATACACCGAATATTTGCCGACGAGAGTTTGTTTTTGGCGCCCATCGTGTACGAATATGAATCGGGGAGGGAGTCAATTTTGGCCGAGGACACACTGTGTTTTGGCGCCCACCGTGTATGAATCCGGGTGAGAGGCGGTTACGTCACGTTTGGGTGAAATTACAAACCTATCCCTATCGAAACCTATAGAAATCCAGCAGATAGGCTTTGCGTGGCAGGGATAGGCAGTAGTGATTTCCATCTCGCAGATTTTGGTTTCGGGTGGTTACTGTGACTTTCCCCCGCTTCGTTCAAATTTTGCAGAGTGCACGTTTACCGTGCCAACTCAATTCGAATCCCGTTTGTATTCTATTTTTTTCGGGCGGGATCCATTTTCAATTGGAATTACATTCTATATACATCATTTTATATATATATACTTTCAAAAGCACAACACCATTTATACATAAATATGGTTTACAAATGGCATGATCTCAGATTCATAAGGTTGTATCCATTAATTTGGATTTTCAAATATTTGAAACCACTTAATAATGTATGCATTCCTCGCTAACTATCTCCAATTAATGTGTGTTTCATGCGGGGTTTTTTAACTTCTCAAACATGTATAATGTGTTTCACACATGCAACATATAGTGTAATCCCGTTTAGACATTAATTGCATATAAACCATGCATTGTTTGTAACTGAAGAATCTATGGATCACCAATATTGATAAACTATATAACATTACACGTGTGCCCAAATACAAATGAATATGCATGTTTGATACACCAATTTGCGTTATGATATTATCGATGTCGTGATCTCCAGTTTAAATATTTGAATCCACTTTAATCCAGATATTCGTCTCATATAGCTATCACTCATGCTTATATAGGACTATCTCTCTGGACCTATACGCGTTCATCGTCTCTCAGGTATCTCTCGTGCTACCTGTCTGTCGACAATGATCTTTTATCTTCGTAACACACTGACGGTACTCTCTCCCTCGACCTTCATCACTCTATCTCTCTCTAAGTATATCTCGCTCCCTACTATGTGTCTCTAACTATGATTCTCCATGTGGAATCTCTTTCTCTCACACAAACACAAAACTTTGTCCCCCGGGGTCTCATTTCTCTCTACTATTCCCATGTGTGCCACTCGCACACCCCTCATACAGAGATGTCTTTCGCTCCTTAGATATGAGAACCTACGACTCTTCCTCTTCAATATCTCTTTCTCACACACAAACACAAACTCTGTCTCCCAGGGTCTCATATTTCTCCATTGTTCTCTTGTATGCCGCTCACACACACCCTCTCTCCCTAGAGATATCTTGCGTTCCCTCGTATGTCTCTCTAGCTATCACTCTCGTTGTGAAATATCTTTCTCTCTCACAGACACAAAACTCCGTCTCTTTGGATCTCATTTCTCTCTGATATCTGTTTGTATGTGACTCACATGCACCCTCTCTCTATCTCTCTCACACCCACACACATAACCCAGCCGTCTGATCCACTCGACTCCTATCTCTAACGCACACTAGCTAGCATCTTTATCTTTCTATTTATCTGTTTCTCCATCAACCTTCCTTCTCGCCCTCACTCTTGATTCCTATCACGCACACTACATATGTTTCTCTCTACATGCAGTCAAGTGCCCTCTCACACACATATATAACTTCACCCTTTGAAGCACCCGACGGTCATCTCCGACACCCAAACTAGCGGATGTCCCTCTAGCTAGCATCTCCAAATCTGTATCTATCTGTAGTTTCTCCGTCAACATTTCTTTCTCGCATGGAGTCTTGCTTCCTATCACCCACACTATATATGTCTCTCCATACATATGCATTTATAGGTTGGTCTGTTTTGCACAATCATTGCGCCTCACTCCCTCTGCTCGCCATAGATGCATGCTCCAGCCCACACCACTATCTCTTAAAGACAAAAACACATGCTCAATTGTCGGGCCTTCTTCCCTGCATTCTCACATGCATGCATATTGTCATACCAATCCGTCTCTCCCATGTCGTTGATCTTATGACTTATGTCTTCTTTCTTTTATCTCGATCATGCGCGCGCGCACACACACACACATCCCACGTATACACGTATACCTCTCACACATGCACGTTCAAGGTCTCTATGTATCCATACGTAGTTAATTACCCTGAATCCTAATGCCACATCGAATCATTCTCCTCTTTTGTGTACATAACTTCCGCCTGGATGGGTAAAACACACACTCACACTTAACAATCTCCTTCTAGCTACCCCCCTCCCGCCTCTCACTCTTCCCCTATATCACTGAAACCAATAAGACCATCCCTTTGTTTAATTCCCGCCTACATGCACCATCGATATATAGTAGTCTTCCTCGGTGTCTCTCGAACAAACACGTTCTCTCGATGTCGACTCCTCTCACGCGCACACACCTTCTCTTCCCTCTCTACGGGCATTTTCTCTCTCGCACCCCATCGTTGGTGACCTCTGCCATACACATCACCTCTCTATGATGAAGCCATGCACACTTAAATTACATCTGCCACAGAGAACCCCGTGACAC
>NC_041388.1:27383441-27441344 GCF_002162155.2 Triticum dicoccoides
CCCCCACACACACTAAGACTCCATCTCTCTCTCTCTCTCACACACACAAACTAAGACTCCATCTCTCTCTCACACACACACAAACACACACACACACTAAGACTCCATCTTACACACACATGCTCTAGGCGGAGCATTTGTTCTTACCACCCTTCATCCAACCTTACCCGTATGATAAACAATCGCCTTTATTTACTTGCATAACATGGACAAATTCCACTTTACTTTAGTAGTCAGCAAACGTATCATTTGTACCCTTATAAAAAAACGAGTTGGCGGTGATGGTGTGCCTGCCATCTTGTAATATAGACCGTATGATCTATATCTAAGGATAGAAAGAAAACTATGATAATTTTACAAAAGATACCCGCACCTCTCTCCACATCATTATCTCCCGCAACCTCATTGCTCAGCAATTAAAAAAAGAATAAGTCTCTGGAACAATCTAGCATGCATGGTGGCCGATGCTGCCTGCCGGCGCCGTCCATCCCCATGCCTCCGCCCATTCCGACCACCAGTCACCACCACGCTCCACTCCTCCTCGCCTTATCTCTCATCTTTCATTTTTTTGATGAAATTCTCGAGATACCAGTTTTCCGACAAAATTCTCGAGATATCATTAGTTTTTACACATGGGATTACTCCTGCATGGGTCAATCACAACAGGTGTTTTGTAAAAAAAATGCATATTGATGTTCCCTGCAATGCACGAGAATCTTGCTTGTAATTATATAACGCAAATCACGAGCAGGAAGTGATATTTTTTTTGACACAACCACGTTAACATGGCCACGTAAATCACTAGCTAAAGTAAATACCATTTATACTTATATCCTGATGCAAAAGGTTGAGTACATGTCCGAAGAGTAGAGTCGCACACACACACTCTGTCTCTCAGAATCTCTCTCACACACACACCAGTTACGTGACGCCCACTTAAGCAAACACGTATGTTACAATTTGTGCACCCGTGGGTACACGTGATGCTGCGCATTTATTTAATCCGGAAGGCGAACCCAAACAGTAGCTGCATTCATTCCCCTCCCGCCGCCTCTTCTCTGGTCACCGTCGCCCGCTAGCCATGGGGCGGCTGAGGGTAACAACATACGCCATACTCCCGCCGGAGCGGCGCTTTAATATGGAAATTTTAGTGGTCATGCATGCATCTTTTTGTGCTAGCACTCCTATATAAGGGTTGACCGGTCGCTTCCCACGGACGTGCGCGGGCGGTGGAAGAGGAAGGAGAAGGGAAGCGGGCTGTGGAGTAACGTTTTTTAACACAATTTCTTAGGAAACTGAGTGCAATAATTGAGTAGTTTTGCAAACTACCCGTACTACACCTGAAACGGTTCGAAACCTATACTCCCTTGCCAGCGCGCGCTTCCCGCGTGAAACGGTCAGTGTCGCCCTGGAGCGTCAGTGCCGCATTAATGCCCGGCCAGAGCCGAGGCGACCTCTCACTGGCGCCGGCTTTGAAGTGGCGCGACGGCCGAGAGAGCGCCGCTTCCCGGTGCACGCGACTGCTCCACATCGAGACTGGCCATAGGCCCTGTTTGGATCCATGGGTTAGAGTTAGTTTGAGCTAGTTGGGGCTCAAATAGCCCTAAAGTTTCCAAGCATGAGGGTTTAAATTGGAGCAAGTTGCACCGAACCCACCAAAAAAACTATCCCACCCAAGAGGTGCTAACTGGAGATAGTTCTTATTGGGACCACTGAAAAATCACTTTTCTCTCTCCTAGAAGTGCATTTATTGTCAATCTAACCCTGTCAAACAAACACCTCTTTGGCTACAGTTAGTTCAGGGTTAGTCATGAGTTAGTATAACCTCTAGCTAAGTTAGAGTATCAAACAAGAGCAGTATAGGACATGCAAGTTGCTCAAAGCATACAGGCAAATTCGTACGTGAAAGGATTTTTTTATTTTTGAAAACGGAACGTGAAAGGAATTTTTTTAGAATGCTCTTGGCATGTCGCTAACATGTGATAGTTAACCGACCTCAATAGACAGCAGAAACACCAGCCCGCCGCACTTTGATAGAGACGAGGACGAAGAAGCGATACAGGCTGCTGGATTACTAGAGATAGGTGTCACACGGAACCCAAGAAATATTGTGATAGCGTGGGTTAGCCATGTACTAGTATGATATAATTACACTGGGCTGCTGTGTTTCGTACTCTTCCAGTCCACTGTGGAGATGATTGGTTAATTTTATATTGCTGAATAATATTAAATATTATGAGTGCAGACGCTCCACCACGAGGTTCCTTGCTCCTTCTCGGTTGTCCGGAATCTATGTTCTTCCACTCTATTTTTTTACGTGAGCTTTGTTCATCCTTTTGCCAACACGCGAGACATCTAGCATCAAGGTGCACGTGTTATGCAAGGATTGTCCCATCTATATGAAGAACACGTGGGACTGGAACTACGAGACGGACATGTACCCAGGAGTGGACGTACGAACCTGAGTAATGTAGCGCAGTAAGTGAAGTAGAAAGGCACAAATGGTATGAACATGCGTGGCATATAGGGTGTGTTTGGTTGCGTTCTCGTCTCAGCATAGTTGTTCCCTCTTCATGCATGCTCAAATCAACGCCCTCTTCATGCATGCTCTCTTCATGCATGCTTCTAGTGTATTTGTGCTAAACTAGTGTGGACTCATGCACCCTCCATACACTCTACCAAACACCCAAAAGTAGGTCGAGAAGGGAACTGTTGGGCGGCATTTGTCTCTTACTACGTACTACCACTAAATGTTGTACGTGCAATGCACGGTGATGTTATGGAGTACGTGCCTAAGTACTCTACTACTACTATATTAGTTGGAGGCACATATTAACTTTTATATTTGTTTACGTGTATGCCCCGAGACCTTCCAACTAGACGTGTCTTTCTCTCCAGGTCGCACTTTGTATCGTTCATACCACTAAGTACTACTATGTGTGGTCTCCGACCCAGAAGTGGAAGAAGTGGAGATGCTCTACCACACTGTTTGTTTTACACTGGGCTCTACCACGCTGTTCTTGTCCCACTCCTTTCGCTGACGTGTGGGACATCCAGCACGTGCCGTGTTTGGCACCCTTCGTCGTAAGAGTTGAAACGCTAGAATTCATCATAAATAAAAAATAATTATAAATCGGCAGTGATACTATTTTATTGCAAACCAATCAGCACTGATACTATACCTCGCGGTTTCCTTGCTTCTCGATATCGGAAAGAATACTTCTGTTCGCCAACATGTGGGACGTCAACCATCCTGGTCCACTTGCCATGCACGCAGAACTCCAAGGGAGAGTCACCCAGGTCATCGCGCCTCAGTAACAATGACTAATGAGCCGTCAAATCACAGGCCCACTTCCCACTTTGAAGTTTCTCAGACAAAGGAACCATCATGACTTCATTGAATTCCGCTTCTTGAAGAAAACTACTGTACCAGCAGTACTGCTAGCTATAGTAGTTATTCCAACAGAGGCCTCCTTTCGTTCATAGGATAGGAATATGAAAACCATAGGAAGTGAGATGACATGTATCTCAATTCCTATAGAGAAAGAGATGCCATTTGATGCTTAGGATAGGAATTTTTCCATTTAGTCTAGGCTAATGTACTGGTAATTTGCTCTAAAAACTACAGTAGTAACTAGTAGTATTGGTACATGCTCGTACTCAGACATAGACACACACACTAACTACTAGTACTACTACTTCTCACATGCTGGCCAGACACCGTCGTTCTCCTTCCCGGCTTTGTCGGTGACACCCCACCGTGCTTGGATCTCCGTCGACCTCTCCGCAGCAGCGCGTGCGTCCTTGTCTTTCTTGCGGCGGTGGGCCTCTCTTTTCTTGAGTGCTTTCTGACTTTTCCGGTCCCTCTGTGCGGCTTTGGCCGCCTCTTGCTCTAACGCCCATTCGGCCTTGGCATCTTCAAATTCCTCCCACATATTTGTGAGGTCGCGAGCGGTGATGAACTCGGCACGGCGGGATGCCATCGCTTCCCTACCATTTTGTGTGCGGTCGTGGGCAGCGAGGAACTCGGCGCGGCGGGATGCCATCGCTGCCTTACCGGTTAGTGTGCGGCGCGGTGGCATCAACGACTCTTGGTGAGAGCTCTGGGGTGGAGTGGCCAGACAATCGTATAGTGCATTGGTTTGTCAAGAGCTCAAGGACAGAAGACGAAGCAAATTTGGATTTCCCTTCAATCATGGTCATTTATTACTGAGTAAAATGCATTGGCGGTCATCGAACTTGTCTTGATAGCTCACATTGATCATTGTATACGAGATATGGAGATTATACGGTCACTGGCTCAGCGAATAGCTCCGTATTTGTCTGGTTGACCAGTCAAATAGTCCGCATGCGCCTCATCAGCTCGTGTTCTTTATCTATCTACGCGGGCCTACCTATCAATGGAGAAAGAAATACTGTAAAAACCAAAATTATGCGTATGAGGGGAATCAAACCACGGACTCGTCGCTGCAACGCACCCTTGTCAGCCAAATGAAAATGAAATACTTCACGTCAGACACTCACGCTCACGCTGTCAAAGCATGCTAATGCATGCACGTCGCCCTCTAAATCAAAGTCCCGCTGATGGCGCAACACAAACAGCGAGCCCATCACGTGCACGCCCCGGCGGTGCCTGACATTACTGTTTAGGCGTTTGATGGAGGCCTACGCGAACGCCGATCATGTATTCACCTGGCTCAACACCAACGGTTATACTCGGACCGCCTTGCTCATGTATATCGTCCATCACAACGACAATCTATAAAACAGACTAAGCTAGAGAGGGTACTATGGTGGTATGGTGCGGCGTATGTACTATCGTGAGCGACCGATCTTAGTGCCACTGCACATCGAAACCCCTTGCATCGCTAGCGCGCGCTTCCCGCCTGAAACGGTCACCGTCTCTCCAGAATGTCAATGCCGCATTCACCGGACTTAACTGCAAGTGCAATTGGTGTGTCACTGACATGCGGGCCAGATGTTCATTGGGCCCACATGTCAGTAACCCAAACGCATCTGCAGTTAAGTCACTGAAGCAGCGTCCGCATTCATGCCCGACGAACCTACTCCGGCGCCAGTTGTCCATCCGTCTGTCACAACTCATTGCCATTCGCCCGCTATATTAACTTGAGCCCCAGCTCCCAACCATAGCCAAAGACCCACACTTATTCTCCTCCGGTCCCTTCCTTTTGTCGGCACCACTTCAACCATGGCCTCCTGGCGCTCCGAAGCTCTCTTGGACGTACTGTCGTAGGAGCAGACGAGGGACATCGGCGGCTCCTCTCCAGGCGTGCTCCAAAGCTATCTTCGACGTATTGTCGCAGGAGCAAACGAAGGAGATCGCCGCCACCCCCCGGCCGCCCTCTGCCGCCACGACCACGAAGCCGGTGCACGTGCGCGGGCGCAGCCGGCATCAAGGAAGAGTAGTACACGGTAGGTCACCGCCGCTCTGGTCCTGGGAAGGCCACCGCTAGTCCACTCAGTTGATGCCAAGCTTGGTGGGGTAAACATCGGCGGACGATTAGCCGCTTGACGGCGACATGGAGGCGGAAATGTTCATAACCTTGTGCTCCGAAGGAGGAGGTTATTGAGGCGGATGAGGAGGAGGCAAATGCAATGGCCGGCTTTCTCGGGCTTATGGCCGGACATGGTGGTCGGGCGCCGTCGATCGTTTAGATTTGGTTTACAATAGGTTTTAGTACGGTTTGTGCGAAATATGTAATGAATTTCGTCCAGTTTGTAGGAAAAGTTTTCGAAATGTAATGAATTTCATCCGGTTAATTTGAAATTTGCTTTGTTTGCACGAATTTCGTCTGGTTAGTTCATATAGTTGTCGAAAGGTATGTGGGCAGCATCGGATGGCATCCATTAGTGTCCTCGGACAGATGTCGGTGTAAATCTGTGGGCCAGCGCTGGAGATGCCCTAACTATCATGTTATAATCGCTAACAATCCTCCATTATTTGGCAGGGAACAGTTATCCCTCGATCAAAATCAGATCCGCGGTGTTTCGCACTCCTCCCGCGTAAGAGTGTAAACTCTTGCTTACATAAAAATGGAGCAAGTGGACGGCACTGTAGCACGTCATATCACTCGAACTAGCCCTAACGAGTGGGAAAGCACCGCCGTCGTCATTTTGTTCTGGATTTCTATCGATCAATCACGCAAAAATGTTACGCTTCGCAAGTTCTAAAGGAAAAGGCGGCACACTTACGACTCGTATGCGTCGCAACCCCGATAGTCTGGCTCGCACGCCGCTCACCAGAGGGAACACACGTTGTCTTGCAATTTCACTGACATGTGGGACCGTAATTGAATAAACCGTGGATAGCCGAAATCTAATCGCTCGGCGGGCGTCGGCTGAGAAGAGAGAAACGGGGGAGGGAGAAGAGATCGCCCGCCCGCCGCGCACGGACTCCAAGAAATATATGGTGATAATGTGAGGTGGGCCATGCTGGAGTCTGGACTGCTTCCGGAGCCCGCTCTCACCGCCCTGGCCCCTCAAGACACCAGCTACCCGCCGCATGCATGCATAGCAAGTAGTACTCCTTATGTGGAGGAGAGAGAGGCATTGACAAAGTCAAGGAGTGGGCTCTGCAAGAGCCCGTCTCTACACGTGCTCCTAGGTATAAAAAATAATTCTAAAAAAGGCATGAAAAGAATTGTGTCTTAAAAAAGAAAGGTAAAAAACATTTGAGAGGAAATATATAGAGAGAAAGTGAGAAAAAGCTGTAACCTGGGCATTACATGAGGAAGGAGGGAGTGGTGCACATGCCAAGTTCACTGGGCTGCCGTGTTTCACACTCCTCCGTCGTAACAGTGGAGACAATAGCTTTCATAAAAAATAAACAATGAATACTCGTTTCTCGTCTTCTATATCGGAAAGAATACTTTCATTCGCCGACATGTGGGACGTCGAACATCCTGGTCCACCTGCCATGCACAAAATTATCCTGGTCTACCCCGGTCATATCGCAGGCCCAACCTTTCCCACTGTAAGTTGTTCGGATGAAGGAACCATCATGACTTCGTTGAATTGCTCTTCTTCAAGAAAACTTACTGTACCCGCACTACTGCTACCACACGCGAAGACTGGACGGCACTGTACCACGTCATATCACTGAAACCCACTAGGCCAAACTAGCCCGCCTAGGTAATCTATTTTGGAACGGAGGGAGTACGTCTCTGCACTGCTATGATTTTGTGTTGCACGTTCTCTGTACTTTTGCTACGATTTTCCTACCCTATGAACCAAATGAGGCCTATATGTATGTCGACTATTGTCTGATCGATCGCTAAGCCTACAATTTTAGGAGCTAGGGCTATTGGTCGATCGAAGAGGGATAAGTATAAGCGTATCACGAGCTCATCAGCCCCAACATTTCTCTTCGGTGAGTGTTTTGCAAGTACTATAGCTCGCATAGTAGCTAGCCTACTAACACCAAGAATCATCAAACAAGCCCTGCTGATATGATAAATAGTTCAAACTTACATCTAAGCATGCCATATATTACATCAAAAGCTGGTGAGGATACATCTATTTCCATAACTCAGAGAGGGTACGCATGATTCATCGCATGATTCACTATCAAACAAAAGTAGCAAGATCCGCCCACACAAGGCAGTGCACTAGTCCTAAGATGGTTTGATAACACACATCATTCTGGTAATTAAACACAGGGCAATGCAAACTACCCTAAAGAATTACCGCGACCAACTACTTCTTGTCATCGATCTCTCGGGCAATGACCACAGCACGGACAGCGGCATGGGAATCGATTTCTGGGGCGATGTCCACAGGACTGACCGCGACATCGGACTCGATCTCTGGGGCAATGTCCATAGGATGGACAGCGGCATCGGAATCTATCTCTAGGGCGATGCCAATAGGACGGGGCACGACATCGGAATCATCAAGGACGTCCACCGGCACCTGCACAACCCTAACATATTAGCAAGCACATTGCAAATAATCAAAAACCACAACTATGGTAATAAGCCATTATTTTTTACCTTGTGCAGCTCACCGGGGGATCTCATCCCTCCGGGGGCCATCTCCTCGCCCTCGATGGGGGCCATCACCTTGCTAGGGGAATACTGCTTCTCAACGGCGACTATCTCCTCAAACTCGGTCTTGAGCCTCACATAGGTGGCAATCAGAGTTCCTGGGGTAGGCATGGTGGGGCCCTTACTGTTCTTCCAACTTCCTTTGAGGAGTTCGTCCGCCAACGTCCTCAACTCTTTGGCCAGTGCTTGTTTCTTGGAGTTCTTCGTCTCCATGGGTTGGCCCGCCAACATGGTCAACTCGTTGGTCGGTGCTCGCTTCCTAGAGATCGCTGTCTCTAGTGGGTTGTCCATCGGCAACTCTTTGCCTAGTGCACCAGGATCCATCAATGAACTGACAAACAAAAAGCAATCGAAAGGAAACCACAATCGCAATGAAAACGGGAAAAGAATAGGATGTGAGAATCGGTCGGTGCTTCGCAAAAAGAAGATTCTTGGAATGAAAATATAGCAGCGTAACTGATTCGCCCACCTTTCCTTCGTCGGTACAGAAGAAAAATGGCAGAAGTGAGTAGCCTGGAGTGAGGTTTTCTTCAAGAAAGGGAAGAAAGGGCTTGAACGAGTGTTCCCGTGAAATGATGGTTGCTTCGTCCAGTCCAACTTGGAGGCCGCCTTACCACTGCTGGTAAAGGTGTGGGTTTTGTGATATGACGGGTCATGACGGCCACACCGGGGTTACAGGTGAGTCTCGACTGTAGCACCTCGCTGTGATTTGGTGGATGGCACGCGGGCCCGGATGCTTTGAAATGTCCCGCATGTAGATAGAGCGGCTAGTCATATAGGAGTGCTCAATATTGTGCACCGCGACCAAGGCGGAGAGGAGAATGAGAGAACTACGTAACTAATGCATGATTTTAATTAGGGTAGTTTTGTAAAGTACGAGATACATTCCTCCAATCGCAAAATGCCTTGGTTCATGAGATTTGAGATTTGAGCCCTATAAACCGGAAGGGAGGGAGTACTACACACGGTGTAGTCTAGTCACTTGTTGAAATCTCTAGAAAGGCAAATACTCCTTTCCGGTTTACAGGGCTATACTACTCCCTCCGTCTAGGTGTGTAAGTCATCTTACGAAAACCAAATAGTCCCAAAACACTTAGGCGCGGTGCATTAACTTCTACCTTGTTTCTTGTTTCTTGACATATCAACCAATAAGAGATGAGAGTTGTGCATGCTTTTAATGACTTGCAATGGCTAGTTCATTGCATGCAATGCTATTAATTAGCAAATAAACATTGGTGACCCCAGGAGGAAATGGTGCTAAGCGCGTGGACCTATGCAGAATGAGTATCAACCAATGGATAATGGAGTTTAATTGTTAAACAATAGCAATTTTGTCTCATGCAAGAGCCTGGCTAGTACTCCAAGGAACCGCACCATGCGAGCGTTCACAACTGCCACGTTTGGGTTGCGCTTGGCTCTTCGCCTCTTCAAGAAGACGAACAATGATGTTACTCCTACTTCTACAGTATCGAATCCACTGCTACATGTCCGTCCACCTTGTGTGGGAGGGATAGCGTGTAGCGAAAGCTTCTACTTACTGCTCCTGCCTTTGCGTCTATGACAGGTGGGCCCAACAGGTGGTTGGCCCTCTTGTCATGCAGCAAAAGGCAGGTGTAGTTAAGGCACCGGAGCTCAGTCTGCGAGGGAGAGGGCGTTGTAGTAATCAAATTTCTCGGTCTTGTACGAGTTGACGCGACACATCAAAGAACTGCACTCGATATAAGTCTTTTTACACATTTCAAATGGGCTACTTCGTATGTAGGAGTAGACATATTCTGCTTCTTATGTAGTCACTTGTTGCAATCTCTAAAAAGACTTATATTTGGAAACAGAGGGATTACAACGCATGCATGCATGCCATCACTTTCCTTTTGATACTTGCATGTGTTCATTTGATGCACCTTGCCAAATTTTGACTATAAATTTAACTAACTAAATTTTCATGCATGTCACAAAAAATTACGGGGCTGTTTGGATTGTGACTATGTTTGTCTTATGTTGCCACATTATTTTTCCCACACTTGCCACACTTGCCTAACCTGAGTTGCTCAAATTGTTAGACACACTTTGGCTTGCCTAAGGGAATCTTGCCACAATTTTTGTGTCTATGACATGTGGGGTTCACTGCTAATAAAAAAAATTCTTGTCTTAGGTGTGGCTAATAAAAAAGACTTATATTTAGGAACGGAGGGTGTAGAAAATATAAATAATAATGCATGTTGGGGCAACCCACGTTTCTGCTAATTTTAGTTGTGGGCTTGTTCACAATTTTTACGAGGGGGTGGTTGTTCATTTAATGGAGGGACTTGTAGTACCAGACTTGAACGAGACAAAGTGTGACCTGGCACACTGTAACACCACTTGGAACAAGCGGGTAGCTATCTCAAAAAACAATCAACAACTAAAAAACCGTGACCTGACATGTAGTAGTACACAATTTTAAACGATTGTTTTGATGGAGTGAAAAAGGAAAACTACCCCACTACGTATATATAGGCCGGAGCCTCCACGCTTGCTTGCTAGGGTTGCTCTATTCACACACTCTCATCCTCTCCAGATTTAAACAAGACAGGGGTAGTAACACTGTCTTTCTTCCTTCAAAAAACACTGGCTTTCTATCCTCACCGCTGGTTACAAATCCGGACGTATCCCCCTCCACTGGTGAAGGGGAGGAGGGGCAGTGTTTAGGCCGTCGTCGACAGCGAGGGAGGAGACCCACTGCTGGCCGCACCGTTATCTCTAGCCGAGCGCCGGCGCGGGAGGTCCTCCGTTCCCTTCATCGTTGCCTGTGGGCGGATCCGGCCTCCCGCCGCCCACCTATCCACATCCCGACGACCTTCAGGTATATCTTCGTTCGAAACCGCCTTAGCTCTACTTCCCCAGCTCGCTACGTCGCTGCATGTGCATCATTTTTTACCTCTCAGCCCCTCTCAATCGGATGGTCCAATGTCACATTTTTTTTCTATTGTTAGAGGTAAAGCTACTTCATGGAGTCGAATCTTGTAGTACTTGGTTCAAACAAGAAATAAAGTGGGGGTGGGGGAATTTAGTATGTACATCAGACTTGGTACAAACAAGAAGGAAAGCGGGTGAAAGTAGTATCGACTGGTCATCCAACCGGTCTCTTGGTCGAAAAGGGAAATATAGGGGTAACGTTGTACATAGTGCTATGACCAGGACTAGATTTGCTATCCACACATGGGAGTAGGTGGCTAGAGTGAACAAAAATGGGACCAACCCAGATATGTTTCTTGGATGTTTGTTTCTCGGGGCAACAAACTATGAATCACCACTTTATGCCCCTGTTTATGTACATCGCGCTAGGCTGCCGGTGCACCAACTGTTCTTAATCTAATGTCCCTTGTAAAAATGAAGCCATGCCACTGTTATAAGCCATGACAAGTTTAGCCAAATGTTTTTGCATGTAATTGTTTGAGGCTCTGACTATTTCCTCTGTGCCTTTTTGTGCAAACAGGGATATCCAATTCACCTGGTTGCTGTTGTGACCTTTTGGTGCACTGCACAAAACTCTTCTTAAAAGAAGTGACTTTTGTGTTGTTTAACTGGAATGTCGGAATGGAACAGTTGGTTCATTTTGGTGGAACTGCACAAAGGGAGATCTGTGTTCCAATCCTCATCATCCATATTTGCGCCATAACCTTCCTTTAGGTAAGAATGATATTTAATGCATGTGTTCATCTTTATTTTCTGACTGCCATGAGAAAATAATGTTGTTTTTTACTAGTACACTTGTACTCCCTCACTGTCAAAACCAATTCTGAATTAGAAGGCCAATCATGTACTTGGTTTCACCAACTGGTGAGGAGAAAGAGAAATAGAGCATGAAGAGGAAGAAGAAGAAGAATAAACAGTGCCAAGGCGATCTTGCTGAAGCCAGAGGCCTCAGTCGAGGCCATTCAAGGGCTCCGGTAACGACTACCTTACATGTGAGACGATCCTCCAGGGAGCCCTTCCACTTCTGCTGTCTCACTTAATTAATTAGGAGTACTTAAGTACCACTAATTTATTACTGCCTAATTTTCTTGTTGGAGTTAAACAAATCTTTAGTAGGACGCTATGCTGAATCATGTACGTGTGTATGTTTGTCCACTACTAGGAAAAGGCCTATAGATAATATGGCCACTAATGGCGCACCAGAAATGTGGTGCGCCACTACTATATACTAATGGCGCACCATGAGTTGGTGCGCCATTAGTGTGGTAGACACTAATGGCACACTGGACACACGGTGCGCCACTAGTAACAATTTTTTTTCAAAAATACTAATGGCGCACCGGGGCACAGTGCGCCATTACTAGTTTAACTAGTAATGGCGCACCTGCCACACAGTGCGCCACTACTATATATTTTTTTGCAAAACTACTAATGGCGCACCGCAAGCTGGTGCGCCATTAGTAACCAGGGTTACTAATGGCGCATTTGTGGGCGGTGCGCCATTAGTAACCTGGGACCAGCTAGATATTTTGGACAGCCACACCTACACACTCACTTTCCCCACTTCATTCTCTCCACCTCCTCCTCCAAGCTTGTGTCGGCTGCCTCCTCCTCCTCACCTCATTTGCACCATAGATTCATCAAAATTAAGTGGTTAAATTACCTTTTTTGATAGGTAAGTAAGGGGAAAGCTATCTTTATGTTGTAGATCTACTTTTTTTCACCCTCCAACAATGTGCACATGCACTTTTTATGGCCTAGCTAGATCTATGTATGTTTGTGGTGTTGCATATGTTTGTGGTGTTGCATATATGTTTGTGTTTGCAGGTACCGGTATTTGAAATGCGATAGTTGCCAATATTTTGCTGGAATGTTGATTCATTTCCGTTTCGGCGAGAATTTTGGCACTATGCATTCTTTGTTGTCCTATTTTTAGGGAAAGTTATGCCAAATTTTTTCTTGGTTCTAAAATATCGTTTTGCTCTACCCCGCAGGAGACCATGGTCCGCACGATGACCAAAGGCATCGTGAATAGGTTTTTGAGCTCCGCTAAGGCCGAGATGCTTCAAAAGAACGAGATGGAGATAAGATGTCTGTGTCGAAGATGCAAGCTGAAAAGCCTTATTGCGGACCCGGATTCCAGGCAGGTGCAGGACCACCTGCTACGTGGTTTCATGGATGGCTATCGGTGGCAAGGAGATGAAGATGACTATGAAGTCATCCATGGGGGCCGGGCAAGAAATGAGGAAGGGCAGCAAGACAAGCACCGCGGTGAGGGCGGGCAAGAAGACGAAGAATCTCTAGGACATGATGACGATGGTGATGCTGTACACAGTCATCATGTAGAAGATGCCGGACATGATGATGAGGAAGATCAAGACGAAGGGCATGATCATGAAGATGAAGATGCCGGAGCAGGCGGCAATGGAGGTTGGGTGCAGGACCCTCATATTCAAGAGCTGCTTCTGAAGCAGACGGATAACGCAAGAGCTGCCGCCCGAGAGAAAGCCAAGCTGGATCAACTGGAGATAGACGTGGTTACTCCATTGTATGAAGGATGCAGGCCCGAGGGTATCCGCCTGAAAGTAACGCTCATGGCTCTGGAGATGAAGGTAAAACACAAAATGACCGACGCATGCTTCGACGAGAACATGCCATTCTGGCACGAACGTCTTCCCAAGGGGAACAAGTGCCCGACCAGTTTCGAGCAGTCGAAGAAAATCGTGTGTCCTCTGGATTTACCGCACGTGAAATACCATGTGTTCATGAACAATTGCATCATTTATCGGGATGAGCATGCGGAGTCTACCATATGTCCGGTGTGCGGCGTCACTCGATACAAGAAGAGGAAGAAAGCTCCTCAAAAAGTGGTGTGGTACTTTCCGATCACTCCTCGTCTGCAGCGGTATTTCACGGACCCTAAGGTAGCAAAGCTCCTGCGTTGGCACGCGGATAGGGAGGAGAAGAAGCGAGAAGATGACGGGAATGATCCGGACATAAATAAAAAAGACAAGATGCTGAGTCACCCTAAGGATGCGAGCTAGTGGCAAGCGTTGAACTTTGAAGACCCAGAATTTGGGAACGATCCAAGGAACATCGTGCTGGGCGCGAGCACCGATGGTGTCAATCCGTTTGGCAGCCAGAGAAGCACACATAGCACCTGGCCTGTGTTTGTGTGGATGTACAACCTTCCCCCCTGGTTGTGCATGAAGAGGAAGTACATTCACATGAGTATGCTAATTGAAGGGCCGAAACAACCAGGGAACGACATCAATCTGTATCTAGGGCTGCTGAAAGAGGAGCTAGACACGCTATGGAAAACGCCAGCCAATACGTGGGATGCCGCAGAGAAAGAATATTTCCCTATGAGAGCCGCACTGCTCACGATGGTGCACGACTATCTCGGTTACGGATATCTCGCGGGGTAGGTGGTCCATGGATTTTCTGGATGCCTCAGGTGCATGGATGACACAACGTATCGCCAGCTAGATAGAGATCCCGGGTCTTCGAAAACCATGTTCATGGGACATCAAAGGTGGCTTCGCGATGATGATCCATGGAGAAAACGCAAGGATCTGTTCGATGGTGAAACCGAAGGAGCGGCGAGGAAATAGACGAGCTGTCGAAAAATTGGAAAGATTGCCCACTACCGGGAAAGAAGCGAAAGGCGCCAGAGCCGCTGCTGAAGGTATGGAAAATGAGGTCTATTTTTTGGGACTTGCCGTACTAGAAGATCCACCGTGTGCCTCACAGCCTTGATGTCATGCATATCACGAAGAACGTGTGCGAGAGTCTGCTTGGTACCCTGCTCAACATGCCAGAGAGGACCAAAGATGGGCCGAAAGCAAGGGCAGACTTGAAATCAATGGGCATCAGGGAGGAGCTTCATGCTAATTATGATGATGATGAGGCGAAGCAGGACACACAAAGTCGTCGCAAAGGAAAAAAGGCCAAGAAGACCGGAAATGACTACCCTCCCACGTGCTTCACTCTAAGTTAGCAGGAGATCGAGCAGTTTTTCACCTGCCTCGTAGGAGTAAAACTTCCTTACGGTTACGCGGGGAAGATAAGTAGATACCTAGACCCAGCGAAGCAGAAGTTCAGCGGGATGAAGTCTCACGACTGTCACATGCTGATGACGCAGATACTTCCAGTTGCAATCCGTGGGATCATGGACGCGCACGTCCGTGAAATGCTATTTGGCCTATGCAACTTTTTCGATGTCATCTCTCGGAAGTCGGTTGGCGTGAGGCAACTCAGAAGGCTACAGGAAGAGATCGTGGTGATACTATGCGAGCTTGAGATGTACTTCCCGCCCGCATTCTTCGACGTTATGGTGCATCTTCTGGTCCATATCGTGGAGCATATCATCCAACTCGGGCCGACGTTCCTGCACAGCATGATGCCGTTTGAAAGGATGAATGGTGTCATCAAAGGATACGTTCGCAACATGTCACGTCTAGAGGGAAGCATAGCTAGGGGTTTTCTGACCGAAGAGTGCATATCCTACTGCACGAATTATCTAGGCATCGAGAACCTCGTTGGTCTGCCCGTCAATAGGCACCTTGGCGGGCTCGCTGGATGGGGTCACCGCGAGGGTCGCCGTGAAATGCATGTCGACTTCGAGGGTCGACTCGCTGATTTTGAAAGAGCAAACCTAGTCACACTACAACACATAGACGTGGTCGATCCTTGGGTGGTAGATCACAAAACCTTTATTGAGAAGACCTAAAATGGCTGAGGCCAACAGAGGACGGACGGAGATATAATCAAAGAGCACAACTCATGTTTCACGCGTTGGTTCAAGCAGAAGCTTCTGTCGTACCCTTTACAGGAGGATTCTTCTGTGGAAGAACAACTCAAATTTGCCTTGTCACAGGGCGCCGAGCACAACCTAATGACCTATGAGGCGTACGATATCAACGGCTACACATTCTACACCGAGGACAAAGACATGAAGAGCGTGCGATGGTTATCAGAACTCCGGGGTAATGATGGAATCCTACACCGGTAACGATAAGGACAGATACTATGGAAGGATCGAGGAGATCTGGGAGCTGAGCTACGCTGGAGAGAAGGTCCCGATGTTCTGTATCAGATGGGCCAAGAGCGTCCTAAAAGAAGACCGGTATTTCACCACCATGGTTATACCCGAAGCCAAATCCAAGACCGCGGGAGCAAACTTCACCGCGAAAAATGAGCCATGGGTACTGGCTTCCCAAGTGGACCAATGCTTCTTCATTACTGACCCGTCAAAGCCCAGTCGTGTTGTTGTAAGGAGAGGCAAAAGGAAGATCATCGAAATGGATGGAGTCGCCAATGAGCAAGACTTCGACAAGTACGGCGACCCGAAGATGGAACATGACGGCGACGATGAAGTAGCAGCATACACCACAAGAAGAAGCAGGACCACCCTACCTAAAGGACGTCCGTTCCACAGAAGAATTCCATTTGCGAAAAAGAAGGGCAAGAAGATTGTGAACAGATAGCTAGCTAGCTAAGACCGATTGTATTTAAGTTGTAGCCTTCATTTCTTGATTGTACTTCATGGGCACTTTTTGAACTCGTGAATATTTTTAAATTTCATGGGCACTTTTTGAATTCATCAAAAAATGTTGAATATTCATGAGGACACTCGATCTCGATCCCCTCCATCTCGATCGCTATCCCCCTCGCCAGATCCCCCTCGCTGTCGAGCACCCCCCGCACCCTCCCCCGCTCCACCACCGCCGATGTCCCCCGCACCCTCCCCCGCTCCACCGTCACAAATGAATGCAACTAAAAATCCAAAAAAAATAAATTTGATTATATTTTCAAATAACAAATTTGATGATATTTTCAAATAACAAATTTAATGATATTTTTTATATTCATAAACATTTTCAAATAACAAATCTGATGATATTTTTAAAAAAATTATTACTATTTTTATAAAAATTTATTACTGTTTCATATTCATATTCATTTTCTAAAAAATTATTAGATGGACCAAAAAATAATAATAATAAAATTTACTTATGGCGCACCGCTGGCTGGTGCGCCATTGCTATCTAAAAAAAGATTACTTATGGCGCACCATCCCGGTGGTGCGCCATTGCCATCAAAAAAACATTCTAATGCTGCATCACGAGGGGGTGCGCCATTAGTAATCTTCCCCCCCATAGCTAGTCGCCCGATCCCTTCATCCCTCCCTCACCATATCACTCCCCCCTCGCATACTTCTCCACCGCAAAGTTCGTCTAACCCACTGCGCCACCGCCGCTGCCCCGACCCACTGCGCCGCAGCCGCCCACGCGCCCCTGCCGCCTCCCTCTCCCCATCCTCCCCTTCCTCCCCCTCTGACCCCACCCCGACACGTCTCCGTCTCCATGCCGCCCACTGCATATTCCCCGGCACCCGCGCGGAACATATCGGAGGAGACACAGAGACATGCGGGAGGAGAGGAGGAGCCCGCCGCCTCCTCGACGCGTGCCGCTGGATCTTCAACGCCTAGCCGCTGCCGGAGCTTCAGCGCCTCGACACGTGCCAGTCGTCGTCAACCTGCCCCGCAGCCACCAGAACCTCCACATCGTCGTCATCGAGGCCGGGACGCCAGGTGAGAGGCCCTCTCCATGTCCCCAAAATCTTACTTGTGTTCGCTACTGTCTGCCCTCTCCATGTACCTTTTTTATCAGTGACAATTTGTCTGAATATTATCTGAAAATTGCAAGTGTTTGTCTGTCTGAAATCAGTCAGTATGTGTGTTTTCAGTTTGACAGCAAAAACAAAATTCTGCCATACGCCACAACAACATGAAGCAATGAACTCGGCTTTCAGAACAACATCCGTCATATACAAAAGATTATATAATATGCACTAGAGTCTTTCTAGTTAGTTAGACTGATTTTGACATATTCTAAAACATAAACTGAAGTTTAACATGTCCAAAAGACAGCTACAGCCACTAGATGTTTGACATCATCTTCACCTGTCCAAAAGACAAAGCTACAGCCATTTTTTCATGTCCAAACACACAGGTTTTAACATGATGTTTCACATCAACTCCCACGTCCCCAAAACCACCCTCCAAAACCACCAAACTAGGCGCCAAGGGGTGTTTTGCCCGGTTTAAGCAGGTTCAGGGGATTAAGTAGTTTGAAATCAAGTCCAGGGGGTGATGTGTTCTAAATGTGAGAGTTCAGTGGGGTATATACATTTAACTCAAAAATCTATCTGTATGTGCCCATGTGTTACTGACAAAAATGCATTTTCTGAATTTTTGCTGTCAAAAACTGTATGTGCAATCTCCAGAACAATTATGCTTATGCTTTTCTCTGAAATTGTACTGAGTAAAACTGAATTTTTGCTGTGAAAAACTGCATATAACATCTCCAGAACAAACTGATGCCTAATAGTGACGAAAACTGATTTTTTGTTGCCAAAACTGCATACACAAAAGATTGGGGGACTGGGATTCAAACCAATGATCTTATGGATTTGCAGTATCATGGATTTGCAGTTCATGCCATATATGCTTATGGACTTATTGCCAAGATTATGAAATACAAGTTGCTATTCTTGTAGTGGAATAAATAACTATATTACCCATTTGCATATCAGTAGAACTAAACCCATGTTTTAATGCGTAGTTGCATTTAAGGAGGAAATCATTATCTGCCATCTTCTTGGAGAGCGGATCAGTTATTCTGAACATCAATATGAGTTTTCATTACCTCACAGTTAGTTAGTGCGGCTGGATTTTCTTCTTCTTAAAAGCTTCAACTTCAAAGTATAGTTTTACAAGCTTCTGCAACTTTTTCTTAAAAGCTCCAGCTATACATTTTATCACTTGTTCTTTTCTCAGAATATGGAACCTATTTGTGCAATCTGACCTATCTCTCCTTCTTTTTGCCTGCATTGTTGTATGCTCCTATGAAGATCCAAATGTATCATCATAATGTAGGTGCTGTGTTGTGTGATTCTTCATGCTAAGAACTTTAGCTTTTTCAACTTGCTGGACTATATGTTCACTGGTACTACTTGCGATGCTGCTGCTGTACTACTTGGGAATTTTGTCAACTTGTGATGCTGCTGCTGTACCCCGAGAGGCCCTTGAATTTGCCGGAATGTCGATTAACTTCCGTCCCAGCAAATTTGGGTACTCCTATGTCCTATTTTCAGCAAAGGTCATGCTGAAATTTTCCGTGAATTTTAGCATGACTTTGCTAAAAATCAGACATATGGGGTACTTGCTACTAATGCATGGGCTGGGGTATTTTAGTACTTAATTAAGTAGGATCAACTACCTCTTGTGTTATGCATGGGCCTCAGCGTCGACAAACCCTAAATAATAAAACCTTGTCTTTTAGGGTGCCTCGGTGTTGATAAAAAACTAAATGATGAAAGCTTAGGCTTTTAGGGTGCCTCGGCGTTGACAAACCCTAAATGATAAAAGCTTAGCTTTTAGGATGCCTCGGTGTCGACAAAACCTAAATGATGAGACCATCATCTTGTTCTTTGACAATAACCAACTTTTTGACCAAACTTTTTTCCTATATAGAGCGAAACATGGCCCACAACACTAAGGCCGGCGGTTCGGGCGGCAAACAATTCTGGGAGCTGTCCCAGGAGATGGAGGAAGAACCTCACCGCTATGAGGACGCCGCGGAAGACACCGATCCTGACTACGGAACCCCTAGTGGCGTCGGGGATGACACCACTGATGGTGCCGCCGAGGATGCCACCACTGATGATGGCAGCGCATGCACAGATGGCAGCCAACCGAAGAGGCAACGGAAGGACCGGCGCCCGAATGTGCTCCGCAGCGTCAAGGAGGAATTTAGTCAAGTGAACTCTGACGGGCATCCAACGGCGCCCAAAGAATTAGTCAAGGGGTACTCGCTTCAGCTCGGGTGCATTCTCCGGAGCACCGTCTCTATCAACACCGAGAACCTAAGGCATAAGGACCGAGGGAATTTGCGCAACCTCCTCTTCACAAAGCTGCACGAACGATACAAATTCCCTGCTGACTTTGTAAACACATGCCTCTCAATGAATAAAGTGAACAGTGCCGCTCTCATGACGATGAGCACGGCCCTGTCTACTTGGAGAAGCGTGGTGAAGAGAATGATTGACAAAGGTGATAGTTATGAGAAGATCAAGGAGAAAAATCCTTCGATCAGCGAAGATGACTACAAGGAGTTCAAGATCAAGTGCAAGAGCAGCGCAACCTCCGAATCAAGTCAGCGGGGGAAAGAAATGCGGGAGTTGAACTTAGGGGAACACAAACTCGGTCTCGGCGGTTACAGAGTGGCGGAGCCTATATGGGACAAGGAGGACGTGGAGCGTGCCGAGCAAGGCCTACCGCCCGCTTCGAGAAATACCGTGACAAGCAGACCAGGAACTATGTCAGGTCCCGGTATAAGGAGGCCCCGGTAACAAAGGAGCTTACCACGGATCCGAAGACCAGGGCGCTTGAGCTTGTTCTAGTAAGGAAAACACCCGCGCATAATTAGCTCCATATGGTTGCATTCTAATTAATCAAGCCAAATTTCTAAATGGTTCACATTCCTTCCGCAGGAGACTGAAAGCAGTAGCGCGGGGTCGGCTCAGAGCACCCCTTGGGATAGCACTCTAAATAGGGCGTTGAACGTAATGAAAAACAAGGATAAGCTCAGTAAGCCGTCGTCAGCTGGTCGTGTGGCCGACAAAGGCTTGTCCACAAAATGGTCGTCATACTATAATGTTGGTGGGAGAAAGGAGAGAAAGACTAGCTCGGAAAGCCAGTCGCGCGAGGTTCAAGAACTCAAGGCACAAGTGGCGCGGATTCTGGAGATTGTCCAAGAGCAAGTGCAACAACAACTGGGATCGACGCTCACCGGCATTATGCCTAGCTTGATTCATGGGCTGGCGATGTGGATTGCGGGCGGCCAACAGGGGCCGCCCCCGATTCCCAGCTTCACGGCCAGCAACTCACACAACATGTAGGCGGCGCCATTGGTGTCTCTGGCAGAGGTGGCATTGGTGTCTCCGACGCCGGCATGAGCATTGGAGCTTAATGCACCCGGGTGTACGCCGGCCGGCACCACGGCAGCAAGCGGCCCCTCCGTCAGTTACACTCCCGCCGTTGGCGGTGCCTCGACATTAGCCGAGCTCGACGCCATCATCATGGTAACTAAATAAGCCTCTCGGCCGAGGACTTCATCTCCTTGCCTTTGACTGGGCATCCCTGATGCCCTACATGTTTTCGCAGGGCGCCGCCAATGTTCTGTGCACCCTCCTGCACTTCGTGAACGACGAGTTGGTCGATGTCGCCAAGGGCAGAATCGTTCAACCGGGCAACCCCGTGTTCCATGGTAATCCGATGCCACACACCATGTATAGGGTTCAACTGGTTCGGGTGCTGCCAAGCTGCAACGAGTTGTTACCTCCGATTCGACCTGCCGGGGCCGACGAAGATGATGTGATGACCCTCAGCGCCTGCCTAAGCTGGCCCCTGCTTTGGCCGAAGAGCCAAATTCGTTTGGGGGCGGGGGACACCACCCCAAAGACAACGCCGCCAGTCGTGCTGGCGCCAAGCCATGGCAAGACGGCCGCAACGCTACCGGACATGTCGGACATCCCTATGGCACAGGATCCGAACATGCATATGGCACACGATCCGGACGACGACGACAATGACGACGGTACATTTACCAACGTTGATAAGTACTGTGCCGAACATGGGTACGATGACGAATTCTTGGGGCCTCCTTCTCAAGAACCCAACCCTACAAAAGCGTTGTCTGGCGTTCAGTTCTCAGGAGACGCCTCCAGCTGCCGACTTCACTGAGCCTCAGATAACCGAGGTGCGAAATATTATCAGCCCCAACACACTCAAGAAGGTGGTCTGTGAGCAGAACTCGGTCCCATTACAGCAGAAGAAGAAGGGACGGAAAAGAAAGAGTAACAAGGGTGCGAGCCAGCCGGCACCAAGTACGATCCGTGCTCACGACGGGTCACCTTCACCTAAGGATATCTTGAGGAGGGTCCATGTGGCGGGTAGGCCTATGCTACCGACTAATATGCTCAATGTTGCAATCGGTGCTATGCAGAGTCTACATGACAGTGTTCTTTCTTTGGAGAAGCGGCGTCTCAGAGAGAATGACGTGGCATACCCGGTTTTTGTGGCCAAGGTGCCAGAGGGCAAGGGCTTTGTGGATAACTCCATCGGGGGTACGATCGTCCTGCGGTTTGATGACATCTTCGCTATGTTTAACCTTTATCCACTGCACTACACCTTCATTCGGCTATTTCCGCTGAATATGGAGATGTGGATCATTAGAGACAAGACCCCGGACATCGTGATAGTCAACCCCTTCTACATGTGTGCCAAGATCTTGGGCAGCGCTGGGGACCGGCAAGTCACGAGTTCTTACCTCGAAGGCGTCATTCTGGCAAACCCAGATAAGGATAACTTCCTCGTGGCTTACTTTCCCGAGTAAGTCGTCCCCTCAACCGCCCCGTAACATATGATTTCTTAGATTTTGATTGTTTTTTCTAACATTTAGTGTTTTGTGCAGTGACACACATTGCACACTCATCCTCTTAAGCCCGAAATATTCCATGGCCACGTATTTCGACTTGGATCGTCAGTCAAAGAAAGACTACACAAATATCAAGAAAGTTCTTGATGATGTTCTCCCCGTCTATGCCAAATCTGGAAGCACCTTCACCAGGCCAGTTTGTAAGTACGGCAAGCACATGTTCGCCCACAATATGACGTTTTGCTCTGTCAAGCAGCCACCTGGCGGTCAGAAGGATGCCCACTACGCCCTCCATCACATGCGGGCGATCGTACGGGACCATAATCACATTCTGCTACCAAATAATCTCAAAGATTGGGCCTCGAGCTTGTCGGCAATCCAGGACGCGGACATCAGACAAGAATTCTTTCGCATCCAGTCGGAGTTTGCGGAAATCATCCATCAAGATGTCCTTTGTACCTCGGGGTAGTTCAACCTCAGAAATCAACCGTCCAACAGTGAGATAGACACAACGCTACAAATGCAGGCTGACAACGCCCGCGATTTCATGGCCATCACGAGAGACGGCGGCTTCATCCACGCTCCGGTCCCTTGAGTCGAGTCGAAAGTAGTGATGCTATGTGTAGTTCTGAAACATCGATTGGCTCATGTTGTAATTAAACTTTAATGAACTTGTATGTCTCTTTGGTTTGGACAGTCGTTCAACTTAGATGTAATTGATGCTATTAATGTGTTGCTTTTCTCTTCCGATCCTTTTGTTGCATACTTATATATTGCTTATGTATTGTCTGTGAATTGTTACTAACGTTTTGTTTGGCTAGTGCATATAGATGCCGTCGTATGTCCTGTATAAGGGTAAGGTTCTCGGAGTCTATGACAACTAGGAGGAGTGTTTGAGACAGGTTCACCATTTCAGCGGTAACAGTTACAAAGGGTACACCACTAGGGCGGAGGCGGAAGTTAGATACGCGCGCTATCTAGTGGGAGAGAGGAGGGAGCGTTGGAGGAACCGGATGAAGACCAGTTTCATCGCGATTATGCTCATCGTGATGACCGCAACTCTCATCTATGTGATGGTAGTTTAGATGATCGATATCGATTGTAATGTGAAGACAAACTCGCTACTTGCCGTTTCGAGACTTGTAATGTTCTAACTTGTTTCGGTATTTTAAATTCAGAGACTAATATGATGAATTGTATTCGGAGACTAATCTTCTATTGTATTCGATGAATCTATTGTTGTTGTGTGGTGCTAGCTATATTCTGTCCAATAATATATTTTGTAACCTGTGAAAATATCAGAAAAGAAAAAAATCCCTAATATTCATACTAGTGGCGCACCACCACATAGTGCGCCATTAGTAAGCCAGAGCACACTAAATGGCGCATCATCCACCAGTGCGCCATTAGTATGCCAAAGCACATGGGTAAATATGGCCCCTTGGGAGGCATACTAATGGCGCACCGAGGGCTATACTAATGGCGCACTGCATGGTGTGCCATTACTATACCAGATACTAATGGCGCACCACAGGTGCGCCATTAGTAAAAAATACTAATGGCACACATGTAGTGCGCCATTAGTAGGCAAAACAGGTGCGCCACTAGTAGGCCTTTTCCTAGTAGTGGTCTATGGAGGTGAATCATGTGGTGGAGCAGGGAGGGAATACTATTAGTGTCATGACATAATAGTGCTATTGTTTTGCATGTCAATTTATTGCCATTGGTCCAATGAGGCAATGTTTTGCGTATTGTCCATCATGAATTTGATGCTACTGTTTGAGTAATATGCTAATATCTTCCTATCCTTTCTCACTAAGCTAATTAAGGTCTCACCTTGTTTCTACTTGTGCAAACAGGGATCATGTTGTGCCAATCATACATTTTAGTGGAACTACACAAGACAATACAATGAACTGTATCCCAGCCAGTGCTTTAACTCTGCTGGAAGTTCTTGATTATCTTTCAATATAATCTCAGCACTGGTAAACAAGAGTGATTTCAACCATACATTTGAAGTGCACAAAAATATATACTATTGTGTGATTCCAGTGAGTGCTTTATCATCTCTTATGGGACTACATGAATAAGCTTTTTTCTCAGGTTGGTACGGGCCTAAGGCCTTCATCCATATTAGTTTGTTGTCATCTCTATTTGTATCGTGCTACTGTCATGAGAAACTCCTTTATCTTATCATGTTAAAGTTTTGCAACCTATGATAAATGGCAATGCTTTGAGTGTTGAGTTGAGCTAATTGGCACTGATTAAATAAACTAATACCTCTCTTTAAGCAAGACTACTATGTTGCTAACTTTACCCATTAAGATAATGAGGGTGCTTCTATTTGCTAGTGTATGTTTCATCAACTAGTCCCACTATTACAATAATCTCACTCTCTCAATATATGTGCCAACGGGGATGCTCGATTTTGGTGGAACTGCACAAAAACTTTGGGTGCTTCATTGCCTCGACAGCTTCCGTCCTTTCCCATCAGTCGCTAATCTCTGCTTGCTTTCTTCCTTTGTTGTCAGTTGCTTGGCTTATCTCGGCTTCCAGTCAAAGGAAATAGTAATTGATATGCTACCTCACACAGGTTGGTACTGTTCTTTATCCTAATTATTGTGCTTGTCATATGTATTGGTAATTTGGTATTGTGCTACGGTTTGCCGATTTCATAAAGGAGTAATTTGGAGCCTGAACTCGCAGGCAAATCATTACATCGGGTGATTTCAGTAGAACTGCACAAAATGATCAGATGGACATGTACTTATGCTGCTGCTATGTACTCCAAAGTTCACTCAGACAAGCATCGATGTTGACAAGAAGTGCCTATATTCATTCGAGTATCAACCGGCGTCAACCAATTGTCAAACTCCAAGTATTAGGAGAGTGAACGCCAAAAATATTGCTTGGTGCATAGCCCAGAAAAATGTAGTCCAGTCTTTGGTCCCAACTTGTGCCTTTTGGTTATCGACACATATGGTAGCGAACTATATGGCATGGAGTCTAAAGATTCCAGACAAGTTAGTTGACGCGTATATTCATCTAGCACTTAATCAGTCTGCATGCCAAGGATGCTCCATTTCAGTTGAACGGCACAAAAAATTTGGGTGGTTCATTTTCTCAACCGCCTCTGTTCTCGTCTGCAATGTAGAATTTTGGCGAGATATAGGACCAAGATGAGCCAGTAAACTAGTTGGATGAAAGTAGTGGCCAAGTTGCTCAAACCTCCCTCGGCACAAGGCCACTATTTGAGGATAAACCTACAAGCAAAGTTCAGATTGTCCGTGCCGCCTCTTATGTACTCGAAAGTTTACTCGTACAAGAACTAATTTTAGCAAGAAGTACCTCCGATTGAACACCATTTACCAGTCTGTACCCAAGGTAATTAAAGTTCGTCCATGGATCATATTCGCTGTGATCTCAATCATTTGGATGCATAAACATACTGAACATGTGTATATCTGAATCTTTTTGTGAATTATGTATGAATATTGTCGTGTGATCTATCAATCATTTGGATGCATAGATATGCTGAGCTTGTGTATATATGAATCTTTTGAGTTGTTGATAGTGAATGTTGGCTATGAATATGAACGTTTCCTGTGAACCTGAGTTTGATGTGAATGTTTACCTTTTCTGTTGTATTTGTGTGTGAACTTGTTAGTATGCCTACTGTGGGTATAAAACGTAGGTCTCTTATAAAAGTAATGTTGTGTCCAATTTATGTTTTCCCTTCTAACCACATTATATATACTAGCATAAGGGCCTGTGCGTTGCAACGGGAAAAAAAATATGGCACACACTTACGTTCTATTCTTCTTTAACGGGTCTGTCATTACATGTGCTCCGGTGTAATAACATCATAAATTACCAAACTGCCTTAGGAGTTTTTGTCTCAGGCACCACAGTGAGAACGATTGATAATATGAGTATCACCAGCCTGAAGAAACTTGTTGCTGTTATGACCGGCATGGCCAAGAGGATATATGATGCGCACTGACATCCAACAACAACATTTCTCATGGTTTCGGTTCTATTTTCTGAACCAGTGCTATATTTGATTATTTGGCACAAAAAGTTGTAATTCTTTCATTCCAACTATGGCCAACATGGCTCGTCATTCTTCCAAAAGATGTCCCTTATGATATTTTTTCAGAAAAAAGGAGTGCATTATCTCCTTACTGTCGTCTAACTGAAGGAAACTGAATGTAAAAATTTAAGTGTATATAGACTGACCCACTCGGAGTGCATACATAAGTATTTTTATCCAAGTCATCAGTGCCAACACTGTACCTCCAATGTCCATCTGCATCTACACGGATAGGTCTAATCTTAAGCAAGAATGAAACTACCAAGCAAACTGAGATAACAGCATGTAGCCGACCCCGGGCAGCAGGTGGTCAGGGATCATCAGCAGAGAAACATGAAGTCGGCTGACGACCGCCGAGTATGGCCAGGCCCACCTCGCTCTCGTGGCTGCCGTGGTGGCTCCCAGGCCTCTCCGTGGCTCCTCCACTCCGAGTCCATAGCCCGACCTCGGCATTTCGCCTCCATCCTCCTCCGCCCTCTGTCCCGCGTGCTCCTCCACACCTCCCTCTCCAAGCCGACGGATCCGACCTTCCCCTCGCTGGATCCGGTCCACCACGAGCCTCAAGCCACCATGCCGCCACGCTCGTGTCCATGTCGTGCATGGTGTAGAGGTGGCCAGCGTGTGGAACAGGCTGTGTCGCAGGCATCTGCGCCCTGCGCCTCCGCTTCCTCACCCCGGCGAGCGCCGGACTGAACAGCTTTGCGCCGGACTGCCGTTTTATTGTACAATTTCCCTTCGTTCTCATTCTGTGTTTGTTGATTCAAGAGGCTCGTTGTTGATATGCAATTTTCCAGGTATATAAACTGGTAGACTTTCATGTAAGCAATCGAGGTGGGATTACTCCGAGTACATGTGTGAAAATCAGGTAAGGTATAGATACAGAAGCGTGCATGCAGGCCAAAACATGCGTGCAGGCCCAATAAGAGAATGTGGACGTGGACCAATTGGATGGACAAAGTTTTTAGTACCGCCTCACAGCAATTGGATGGACTGTCGATCAAAACTAACGGAAAAAAACTGAAAGCGTAAATTCACGGAAAGAAGCGTATTGTGACGGCGAACCCAAAGAGTCAATATGTGCTTTATTATTAGGGAAAGATTTATATAATTACTATTATCATATATTTTATAGAGACTTATATATACATTATAAAAACATCCCACGTGTTATTAACTTACAAAAGTAAATGTTTAACGGAAGTTGGCAAGGAAAATCCTGGTTATTTTTGACTCACAGGCAAGGAAAATCCTGGTGATTGCATACAAAAGCTTGCGAAGATTTTAAGGACCAATTTAATAATAACGCGCTCATTTTTATTTTGAGCAATAACTCGCTAATTTCTTAATTATATATATATAATGTGCCTGCCTGGTTTATTCTTTGATATTAATTGCTCCTTCTAACATAACATTATATATATAACGAGCCCACCTAATATGTGTATTTCAAGGAAGTGCAAATGGGCTGGAATTTCTTAGAAAATATAAATGGGCCTGATTGACGCGAAATTATTTGTTCACCCAGCCTAGCAAATGGACTGTACATTCTAGAAAACATGGGTTAAATATATGCCACATTTTTGCAGGCTGACATGTGGGCCAATAGGTCGAAGCCTACGCAGGGCGTTGTCAACTTGGTCAACAAATGATTGTGTCATCCATAGCCAGTGGATTTATATCCAACGGCCGGCATGCACCTTCAATCTCTCGTCTTCTTCCTCCAGCATCGCCGGGACCGCCTGGTCCGGCCTCCGGCGGCTAGCGGCTCTGCTTACTACGCATCGCTGTGAAGCGCTACCCCACAGCTGGCCAGGCTATCCCTCCACCCCTCGACACCTCCTGTTATTCTCCACAGACTACAGCCCCACGCCGCAATAGAACCAGTTATAACCCTTCTCCTCCTCTCAATCTGCGACTCCACTGCCGTGTTTCCCATCTCCGAGTCGTTCCCATCAGGGGCCTCGCCGTCGTCCACCGCCTCACTGCGTTCGGTGCGGCATGGTCAACAAACGAGAGTCATCGGAAGAGGACTGTACGTGGAGAGACTGATGGCTGGGACCCACGAGGTCCATGGTCGCACGCAAGGAAAGTTCCTCCTTATTAAGCTGAAAAAATGTTTCCTCCACCTGACAGCTGGGACCCACCGGCTGTATCTTCGCACGGAAGGAAGTGCCTCCTTGTTTTGCGAAAAAAAATTATTCATCCCGTTGACAGCTGGGACCCGTCAGATTTGGTGACTGGCTTGTGGGCCTACTAAGCGGACGTGTACGCACGGCTTTGTCAACTTAATCAACAAATGATTCTAGCAGCTGGACCGTTGGATGTTAATCCAACAGCCGTGCTCCTTCTTCAACCTCTGTTCTTGCTCCTGTCTCCCGTGGGCGGCACCGCGGCTATGCTGCCGCGCACCCGAACCAGTGAAGTTTCCCACTCCTCTCCATCTGTGACTCCACTGCCCCGGCTTCCCCATCTCTGAGTCATACCACTCTGGGTGCGCTCGGCACGGTGTGGTCAACATGGTCAACAACCGAGAGTCATCGGAAGATGAATGTACGTGAGAGGCTGACAGTGGGGACGCACCACGCCCATGGACGCATGCATGCAACGGAACGCGGCGAGGTCAACGTGGTCAAGGAATGACTTCCATCGGAAGTATACTATACGTGTAGAGTCTTAGGTGGGTCCACGGCCGCAGCAAGTAAGTGCCTCCTTATTACGCGAAAAATAATGATTCCTCCAACTGACAGCAGGGACCCACTGGACGGGCCACCGTATTTTGTGAAAAAAATGTTTGCCCCTTGACTGATGGGACCCACCTGACTGGCCACCATATTTCGCGAAAAAAACATTCCCCCCGCTGTTAGCTCAGACCCACCAGAAGTGCCTCCTTATTACGCACAAAAAATGAGTACTCCCCCGGCTACCTGGGACCCACCTTGGTGGGAGGCTGACTTGTGGGCCTACTAAGTTGATGGGGACGAAGGGCTTTGTCAACTTAGTCAATATGAACGATTCTAGCTCCAGTGACCGTGCGATGTCCATCCAATGGCCGTAGTGCTTCTTCAACCTCTCGTCTTCTTGCTCCAGCCGCCCAAAGCAGCGCCGGTCGTGCCGCATGCTCCTGCCTCCCGTGGCCGGCTATGCTCCCGCGGAGGCCTCACCGCCCCCTACTATTCCCACCGCTAGCCAGGCCCTGTGGCAACGGCAGCCTCACACCGCAGCCGAACCAGTGAACCCTCGTACTCCTCTCCGCGCGGGCGTCCACTGTCGTGTCTTCCCCGGCTCCATGTCGTCCCCTTCCTAGGCCTCGTCGTCATCCACCGCCGTGGTGCTCTCCGCGCGGCGTGGTCAACATGGTCAAGGAACGACTTCCATCGAAAGAGTACTATACGTGGAGAGGCTGACAGCTGGGTCCACGGCCACAGCCCAGTTTTTTTGTGATTTGCCAAGTCGCTTTGTCAGGCCTGTTGTGCTGCAAATCTTTCAAGACGAGGAGAGCTTTCATTCGGCTGGCCGAGAAAATTGCCCATCAGTAATGAGAAATGGGTTGTACATTTTTAAAACACATCAAACCGGCAATTAGTTTCAAATATCTTTTTTTCATTTCGAGATTTTAAATTACATTAATTTTTATGCGTGGAGAATTTGTTGGATTTTATATTGATATACATTTATTTTTAAAATCAGTTTGAATGTGAGTCGAAATTTCGGGATTAAAAACAGTTCGGACCGCACCGAAATATGCAAAATTTCATATAATTTTTTAACCGTGGCCACAATATGGGCTGTAATGCTAACAAAAA
The DNA here is from genome assembly GCF_002162155.2 of Triticum dicoccoides. Lineage (NCBI taxonomy): Eukaryota > Viridiplantae > Streptophyta > Magnoliopsida > Poales > Poaceae > Triticum > Triticum dicoccoides. The sequence goes on from NC_041388.1 coordinate 27,413,863, forward strand.
GAATATGGGCTCCAAAAAACCTTAAGAATTAGCAAATGGGCTGTTAATTATTAGAAATAATGGCAGATGGGATGTATGTTGTTTTCCACAGATTTGAGGCTTTCCTAAAAAAAGGTTGACGCACAAGCAGTGACTGTTGGATGTACATCGAACGACCGTTGTGCTTCTTCAATCTCTGCTCTTCTTGCTCTAGCCGCTCAAACAAGCGCCGTCGGGACTGCCTGCTCCCTCCTCCTCGCGGCTGGCTGTGCTGCCGCGTAGTCCTCACCACCCCACCGTACTCCCATCACTGGCCTAGCCATCCCTCTACTCACCCACACCTACCTGTTATTCTCCGGCGACGGCAGACGAACCAGTAAACCCTCGTAGAGTCGTACTCCCCTCCGCGTGGGAAACAACTACCGAGTCTTCCCTGCCTCTGTGTCGTTCCCTTCCTAGGCCTCACCGTCGTCCACCGCCCTGGTCCTCTCGGCACGGCCTGGTCAACATGGTCAACAACTGACATGCATCTGAAGTGAATTGTACATGGAGAGGCCGACAGCTGGGTCCACGGCCGCACGCATGGAAATGCCTCCTTATTACGCGCAAAATAATGATTCCTCCACCTCACATCAGGGACCCACCGAAAGGGCCTCTGTATTTCATGAAAAAATGTTACCGCCGCTAACAGATCGGACCCATCAGCTATATCTTCGCACGCAAGGAAGTGCCTCCTTATTACGCACAGAAAAATGAATACTCCCCCTGTTAGCTGGGACCCAGTATAGTGGCAGGCTGACTTGTGGGCCTACTAAGTTGACGGGGATGGAGTGCTTTGTCAACTTAGTCAATATGCACAATTCTAGCTCCAGTGACCGTACGACGTCCATCCAACGACCGTAGTGCTTCTTCAACCTCTGGTCTTCTTGCTCCAGCCGCCCAAACCAGCGTCGGTCATGCCTCGTGGTCCTGCCTCCCGTGGCAGGCTGCGATGCGGCGGAGGCCTCACCGCCCCCTACTACTCCTACCGCTGGCTAGGTCATCCCTCTACTCACCCACACCCCCTGTTATTCTGCGGCGACAGCAGCCTCACACCACAGTGAACCAGTGAACCCTCGTACTCCTCTACGCGTGGGCATCCACTGCCGCGTCTTCCCCGGCTCTGCGTCGTCCCCTTCCTAGGCCTCACCGTCGTCCACCACCCGGGTGCTCTCGGCGCAGCGTGGTCAACGTTGTCAAGGAACGGCTTCCATCGGACGTGGACTGTACGTGGAGAGGCTGACAGCTGGGTCCACGGCCGCAGCAACGAAGTGCCTCCTTATTACGTGCAAAATAATTATTCCTCCACCTGACAACAGGGACCCACCGGACGGGCCACCGTATTTCGCGAAAAAAACGTTTGCCCCTGACTGCTAGGACCCACCAGCTACATCTTCACACGCAAGGAAGTGCATCTGGGCAAAAAACGATTTGCCCCCCTGACTGCTGGGACCCACCAGCTACATCTTCGCAGGCAAGGAAGTGCCTGATAGTCGGGACCCACCTGGTCGAAGCGTACGTAGCGTTGTCATTCTGGTCGCGAACGTGTACGTACATATATACTGGTGGATGTAGAGGCACACACGTGCCGTAGTAGAGGCGCGTACGTGTCGTACTAGAGGCACGCACGTAGCATGTACACGTACATACAGCGGCCAGGGTGCAAGAAAGAAAATACGGCCACGTATGTGTACATACGGGTGGGGTCTCGAACGCCTACTCACATACGTACGGCCAGGGCTCGTGTACATGGCTGGGTCGGAACGGAGAAACAGCGTCGTCGTCGTGTTCATGGGGAGGCAACGGAATGCGTCGTGTTCATGGTGAGGCAACGGAATGCGTCGTGTTCATCGGGAGGCAACGGAACATGTGGGAGCCAACCGGCTGGGTTAGAACGGAATGCGTGGTCGTGTTCATCGGGAGGGCTTGGACGGAACAGGCGATGGAAACGAGTCCTGGCGTACCGCACAACGGAGGAAACGGCCTTGTGTTCGACCGGCCACATTCGAAACGGGATCCTGTTCATCGAGAGGGGTCTGGCGTACCGCAAAATGGACGAAACGGACCTCCTACGATCGAAACGGGGGTCCTGTTGATCGGGAGGGGTGTGGCGTACCGCTAAACGGACGAAACGGACTTGTGTTGGAGCGCTACGGTCGAAATGGGGGTCCAGTTCATCGGGAGGGGTGTGGCCTACCGCAAAATGGGACTCCACGGGATACTGTTCATCTCCACCGTCGACCTCCTCCAGCCTCCACGGGCTCCTGTTAATCCAGCCTCCACCGCGCGCTACTCCACCGGCTACTGTTCAACTACCCTCCATCGTCTACTGTTCATCCAGCCCTCCACACCACGGGGTCCTGTTCAGCCACCCCTCCACGGGGACCCCTCCACCGTCTACTGTTCATCCAGCCCTCCACCACACCACGGGGTCCTGTTCATCCAGAGGCAACGCCACCGCTCACTGTTCATCCACCCCCCCCCCCTCAATGCTCACTGTTCATCCAATCGATCGGCTTCAGTTAGCAGCAGTAGCAAAGGAATCGCTCGATCGGGTTCAGTTAACAGCCATCGATCGCTCGAGTTCAGTAACGCATAGCCTGCAGTGCAATTGCTCGGGTTTAGTTAGAGCCTAATGCCTCGCACACGCGCGCGTACGTGTACGAGAGAAACGTGCATCACTCGGCCCCCGACCTCCCACCGTAACCGGGAACTCCCCAAAATTTTCCTCCCCCTCGCTTCTACCACGGTTTTTTCCGTCATGGACGGCCCAAAGAATGTCATGCAGCTGCGTCTCCGGCCCGCCCAGGACGAAAATCCCATTTTCTATCATGATTTTTTGTCATAGAAGTAGGAGCCCACCACATCTATGATGATACCGGGTTTTGTCACAATTATCGTCATAGAAGTGTCATATGTATGACAGAAAAAAAAATTGTTAGGCCCAAAATGTCACGGATGTGTCTTTTTTTGTAGTATAACATACCGATGACAAAGGGAACAATGTATGTTGTTATGCGGTTTGACCGATAAAGGTCTTTGTACAATATGTAGGAACCAATATGAGCATCCAGGTTCTGCTATTTCTTATTGACCAGAGATGAGTCTCGGTCATGTCTACATAGTTCTCGAACCGTAGGGTCCGCACACTTAACATTTGGTGACGATCGGTATTATGAGTTTATGTGTTTTGATGTACCGAAGGTTGTTCGGATTCCCGGATGAGATTGCCGACATGACGAGGAGTCTCGAAATGGTCGAGACATAAATATCAATATATTGGAAGGCTATGTTTGGACATCAGAATGGTTCCGGGTGAGTTCGGGCATTTACCGGAGTACCGGGGGGTTACCGGAACCCCCCTGGGAGTCAATGGGCCTTATTGGGCCCTAGTGGGAGAGAAGAGGAGGCAGCCAGGTGGAGGGCGCCCCCCCCCCCCAAGCCCAATCCGAATTGGGTGGGGGGCTGGCCCCCCTTTCCTTTCTCCTTCTCCCTATTCCTTCTTTTCCAAGTGGGACTAGGAAAGGGGGGAGTCCTACTCCTACTAGGAGGAGGAGTCCTCCCCCCTTGGCGCTCCTAGAGTGTTGGCCGGCCTCCCCCTCCCTCCTTTATATACGTAGGGAGGGTGCACCCTAGAACACATCAAAGTTGATCTTAGCCGTGTGCGGTGCCCCCCTCCACAGGTTTCCACCTTGGTCATATCGCTGCAGTGCTTAGGTGAAGCCCTGCGCCGGTAGCTTCATCATAACCGTCACCACGTTGTCGTGTTGACGTAACTCTCCCTCGACCTTGGCTGGATCTAGACTTTATGGGACGTCACCAAGATGAACATGTGCAGATCGCGGTGGTGTCGTACCTTCGGTGCTAGGATCGGTTGGATCGTGAAGACGTACAACTACATCAACCGTGTTGTCATAACGCTTCGTATTACGGTCTACGAGGGTACGTGGACAACACTCTCCCCTCTCGTTTCTATGCATCACCTAGATGGATCTTGCGTGTGGGTAGGAATTTTTTTGAAATTACTGCGTTCCCCAACAGTGCCTCGCTCGGGGCACCCCCCCAGGCGTAGCCAGGGCTTGTTGTGTTCCTTCTGGCCCATAAAAATTCTCTGTAAAGTTTAGTGGCATTTGGACTCTGTTTGATATTGATTTCCTGTGATGTAAAAACATGGGAAAAAAGCAACTGGCACTTGGCACTATGTCAATAGGTTATTACCGACAAATGATATGAAATGATTATAAAACATCCAAGTTTTAAAATATAACAACATGGAACAATCAAAAATTATAGATACGTTGGAGACATATCAGCATCCCCAAGCTTAACTCCTACTCGGCATCGAGTAGGGAAGTGATAAAAATAGAATTTTTGATGTGGAATGTTGACTAACATGTCATATCATATTTCTTTATTTATAGCATGGACATTTGGACTTTTATATTGTCCAAAGCAATAATCTAGTTTTGACATGATAATTTAAATACTCAAGCATATCAACAAGCCACCATGTCTTTCAAAATATCAATGCTAAAATAAGCTATCCCTAGCCCATCATGCTCAACCATTGATCCATTCATGAAACACACTCGCATATTAGCTACACCCAATACTCAAGTACGATCATATTGCCTCCTATTTGGTGCTTTTTATAAGAGAAGATGGAGAATCAAATTCAAAATAAAAATTGCATAAAGTAAAAGAAAGGCCCTTCGCAGAGGGAAGTAGGGATTTGTAGAGGTGCCGGAGCTCAAAGCGAAAAACTTAGAGATAAAAATATTTTGGGAGGTGTGTCCATCCCAGCAACGAAAACAGCTTAGAGTTCCCAATACTTTCCATGCATAGATACATCATAGGTGGTTCCCAAATAGAAAATAAAGTTTATTCCTTTCTCCATCATACTTTCACTTTCCATGGCTAACCGTATCCACGGGTGCCCTCCATTCCAACACTTCAAGGAATTTATTATTTGACAACATAAAGTAAATTCATTTTTTTCATTTCGGGACTGGGCATCCCTAATACCTTTGCCTTACTCTTGTGCAATGACAAGTGAATAAACACTCATCTTGAGAATCACACATATAGCATGGAAAATATTAGCCACCCCTCACAGCTCCGCGAGAGAAACAAACACACAAAAGAGAAGTTTATTTTTGAAATTAGAGATGGCACATGCAAATTTGCTTAGAACGGCAAAAGAATACCACATATAGGTAGATATAGTGGACTCATGTGGCAAAACTGGTTTAAAGGTTTTTGGATGCACAAGTAGTGATCATACTTAGTGCAAAATGAAGGCTAGCAAAAGATTGGGAAGCGACCAACCAAGAAACGAATAATGTCATAGGCGAGCATTAAGCATAACTAACACCGAATAATGCACCATAAGTAGGATATAATTGCATTGCATAACTATTGAATTTCATGCTTGCATAGGGAATCACAAACCATAACACCAATTTTCTTACTAAAACATAATTACACATCAAGATGACTCACATATCACATCATCATATCTCAAAACTATTACTAAGAATCAAGTTTATTTTGTCCAATGATCTTCATGAAAGTTTTTATTATATCTTTCTTGGATATCTATCACTTTGGGACTAATTTCATATGTTGCTTTTGACAAGCTCAAACAAATATAAGTGAAGATCACGAGCAAAAATTTCTTTCTCTCAAATTAATTTAAGTGAAGCAAGAGAGAATTTCTTGAAAATTTTGCTAACTCTCAAATAAATATAAGTGAAGCAAGAGAGCATTTCTTAAAAAATACTAAGCACACCGTGCTCAAAAATATATAAGTGAAGCACTATAGCAAGTCCCTAGCTCATAAAATTTTAAGTGAAGCATAGAGAGCAATTCTAACAAGTCATTCCATAATTTTGGCTCTCTAAAATAGGTGTGTCCAGCAAGGGATCAAGACTTAAAAGCACAAAATAAAACAATCAAAGACTCATATCGTACAAGCCGCTCCAAGCAAAACACATAGTATGTGACGAATAAAAATATAGTTTCGAGTAAAATACCGATGGTCGTTAGAAGAAAGAGGGGATGCCACTCGGGGGCATCCCCAAGCCTAGTTGGCTGCTCATTTTTGGATTATAGCTTGGGATGCCTTGGCATCCCCAAGCTTAGGCTCTTCTACTCCTTATTCCTTCATCCATCGTAAGATAACCCAAAACTTGAACTTTAATCACACAAAACTCAACAAAACCTTCGTGAGATCCATTAGTATAAGAATAATAAATCATTACTATAAGTGTTGTATCAAACCAATTCATATTTTGTTCTTGCATTATATATACTGTATTCCAACTTTTCTATGGCAAACACTCATTAAAGAAAACCATAGAGCCATCAAAATAAGCACACAATACAAAGAAAACAGAATCTGTCAAAATAGAACAGTATGTAGCAATCTAACTATTTCGAATACTTCTGTAACTCTAACGATTCTAAAAAATTAGGACGGCCTAAGAAATTTGTATATTGATCTACTACAAGTGGAATGGATATTTTATCGCTCTCTGGTAAAAAATGGAAATTAATTTCGTGAGCGTAAAAGTTTCTACTTTTTCAGCAAGATCAAACAACCATCACCCAAGAAGATCCTATAGGCTTTACTTGGCACAAACACTAATTAAAAAAACCACAATCATAACAGTAGCATAATTGTGCTAACACACAAAAACAGGAAGCAAAAAGCAAATATAAATTTTATTCATTGGGTTGCCTCCCAACAAGCGCTATAGTTTTACGCCCTTAGCTAGGCATAAAGCAAGGATCTAAGTTTTGTCATCTTTGTCCAACTCTTCAATCAAACACTTAGAATCCTTCAAAGATTTAGCATAAAGATTTTCAATAACAACACTTCTAGGAATAAATTCAAAGATTTCATTCTTGCAAAAGGGATCTCTAATTACTTCAACAAAATCTGGGTGAATACCAATCATCTTAAGATCTTCTTTATTACTATTACTAGAGGTTGTACCTTGTTCTTGGAAGCTCTACCACTTTTTATGGGAGTTTTTTCTATAGTTTTAGTGGAAGCGAAAGTCGTGCTTAGATTACTAAAAAGTTCTTCTAATTTATCAATCTAAGAAGGGCTTTCTTCTATTCTTTCATGAATTATGGTACCCTTTTCCCTTAGCAACTTAGGAATATCTCCCGCTTTTGACCCCATATTGGTGGAAAAATTATGTATCTTTTTATCTATAATCCCCATGTGATCTTCAGTGAGCATTTTCTTTTCCATAGCATCTAGTCTTTCCATAAGATGCTCAAGAGTCAAAGTTGTTTCATTAATCATGAGGGGTGGTGAGCCCACTAAATTTCCCATAGCATTAAAAGCATCGTGAGAAGGACACATCAAGAAATTTCCACCAGTAATTGTATCAAGGATGAATCTATACCAAGTGGTGATGCCAACATAGAAACAGCGAAGAAGAACAACGGTGGATTGCTTACGGGTAGATCTATTATGAGCATTGCAAATCTTATACCAAGCATCTTTTAAATTTTCTCCTCCCCTTTGTTTAAAGTTGAGAACCTCATTCTCGGGAGTGTGAGCAATAGAGGAAGAACTATCCATAATGATAATAACGGCAAACAAGAATGCACACAAAGACAAATCCATCAAGAAACGGCGAACGGAAAAGAGGGGCGATAAAACGGTATTTTTTTGTGAAGTGGGGGAGAGAAAAACGAGAGGCAAATGGCAAATAATGTAAATTGCGAGGAGATCAGATTTGTGATTAGGTACCTGGTATATGTTGAAGATCCTCCACGGCAACGGCTCCAGAAATTTCTTTTGATGTCGCTTGAAACTACGTCGGTATTTCCCCAAAGAGGAAGGGATGATGCAGCACAGCGGCGGTAGGTATTTCCGTCATATATGAATCCAAGTTTATCGAACCAGTAGGAGAACCAAGCAACAAAACGTAAACAGCACCTGCACACAAATAACAACTTCTCGCAACCCAACGTGTTAAAGGGGTTGTCAATCCCTTCCGGGGTACAGTGCCTCAAGATAGGCAAACAGACGTGAGGTAAGTTTGTAGTAGATTGATAGATCGAATGCCAAACAATAAATAAGAATAAATTGCAGCAAAGTATTTTGGGTTTTTTGGATTAATAGATCTAAAAATAAAAGCAAAGGAAAATAGATCGCAAAGGCGCATAATATGAGAAAGAGAACCGGGGGTCGTAGGTTTCCCTAATGGCTTCTCTCGAGAAAAATAGCAAAGCGGTGGGTGAACAAATTACTGTTGGGAAATTGATAGAACTTCAAATACTCATGACGATATCCAGGAAATGATCATTATATAGGCATCACATCCAAGATTAGTAGACCGACTCCTGCCTGCATCTACTACTATTACTCCACACATCGACCGCTATCAGCATGCATCTAGTGTATTAAGTTCATGGAGAAATAGGGTAATGCAATAAGAACGATGACAGGATGTACACAAGATCTATCTATGTAGAGATATACCCCATTGTTTTATCCTTAGTAGCAACGATATATACGTGTCGGTTCCCTTTCTGTCACTGGGATCAAGCACCGTAAGATCAAACCCACTAGAAAGCACCTCTTCCCATTGCAAGATAAATAGATCAAGTTTGCCAAATAAAACCCAAATATCGAAGAATAAATACGAGGCTATAAGAGATCATGCATAAAAGAGATCAAAGAAACTCAAATACTTTCATGGATATAAAAAGATAGATCTGATCATAAACTCAAAGTTCATCGATCCCAACAACCAAACCGCAAAAGAGTTACATCATATGGATCTCCAAGAGACCATTGTATTGAGAATCAAGAGAGAGAGAGAGAGAGAGAGAGAGAGAGAGGGAGAGAGAGAGGGGAAGCCATCTAGCTACTAACTACGGACCCAAAGGTCTACAAAGAAGTACTCACAATCATCAGAGAGGCACCAATGGAGGTGGTGAACCCCATCCAAGATGGTGTCTAGATTTGATTTTGTGGTTCTGGACTCTGCAGCAACTGGATGAATATTTCATCGACTCCCCTAGGGTTCTGGAAATATTGGGTATTTATAGAGCAAAGAGGCGGTCCGGGGGGCACCTGAGGTGAGCACAACCTACCAGGGTGCGCCTGGGCCTCCTGGCGCGCCCTGGTGGGTTGTGCCTCCCTCGGGGAACCCCCTAGGTGCAGCCAGGGCCTGTTGTGTTCCTTCTGGCCCATAAAAATTCTCCGTAAAGTTTCGTGGCGTTTGGACTCCGTTTGATATTGATTTTCTGCGATGTAAAAAATAGGGAAAAAATAGCAACTGGCACTTGGCACTATGTCAATAGGTTAGTACCAAACAATGACTATAAAATGATTATAAAACATCCAAGATTGATAATATAATAGCATGGAACAATCAAAAATTATAGATACATTGGAGACGTATCAGCTAGCGGTGGGCAACTCCAGATGGTGCTCCCGCGGGTCTGGGACATGCACCGATGCCGGGGCGCGAAGGGGGCCGCTCACGCCCATGAGGTCGGCGGTGACATCGGCCTCCACCAGCCAGAAGGCGGCGATGATGTCGTCATAGACTTTCCCCTTCTAGAAAGCGTGACGGCCATCAATGATGTGGCGGCCGCCGCGGTGTGTCCGGAGCTCCTCCACCGTTGCGCTGGGGCCGAGCGTCGGATAGCCGTCGGTGCTGATATTCCACTGCCGGGGAAGACGGCAGCCCGGCGGCACGAGCAGGCCGTACCGGCACAGCTCCGCCGTCTTCGGGTTGCCGAGGCTGGACGACCAGGAGCTCGGGGCGTCGTTGTCGCTCGTCGCTGCTGCTCCCGTGGTGGTAGTCCATCGCCGGCACTACGCTGCTTCTTGTCGGCGGCAGGAGTCGGGGGTGTGAGGTCGGGAGTGGGGGGACAGCGCCAGGGTGGGGTCTTATGGCCGTCCGAGCGATGGGAGGTGGGAGGCTGGGCTGGCGCTGACATTACTGCCCATTAATGCTGGCGCCTCAGGATGGGACGCGACGACGGGACGGGGCAGCGGGGGGTGGATGGCGAGGTGGCCGTCAACGGGACGGTGCGACGGGGCAGAGGCTGGGGTTTGACCAGGCGACGCGCGTCGGTTTGACCGGACGACGCGGTTGGACGTCACGCCGGGCATGTGGGGTGATGTGTCGAAGCACGTTTTGCTGTCAGCTGGCGGACGGCAAAGGCCGTCGTTAGCCACCTAACCTGGCCAACACACGGTTTTTGCCATCCATGTTCTTTGACTTCCGCTTTGAGGAAGCGAACGGAACATAACCTGGTTACCGTCACCCTCTTTGCTGGGTAGGTTTACCGTCGGTGGCAGATGGCAAAGGGTTTTGTCGTCCGCTTTTGGTGCCTTTGCCGTCCGTCGTGGCGGACGACAAATAAGTTGATTCCTGTAGTGCTTCGCGTCACGAGTCCAAATATGTAAAATGTTTCAAAAAGGACATTTTGGTTTTAAAGATATGAACCAACTAAATTGTCAAAGGAAAATGAAAAGTGATGGAGTTAGAGCAGATAATGTAGGCATGCATGTGTTGATGTAAGACATGCATATGTCCCAGCTTCACTCTCACATTTTCCTTGGTGTTGGAAATGCAGTAGAAAACAAGAAAATCACGCCTACGCACATCCAAGATTAATATGAAGATACATAACGGGTTGGGCACGATTGTTACCGTCACCGGGTTGCAGCGGAAGAATAACATGTCGGTGTAGATCGTACATGGAATCCCTCGAACCGTCTATGAACGATCCCGTGAACCGCCCACGAACAGTCCCGCGAACCCCCCACTTTGCAAACAAGTTCGGAAATCGGCGGCTCACCTTCTTTTTCAATGCTGTTACGCTCTTATAGTTGGGGCATAATTAAATGATGGCTTGGTCTTCATGATTGCCAGCCCATCAAATGGATTGATGTGGATTCTGTTAAGGATTGGTGGAGCCGGAGTGCCACCAAGCAAACTCAATCATGAAGGCAGCTCGTCTCCTTGATGTTCCTTATCTCTTGGGAAATCTGAAAGGAACGAAACGCTCAAATCTTTCCCAACACTGTTGTTTCAGTGGGAGTGCTGGTAGCCAAGATTAGGAGTGCTCGCTCTGAAGCCTCAACTCTAAAATCTTCTCACTTAATCAATGAAAATGGAAAAATCTTTTGCCTAGTTTAGAAAAAAACATCCGGATGGATCGCTGATAAAATGCCTCACGCTATCGCGGGGTTTACGAGTACCCGAACAATACTATACTTGGAGGCAGAAAAATGGATGTGGAGGAGCCGAGGAGGAGGGTAGTGGACTCGCCAAAATTTTGTTTCATGGATCCTGCTTTTTTTTGAGACACTCCCACGAAGCTTTTATTCAAACCGTCACAATGTTTACAGCGACGAAAGGAAGTTCACTAGGATGGCCTAACCAAACATGGCAGCCAAGCCCTAGCTGCAATGCATGCTTCGCAAGACTGTGAGCCTCAAAATTCAAGCTCCTAAATTCATGAACAAAATTACAAGTGCTGAAACTAATAGTGTAATCTATGATTTCATGTATGATTGCACCATAACTTGCTCCATGCTTCTGCTTGATGTCGTCGATCACTACCTTGCAGTTAGACGCCACATGGATGGATTTTAAGTTCAGATCCTCTGCTAGCGCCAGCGGCTCTCTGACCGCCAAAGCTTCTAGGGTAGTGGTATCATGGATACCCTTGAGGACCAGAGCAGAGGCCCCCAAAAATACGCCATTCGTGTCCCTGCATATTGTGGCAGCCGACCCTGCTCTTGTTGTGCCCCTTGTAGCATCTTCAACGTTTATTTTTGCACAATCTCCCAATGGTGGCAGCCATTGAGTAGGCGTCTTTGTTCTTGCATGCATGGTCTCTTGCACCGGCTTCTTGATAATCTGGAGATTGTTAATCTGCGCTTGGATGAATATATGCGTTGACATAGGGCTCTGGAAAATGTCCTCATAGATCGCCATTCTCCGCGCTCTCCAGACCGCCCAGAGGGTGACCACCATGCATACAAAAAGATCCTCCGATGGTACCCCTTTCATTCTGAATACCCATTCCTTCGCGTTGTTGCAGTCAAACTGGATCATCTGATCAACAAGGTCTTCGTCCGACCGTGCCCACGTACTTCTGGCCATGGAACAATTGATGAGAGCATGCCGCCATGAATCCTTGGCCCCGCATAGCCTGCATGATGCTGATGTTGCCATGTGTCTATGCTCGAGCAGGTCTCCTGTTGGGATAGATCTCCGGGCTAAACGCCACAAGAACATTCTCACCTTCGATGGGACCTCCATTATCCAAAGTGCAGACCACTCCTTGCGCTCCTGATCAGCCCCAGAAGATCCCTCATTTTCCTCAATCCAGTTTTCCCTGGTGATCTTAGTTCGCATAATCAGTCTATACGCAAATTTTACAGAAAAATTTCCTCTTCTCTCTGCTCCAAGCCTAGAAATCGCTCATATTCCTTGTGCAAAGTGGTATTGCCAAGATGGCTTTAGCGTCGATGGGAACAAAAACTGAACGCACCAGCTGTTCGTTCCAAGATGTGGTTGCTTCGTTGATTAATTTAGACACATACTTCGGTGGGTTGATAATCAGTGAGGAGATGGGTCTCATCATTCCAGGCCGAGGAAGCCAGTTATGATTCCATATTTCTGTACTGCTCCCGTTTCTGATTCTCCGTATGATGCCTTGCCTAAGCATGTCTCTTCCATCAATTATCGCCCTCCATATCTGAGAGGGTTGGCCTCCAAAATCTGCATCGAGCAGGGTTGAGTTAGGGAAATACACCGCTTTCAGTAAGCATGCACTAAGAGAGGAAGGGTCACACAAAATCCTCCATGCCTACCTGGCCAATAATGCTAGGTTAAAGATTTCCATGTCTCTAAAATCGAGCCCTCCAAGATGTTTCGGCTGCGTCATGATGTCCCATGCCACCTAGCTAGGTTTCCGTTTTCCAGCTTTACTCCCCCACCAAAACTGCTGAATAATGGACATGATGTTCTCGCAGAGTCCTCTGGGTAGCCGAAAGCATGCCATGGAGTAAACTAGTAATGCATGTGCAACTGCTTTAATTAGAACTTCCTTCCTTGCCGCAGACAGAAGCTTCTCCATCCAACCTCTGAGCTTCTCCCAAACTCGATCTCTGAGATACCTGAATGTGCCCATCTTATTTTGTCCAACATCCGTAGGCATCCCTAAGTAAAACTAGTAGAAAAACGACCATTTGTCCCGGTTCGTAAGGCCCATTTGTCCCGATTAGGGAACCGGGACTAAAGGGTCGTTACTAAAGCCCTAAGCCTTTAGTCCCGGTTCTTACACCAACCGGGACAGATGGGCCTCCACGTGGCCGCTGCGGCTTGCCCTGACACGGGGGCCTTTTGTCCCGGTTGGTAGCACCAACCGGGACCAATAAGCTACCACACGTCAGCATTTCAGGGGCTAGGGTTTTTGTTTTTTTCTGAAAGGGGGTGGGGGGTTTTGTATGGTTAATTTTGGGGGGTTTCATATATTGTGTTAGGTAGCTAATTAATTAATAGAGAGAAGTGTCCTCTCTTATCTCCATGCTTGGTCAACGCTAGCTAGTAAGTAAATGAAGGAAACCATTAAGTACAGAAGTTTGTCATGAACATATTCATACAGAGAGAAGTGATATCGACCTCTCCTTCTCCGAGAGATTGGTCGAATAACAAGTTTTCGTATATCTATTCAGCGCTACTGGCTACATATATATAATATTAAGATATCTTACAATATAATCCCCTAATTATATATGAACTCAGCCTCCAGATGGTATTCTCCGGCTTTATTGATGACATGGTCAAGAAAGAATCCCACCAATTCCTCTTGAATTGCTTTAATGCGATCTTGTGGTAGGAGTTCATCCCGCATCTACCACATCTAATTTGAAGAAGGGGTCAATACATATATATGAATGAAACTTAAAACAAATGATGGTAATAAAATGAAATTGTGAATATTATTGCTTACGCACATCAAATTGTCTTTTAGAGTAGCCCCGGGTTTGTTTGCAAGTCGCGTTGTAGATGAACTCGCAAACATAGTATCCATAGTAATCATTCCCTTGTTCCTGCCACGAGCACTTTATGGGAAATAGAGGTCAATCAAACTGATAATGAAGCATTATAAATGGCATTGATGAAAGTAGCTAGAATCAATGGGATCGAGATGCTGGAACTAGCTAGCTAGTACTACATACTTTCGGGTATGTCCATCACAGCTCCCCTGGCAGGCCTGGAGCTTGTGCGGTGAATACTTTCCAAACCCTGTGAAACAAAAAAACAATTACTTGGTATCAGGAAATGAACAAAAAGTTGTCGATATGGTGCGATAATGATCGATTGAACTTACTTCTCGAGAATTTTAGTCATGTCCACATAGGTCTCGGGAGATTTTCGTCTCGAGTCTAAGACGATTACTAGTCCCTGCTCAAGCTTAATCTCAAGGAGAATATAGTGGAAGCTGCCATGCATGCATAACTCATCAATAAAATTACTATAACCTCGAGTAATAAGGGAAACCGAATATGCACAAGATAGAAACACTCACTTGAAGTTGTAAGGAAAGAGTAATTTATCTTTGTTTTGATTTTGAAGCAATGATTTGAGCACGTTGGCCTCTGTATCTTTGGCTTGAAATTTAACCGTATATTCATCTATGAGATTTGTGTTAATGAACCCAATATCATAGATTTCTACTTTTTTGCATTCGACGATCTTCAATCTGCATAATATAGTGAGGATAATCATATATACATGCAATGAAAGAGCTGAGCTATATATAGAGACTTAATGACAGAAGTAGTACTTACAGATAGTAGCAAGTGACTGTTAATTTATCGAGGGCCTTTTGATTGAACCACTGGAAGAAATCCTCAAATGGAACAGTCAACAGTTCAATTCCAATGAGGTCGTGCTCCTCTTTAACTCTCAGCGGCAAAGTATCCTCCCCCCCAGACTCTCTGCAGGTTTTCATATACCAATCATGGAATCTTCGCATCATCGTTGTCAAAATAGCTCCATCTCTGACAAGAGGCTTCCCGTACTGGTATTTGTGTTCATCCACCTCCATTATATCAAAATTTGCATCGTCAGGCAGGCAATCTCCAAGATTAGTATAACCGAGCACCATCCTTGGATCATTAGCGACGATATCGCTAGACACCTTGAGCGGGGGGCATGATTGGTTCGCTTATTCACCGAGTTGGGAAATATTTTTCCCAGCTCATCGTTATGCTAACCTTCGATCAATGATAGTACTTCTCGACCGCTCCGCTTCGATAAATGACTTTCCAATAATGCGCTCATAGTTGGTTTTCGGTGGAGACGGTGGTGGTTTCTTCAGGGCATCGAGTGTGCGCTTTGCTTTCACGGGATCTACCTTCTCCTCCGGAGGTGGATGTTTCTTTGCTTTCACCGCTTCAAAGAAGTACCTCACTTCGGCTTCCACGATCTTCTTGCTTTCCTCCATGGACCTCTCGTATGGTAACTTCTCTAGAGGCTTTAGAGATGGACCGAATCTTAATTGCCTCCCGCCTCTGGTTGTACTACTAGATGCCGGCCGAGCAGACGGAGCAGCTGCGGCTATCTTCTTTGCTTGCTTACGAGGTGGAGGAGAACGTGTATGACGCGCTAGAGCAGTCGGAGCGGCGGCGGGTCTCTTCCGCCCTTGCTGACAAGGCGGAGAAGGAGGAGGCTGGCTGCTCGGGCGCACCGACGCAAGCAGAGAAGGAGGCGGAGTGCCGCCATGCACCAAAGAAGGAGCCAGAGTGCCCTGATCACTCGCCGGAGGAGGAGGTGGAGTGCCCTGACCTTCCGGAGGTGGAGGAGGAGGCGGAGTGCCCTGACTTGCCGAAGTAGGAGGAGGAGGCGGAGTGCCCTGACTCGCCGGAGGAGGAAGGGGAGGAGGAGGCGGAGGAGGCAGAGTGCCCTGAATCGCCGGAGGAGGAGGGGGAGGCGGAGGCGTCCAGTTTGGAAGGTTGATGAGCTCCTTCCGCCATAGGCATGGAGTCTTCAGAGCTGAACCCAGCTGAGTCTCCCCTTCACTGGTGATATGTCTCCAACGTATCTATAATTTTTGATTGTTCCATGCTATTATATTATCAACTTTGGATGTTTATGGGCTTCATTATACACTTTTATATCAGTTTTGGACTAACCTATTAAGCCAGAGCCTAGTGCCAGTTTATGTTTTTACATTGTTTTAGAATATCACAGAAAAGGAAAACCAAACGGAGTCCAATTGACCTGAAACTTCACAGAACATATTTTTGGATCAGAAGAAGCCCAGAAGACTTGGAGTGCACGTCAGGGGATCTACGAGGAGGCCACGAGGCAGGGGGGCACGCCCACCCCCTGGGCGCGCCATCCACCCTCGTGGGTCCCTCGTGGCCCCCCTGACGTACTTCTTCCGCCTATATATCTCCATATACCCTAAAAACATTGAAGAGCACAATAGATTGGAAGTTCCGCCGCCAGAAGCCTCCGTAGCCACCGAAAGCCAATCTAGACCCGTTTCGGCACCCTGCCGGAGGGGGAAATCCCTCTACGGTGGCCATCTTCATTATCCCGGTGCTCTCCTGTCACGACCGGTTTTCCAATAAAAATATTTATTGATAAACCAGTCTTTTGAGTCTAGTATGAGAGAAATCCTCCTCACTGGTAGACAATTTCTTGATACAATAAGCCAGTAGCATAAAATATATTACAGGGTTGAACTGCGGTCGCCCAACCAAATTATTACAAGCACGCCAATAATCATACATAATGGCGGACAGGACACAGTGGTGTGGAGACATACTACTGACTCATGGATAGGTTGGTGGTGGAAAAGCACAGCGGGAAGGGAAATACAAGACTCTAAGGATATCATTTCATCGAACGTCGAGGTGAGGCTCGATAAATTTATTTGGTAGCGGAAGCGGTTATAAAACAGTGGCCAAATCCAGGGTCGCACGAGACTGACTGGGACTCCTCTAAGTGTCGGACTCGCTATCGAACTCTTCATCCATGAGATCGCCTTCGTCAGCATCTGGCCAAATCAACAAGCCAGTGAGTACTTTGAAAGTACTCGCAAGACAGTTCAGACGTAAGATATAACAAATGCGTGCATGGATGCAACATGATTAATTCCTTAATGCACAATAAATAAAATTAGCATAACGGGGTAAGTAAAAAGGGAAACGGCAGTAGTCCGCCTGAAATCCCACAGAGCATAAATAAGGACCGATCGGGTGTCTGAAGCGACGCCTCGAAAGGTGAATGATGCCACAGTCGGGCATCTTAGCGACACCACATAAAGGGCTTTAAAAGAAATGCCACGGTCGGATGTCTGAGCGACATCGCAGAAAGGGCTTTAAAAGAAATGCCACAGTCGGACGTCTGAGCGACATCGCAGAAAGGGCTTTAAAAGAAATGCCACAGTCGGACGTCTGAGCGACATCGCAGAAAGGGCTTTAAAAGAAATGCCACAGTCGGACGTCTGAGCGACATCGCAGAAAGGGCTTTAAAAGAAATGCCACAGCCGGACGTCTGAGCGACATCGCAGAAAGGGCTTTAAAAGAAATGCCACAGTCGGACGTCTGAGCGACATCGCAGAAAGGGCTTTAAAAGAAATGCCACAGTCGGACGTCTGAGCGACATCGCAGAAAGGGCTTTAAATTCACCAGTAAACAATACTCATAATAAACATCCAATCCATGAGAATAAACGGGTTAGTCCATCCACAGGGATAATCATTCAATCGGACTTAGCACTCATGCGATTCACCGGAGTCTCTGTCATCAAAGCTGCCAATTGATTAGGATAAGATGGAACGAAACTTGACATGGAAGAGATGATTTGGAGGAATATATGACTCTGCAGAGTTTGTACAAAAATTTTCCCACAGTCAACGGATTTCCATAGTCACGAAG
The DNA here is from genome assembly GCF_002162155.2 of Triticum dicoccoides. Taxonomy (NCBI): domain Eukaryota; kingdom Viridiplantae; phylum Streptophyta; class Magnoliopsida; order Poales; family Poaceae; genus Triticum; species Triticum dicoccoides. The sequence goes on from NC_041388.1 coordinate 27,431,837, forward strand.
GACTAGTTCCGTTTATGGTATTTCGGGAGAAAACACAACTAACCAGTACACACCCATCCTACCTCTCGATGCTAGGAATCACCCTAGTCATCGTCCAAGAAAAACTTTTGAGACGGGGAGATCACAATCTCGAATAGCATGGGATCAAATTTATATACGCGCGCTCTAAGGGGTGCCCCCCTCTCGGTCCCAATCGGAAACACCCATGCCCCCTGACCGGATGACTGGCTTTAATCCAGGGCCATGGAACCATCATCACGGCCTCTCCTCTTTGGTGTGTACCATGAAAGTGGTTTGCAACTTACTAAACCATATTCCTTGCAGAAAACATGTGGTAGTACAAGGAAGGAAATGATAGGTACTGGACCGATATGGTTTGACACTGAAGTCACATAGTCTGGAGTAAGACTGGCATGCTACAACACTGCCATCGTACCCATCCTCATGCCAACACATGGCCATTTATATTCACATTCATCCACGTATGGATCATGGAACTCACTCACCTTATTATCACATAAAATGACGTTCATCGGTATGCTTACCAACATGCCATGAAACTAACTAAATGCAAAACATGCCGAGACACTCATCATATCAAAAGTTCAAACATGCTTGCCTGGTTCAGAGTAGTCGGAGCCTAGCTCGGTGAAGTTCGCGGCTCCGTCACCTCCTTCGGTATCTACGGTTTAAAGAAAATACATGCGCTAACGTAAATACCAAGGAGAGCACAGAAGGTAAACCAAATATTTTTCAAATAAATCTGATAAAAAACTAGACAAAATTTTAAAGAGAACAGAAAAAGAATCAATCAAAAATACTTTTCTGATTAAAAGTTATAAGGGTTTTTGTCCAGGGACTTATCTGTAATGAAACAGAAGATTTCCAGGGGCTAGTTTATAAAAATAGAAAGCGCTTCGGTAGCGACTACGCCAGCCCGAAGAGAAAACGCATTCTGCCCGAAGGCGCTTCCAGAAAACGGTTCGAAAGAGAGAGCAGAGAGGCTGACGGTGGGGTCCCACCCGTCAGGTTTAAATTTTCAAATGGGAGGGACGAGGCTCGTCGGCGCCCGAGAGCTGCTGAGGTCGCCGGCGGCGATCCACGGCGAGGCATGGGGAACAGAGGTTACCAATGTGCTCACCGTGTCCTTCCGCAACGGTGGGAGGTGGTGTTGGTCGCCGGTGAGCACCACGTCGACGGCGGTCTCAACTCCAGCGGACGGTGGTTCGGGCGTGGATGGAGCTCGTCGGAGAGGGCTGCAAAGATTAAATTGAGGTGGGGGTTAGACTACTGGGTGCAAGAGAGGGCTACGGCCGAGGTTTGGGCGCCGGAGGTGGCCTCACCGAAGTGAATCGAGCTGGAGGCCGAGGCGGATCGGGGCGGCCGGAGCTGGGGAAGGAGACCTCCTCGAGGTCCCCCTAGTGGCCTGGCGGGGCTTTGGTGAGGAGTGGTGATGCTGCGTGCACGAGGGTGAGCTCGGGGCCCTTTTTATAGGCGGCCCGAGGCGGTTGCCGTGAACGGAGATTTCCGGTGAGCGATTACGGTGGCGCAGTGCTCGGTCGGGGTGGTTAGGGAGTCGAGCGTCATCACGGAGGTTCAATGGGCCCGTTTTAGTGTTAAACTGGCCGGGGTTTGGGTGTTTGGGTCGAGTTCGACGGAACGGGGTGGCGCGGGCCCGTCGGCGGCAGAGAGCGCGCTCCGTGCGTACTGCGCCACGGCGACGGTGCCGCATGCGTGCGCTGGCACGGAGAAGGCCACGCGGAGCCACCAGAGGATTTGGGCGGTGCCGAACGGTGTTGCGCTGCCGTTCTCCTCCCTGTCGGCCGTTACGGGGAGCCGGCCGCCGCAAGACACGCCGGCGCAGGCGGGCCAGGGCGCCACCGACGCCAGGGTCGCGCCAAGTGCGCGTGTGAAGCTTCGGACAAGCAAGCGAGGCCGCGAGCAACGTGCCAAGTGCATTGTGGCCGCGTGACTGAAACTGTCGAAACTGAAGATGACACTAAAACTGAATTTTCTGAACTTTGAACAGTAACAGTGCCCACAAGGTGTTCGACCGAATGAAATTGGCCTCTGGTGACTTTTCCTTGAGCTGATTTTTGGTGGAGTGGCTTCTCCTTGCTCAAGTAGGCTGCATGATTTTTGGTGGAATTTTTGGAGGAGTGTAGATATGAATTTCACCAAATTTGGCAAATCTGGTCCAAACTTGCAGAGACTGAATTTTGAAAATTTTGAAAAGAGGAGGAGTGGATCAAGATGGTTCTGGGTTATGGATGCTAAGGACAATCCAGGAGAATTGGTTTGAGGTCAAAACTCAAATGCAATAGGGCACTTGCTTTGAAAATCTCTCAGGCTCCAAATAATTTTCAGAATTGAATTGGGGGAAAAATAATTAGAATAAAAATCCAAAACCAGTTTGGATTAGTTGGGACAGATAATTTAGGTTGATCACAAGGGGGAGGGGAGGTTTTGGAGGGGTTTTATCTCATGGGCAAAAATACAAAGCCAAGGGTGGCTTCAAAGATATGAAAATCCCAAATTTTCATGGAGTTTCTTTTTAAAAGAAAAAATTAAACTCCCAAAATAATTTTGAGAGAGAACCAACAGAGAAGTAGTTTGCAAAAGATCAACCACCAAAGTTTGAAAGAAATAAAATCCCTGCCAAGGCAAAAGGAGGTTTTTAAGAGGAAGGTTTTTCTGAAAAAGAAAAAAAAATTAGAAACAAAAGTCTCTCCTCAAAACCACAAAGTTTTAGATAAAAACCAAATAAAAAATTTGGAGTGTCACAACACCTACCCCCTTAGGAAAAATCTCGTCCCCGAGATTTCAGCTGATCCTTAAATAAGTGTGGATGCTCTGTCCGAAGAAAATCCTCGCTTTCCCAAGTTGCTTCACTGTCGGTGTGATTGCTCCACTGGACTTTGAAAAACTTGATGGTTTTCTATCGGGACCTCCTTTCAGACTCCTCTAATATTCTTATGGGACGTTCTCGATAAGTGAGGTCTGGCTGTACGTCAATGTTCTCATGAGCTACTTGTTTCTCTGGGTTGCTTACGCACTTCCTTAACTGAGAGACGTGGAACACGTCGTGAATGTCGGACAAGTCTTCGGGTAAGTCTAGCTGGTAGGCTACAGTGCCTCTTCGTGCCACTATGCAAAATGGTCCAATGAATCTTGGTGCTAATTTTCCTTTAATCTTAAACCGTTGCAATCCTCTCATCGGGGATACTCTCAAGTATACGAATTCACCGGGTTCGAAGCTGACCCTACGATGTTTCTGGTCATAATAACTTTTCTGTCGACTTTGAGCGGTCTTAAGTCGGTCCCTGATTAGCTTGACTTTTTCCTTGGCTTCTCTGAGCATATCTGGTCCGAAGATGCGGCTGTCTCCGGTCTCTGACCAATTTAACGGGGTACGACATCTCCTTCCGTATAGGGCTTCGAAAGGAGCCATTTGCAGGCTGGTCTGGTAACTGTTGTTGTATGCGAACTCGGCATATGGCAGGCTGTCCTCCCAACTGGTTCCATAGGTGAGGACACATGCTCTCAGCATGTCTTCTAAAACCTGGTTTACGCGTTCTGTTTGTCCATCAGTCTGTGGATGGTATGCGGTACTGAAGGCTAGTTGGGTTCCCAGAGCATGTTGTAATTGCTCCCAAAATCTTGAGACGAACTGAGTGCCTCTGTCGGAAATTATAGTCTTCGGGACACCGTGCAGACAGACTATGCGGGAAAGATAAATCCTGGCAAGCCTCTGAGTGGTGTAGGTTGTCTTTACTGGAATAAAGTGTGCTACTTTGGTCAACCTGTCAGTGATGACCCATATGGCATCATTCCCGTGTCGTGACCGAGGTAATCCGACAATAAAATCCATCCCTATTTCATCCCATTTCCGCTCAGGTATTTTGTTAGGTTGCAGTAGTCCGGCTGGTCTCTGATGTTCGGCTTTTATGCGTTGACATGAGTCGCAACATGCAATGAAAGCGGCTATGTCCCTCTTCATACCGTGCCACCAAAATCTTTCCTGAATATCCTTATACATTTTGGTTCCTCCAGGGTGGATCAAATATGGAGTGGTGTGTGCTTCAGTTAAAACTTGCTGTTTAAGGTCTTCTATGTTTGGCACGCATAGCCTTTATCCGTACCATAATATTCCTTCATTGTCTATGACGAATTCCGAGGCCTTGCCCATACTCAACTTCCTTTTAATTCCTTCAATGCTGGGGTGACCGGACTGAGCCTCTTTAATTTTCTCCACAAGGTGTGGTTGTATTTCCAAGTTTTATATGGTGCCTTCTGCTACCATTATCAAGTTGAGCTTGACAAATTCTTGATGGAATTCGGGCCTCAAGCTGTGCAGATAGTTCCCGTCGGAGCTGGGGTTCCGACTCAGGGCATCGGCCACTACGTTTGCTTTCCCTGGATGGTAATGGATACCCACATCGTAATCCTTTACCAATTCTAACCAGCGGCGTTGCCGTAAATTTAGTTCTGGCTGCGTAAAAATGTATTTGAGGCTTTTGTGATCCGTATATATCTCACATCGATTTCCAAGTAGAAAATGCCTCCATTCCTTGAGTGCATGAATAACTGCTGCCATTTCTAAATCATGAGTGGGATAATTTTCCTCGTGTTTGCGAAGTTGCCTTGAAGCGTAGGCGACAACCTTGCCTTCTTGCATCAACACGCATCCGAGACCCTTTCTGGATGCGTCACAAAATACTTCAAAATTCTTGTGTATATCGGGTACAATTAATACTGGTGCTGTTGTTAATTTCCGCTTTAGCTCTTGGAAACTTTTCTCGCAGGCTTCTGTCCATTCAAACTTCTTATCTTTCTTGAGTAACTGTGTCATAGGCTTGGATATGGTGGAAAATCCTTCAATAAATCTGCGGTAATATCCTGCCATTCCCAAGAAACTTCGTATGTCTGTTACGCTGGCTGGTGACTTCCAGTCAAGTACGGCCTTGACTTTCTCTGGGTCCACTGCTATACCGTCTTGAGTCAGTACGTGGCCTAGGAAACCTACTTGTCTTAGCCAAAATTCGCACTTGCTGAACTTGGCATACAATTGGTGTTTCCTTAGCTCTCCTAGTACAATCCTGAGATGTTCTGCGTGCTCTTCTGGTGTTTTGGAGTATACCAGAATATCGTCGATGAATACTACGACGAATTTGTCCATAAACTTCATAAATACTTTGTTCATGAGGTGAACAAAATATGCCGGGGCATTAGTTAATCCAAATGGCATCACTGTGAACTCGTACAGTCCATATCTGGAGGTGAAGGCTGTTTTGGGGATATCTTCCATTCGTACCTTCAATTGATGGTATCCTGACCTTAAGTCAATTTTTGAGAATACCTTGGCCTGAGCAAGTTGATCAAACAAATCGTTTATCCTTGGCATCGGGTATTTGTTTTTGACTATGACCATGTTAAGTGCTCGATAGTCGATACACAATCTCAGCGTTCCATCCTTCTTCTTGGCAAATAAAATTGGTGATCCCCAAGGTGAGGAGCTGGCCCGAATGTATCCTTTATCCAGTAATTCCTTTATTTGCTTCTTCAATTCGATCAACTCGGATGGTGCCATTCTGTATGGTTTCTTGTATATGGGGGTGGTTCCTGGTGCTAGCTCAATGCGGAATTCTATTTCTCGATCTGGTGGCATGCCTGGCAGCTCTTCAGGGAATACCTCTGGAAATTCACACACTACTGGAACCTTGTTTAGCTCAGAAACGTCCACCTTATTTAATCTCGGTTGCCGGGGTCTTTTTCCTTCCTTGGCTGATACTCTTATTGTCTTCCATTGGTGGTGTGTGAGAATCACAGTCCTGTTGAAACAGTCGATAAAACCTTTATTGGTGGTTAGCCAATCCATCCCTAAGATGACATCCAGTCCTTTATTTTCCAATACAATAAGATTTGCGTAAAACTCCAATCCTTCAAACTCAATGACCACATTCTGACAGTAATTCTGAGAAACTTGCTGAATCCCGGGGGACTTGATTATTATGGATTTCTCCAAAGGAAGCATCGAAAAATTATTTTGCAAAGCAAAACTTTTCGAGATAAAAGAGTGAGAAGCTCCAGAATCAAACAAAACCATTGCAGGTATTGTGTTGACAGGAAACGTACCGAGTATGATATCCGGAGCATTTTGTGCCTCCTCTTTGGTTACGTGGTTCAGATGACCCTTCCTGTGGTTGTTGTTGGGATTGAAATTGTTTCGTTTGGGCGCTGAATTATTGCCGCCGTTGTTCGGCTTTGGGGTTGAGTTCCTTGGCTTGGGGCACTGTTTGGCATAATGCCCTTCTTCTCCACAAGCGTAACAAGTAACGCCGGGGCGATAGGTGAATTCCTTGTCCCTTGCATGAAAATTCTTGATTGGGCGTGAGACATTGGATGAGAATTTGGGTGTCCCACCCCTTTTAAAATCTATCTTGCTTCGGTGATTGCGAGTGTGATTAGTCTGGTCCCTTTTTCGCTTGCGGATATCTTCCAGACTGCGTCTCTCATTTTCCAGAGTAATGGCCTTGTCCACCAGCGTTTTAAAATCAGGAAAAGTGTGCACGACCAGTTGGCATTTAAGTGCGGGCGCTAGACCGTCAAGGAATTTCTCCATCTTCTTGATTTCAGTCATACGCTCCTCATTGGCGTAGCGGGATAATAGGGTAAATTGACTGTTGTAATCTGACACTGTCATGTTCCTTTGTTTGAGGTCATCAAATTCTCTCTTCTTGATTTTCATAATACTCTTAGGAATATGTGCACCACGGAAACCTTCCTTGAAATCATCCCAGGTTATGTTATTTTCGTTGGGATGCATGTGCAGAAAATTCTCCCACCACGATGCGGCTGCTCCCGTGAGATAGTGCGGAGCATATAATACCTTCTCGGGGTCTGAACATTTTGCAATAATTAATTTTCTCTCCATATCTCGAAGCCAGTCCTCGGCTTCAAGAGGCTTGTCAGTGTGAGAAAATGTTTGAGGACGTGTCTTCTGTAGCTCAGATAACTTGGAATGTTGCTGATACTGTCCATGATGATTCCCCATGTTGATGACTTGGTTCATCATCTCGCGATGTTGTTGCTGACTCTGTTCATAAAGGCGGCACATTTGTGAAAGTGCCGATTCACTGCCTTGTTGGCTTGACTGTCCCTGAGTGAACTCATTGTTGGGTTGAGTATCATGAATTCCCTCTGGTGGAGTTGGCATGGAACGTGTCCAAGGACGAGACATTTTTCACTCTGGGAAAAGTATTTTTGTAAAACTCTTAAGAAAAGCGGAAAGAGTCGCAAAAATAAAACCATAAATGCATAAAGCTGGCGGATATTATTAAATACCCAAGCTTACTTAAGAAAAACAAATCGACTTGCGCACGGAGAAGGACTGCTCATTAGATATCTTACATGCGGGCGGTAATTATACAGTACATCACTCAGGATATGCGTACATAATCCTGACATGTTATTAAGGCTAGTGCACTTCTCCAGATCCTACATGATGCGCAAACAGGCTACTTCTCACAACCTATGCACATATCTTACAAAGCGGTACAATACACGGCAGCTAAGCGTACTCAGGCAGAGATGTTGACGATCTCCCTTGCCCTGCCGAGGGCGAGGCGTAGCGAGGTTGGGGACTCGACTTCCTCCTCGCTAATGGGCTCCATACGTGTAGTGTTGCGCAGAGCGGGCGGAGTGGTTGCCAGGGGCAGAGCAACACGTACAGGAGTGGGCGCAAAGGTTGGTGTAGTGCGTGCTGGAGTGGGTGCAATGACTTGGTTAAATTCTTCGGTAGAAGGCAGGCGACGAGTAGGCGTAAAAGATGCTGATGACGAGACAAAAGTCGGTGGCGGAGCGATGGGTAGGAGCTCCCTCCTGTTGGCAGCACAGCCATGGACTGAGTCCATGCGGGTAGCTACGAAGTCGTCCACCAGGTTGTCGAAGGCTGCCTCCAGGGCCCGGAGATACTCAAGGAGCATCTCAAAAGCCTCGTCTCGCTCTCCTCTGGGGCAGGAGTATGCGTAGTGACAGGTGTAAGGCACATGGCACGGAAGATAACGGTAACGACGAGTCCTCATCACGGGAAGGACATCCTTGAGACGAGCTATCGCCTCGCGGGCTGCCATCTGCATAGCATGCCTCTCCGTAGGCATAGCTCTTCCCACGAACCGGAAGCGGCGTGACTCACCACGCCCTCCCCTGAACTGCACCGCGGCCTGGTGCATGGTCAGACTGTCGTTGACTCGGTGCTGGTAGAGTGTGAAGACTGGGCACACGGATGGCCCCATCGCGACCTGAACGATGAAAGAAAGAAGCTTGACGAACCCATCGGGCACGTTGGCGAAGGTCTGAGACTCGCAGCTGACGTCGGCCATCTACAAAAGTAGGCAAAATTCTGCAGGGTCAGATCATAAATTTATGCTGACTGACAGAAAATGACTACAATTGCAAAAGCATAAAATAGCCCTGTCATGCTAATAACTAATTAGCGATCGCACCTACTGGCTTCCTACAGTCAGCCTGGCTCTGGTACCAAGCTTGTCACGACCGGTTTTCCAATAAAAATATTTATTGATAAACCAGTCTTTTGAGTCCAGTATGAGAGAAATCCTCCTCACTGGTAGACAATTTCTTGATACAATAAGCCAGTAGCATAAAATATATTACAGGGTTGAACTACGGTCGCTCAACCAAATTATTACAAGAACGCCAATAATCATACATAATGGCGGACAGGACACAGTGGTGTGGAGACATACTACTGACTCATGGATAGGTTGGTGGTGGAAAAGCACAGCGGGAAGGGAAATACAAGACTCTAAGGATATCATTTCATCGAACGTCGAGGTGAGGCTCGATAAATTTATTTGGTAGCGGAAGCGGTTATAAAACAGTGGCCAAATCCAGGGTCGCACGAGACTGACTGGGACTCCTCTAAGTGTCGGACTCGCTATCGAACTCTTCATCCATGAGATCGCCTTCGTCGGCATCTGGCCAAATCAACAGGCCAGTGAGTACTTTGAAAGTACTCGCAAGACAGTTCGGACGTAAGATATAACAAATGCGTGCATGGATGCAACATGATTAATTCCTTAATGCACAATAAATAAAATTAGCATAACGGGGTAAGTAAAAAGGGAAACGGCGGTAGTCCACCTAAAATCCCACAGAGCATAAATAAGGACCGATCGGGTGTCTAAAGCGACGCCTCGAAAGGTGAATGATGCCACAGTCGGGCATCTTAGCGACACCACATAAAGGGCTTTAAAAGAAATGCCACGGTCGGATGTCTGAGCGACATCGCAGAAAGGGCTTTAAAAGAAATGCCACAGTCGGACGTCTGAGCGACATCGCAGAAAGGGCTTTAAAAGAAATGCCACAGTCGGACGTCTGAGCGACATCGCAGAAAGGGCTTTAAAAGAAATGCCACAGTCGGACGTCTGAGCGACATCGCAGAAAGGGCTTTAAAAGAAATGCCACAGTCGGACGTCTGAGCGACATC
>NC_041388.1:27441740-27459222 GCF_002162155.2 Triticum dicoccoides
AGGGATTTAAAAGAAATTCCACAGTCGGACGTCTGAGCGACATCGCAGAAAGGGCTTTAAAAGAAATGCCAAAGTCGGACGTCTGAGCGACATCGCAGAAAGGGCTTTAAAAGAAATGCCACAGTCGGACGTCTGAGCGACATCACAGAAAGGGCTTTAAAAGAAATGCCACAGTCGGACGTCTGAGCGACATCGCAGAAAGGGCTTTAAAAGAAATGCCACAGTCGGACGTCTGAGCGACATCGCAGAAAGGGCTTTAAATTCACTAGTAAACAATACTCATAATAAACATCCAATCCATGAGAATAAACGGGTTAGTCCATCCACAGGGATAATCATTCAATCGGACTTAGCACTCATGCGATTCACCGGAGTCTCTGTCATCAAAGCTGCCAATTGATTAGGATAAGATGGAACGAAACTTGACATGGAAGAGATGATTTGGAGGAATATATGACTCTGCAGAGTTTGTACAAAAATTTTCCCACAGTCAACGTATTTCCGTAGTCACGAAGGACTAGTTCCGTTTATGGTATTTCGGGAGAAAACACAACTAACCGGTACACACCCATCCTACCTCTCGATGCTAGGAATCACCCTAGTCATCGTCCAAGAAAAACTTTTGAGACGGGGAGATCACAATCTCGAATAGCATGGGATCAAATTTATATACGCGCGCTCTAAGGGGTGCCCCCCTCTCGGTCCCAACCGGAAACACCCATGCCCCCTGACCGAATGACTGGCTTTAATCCAGGGCCATGGAACCATCATCACGGCCTCTCCTCTTTGGTGTGTACCATGAAAGTGGTTTGCAACTTACTAAACCATATTCCTTGCGGAAAACATGTGGTAGTACAAGGAAGGAAATGATAGGTACTGGACCGATATGGTTTGACACTGAAGTCACATAGTCTGGAGTAAGACTGGCATGCTACAAACTGCCATCGTACCCATCCTCATGCCAACACATGGCCATTTATATTCACATTCATCCACGTATGGATCATGGAACTCACTCACCTTATTATCACATAAAATGACGTTCATCGGTATGCTTACCAACATGCCATGAAACTAACTAAATGCAAAACATGCCGAGACACTCATCATATCAAAAGTTCAAACATGCTTGCCTGGTCCAGAGTAGTCGGAGCCTAGCTCGGTGAAGTTCGCGGCTCCGTCACCTCCTTCGGTATCTACGGTTTAAAGAAAATACATGCGCTAACGTAAATACCAAGGAGAGCACAGAAGGTAAACCAAATATTTTTCAAATAAATCTGATAAAAAACTAGACAAAATTTTAAAGAGAACAGAAAAAGAATCAATCAAAAATACTTTTCTGATTAAAAGTTATAAGGGTTTTTGTCCAGGGACTTATCTGTAATGAAACAGAAGATTTCCAGGGGCTAGTTTATAAAAACAGAAAGCGCTTCGGTAGCGACTACGCCAGCCCGAAGAGAAAACGCATTCTGCCCAAAGGCGCTTCCAGAAAACGGTTCGAAAGAGAGAGCAGAGAGGCTGACGGTGGGGTCCCACCCGTCAGGTTTAAATTTTCAAATGGGAGGGACGAGGCTCGTCGGCGCCCGAGAGCTGCTGAGGTCGCCGGCGGCGATCCACGGCGAGGCATGGGGAACAGAGGTTACCAATGTGCTCACCGTGTCCTTCCGCAACGGTGGGAGGTGGTGTTGGTCGCCGGTGAGCACCACGTCGACGGCGGTCTCAACTCCGGCGGACGGTGGTTCGGGCGTGGATGGAGCTCGTCGGAGAGGGCTGCAAAGATTAAATTGAGGTGGGAGTTAGACTACTGGGTGCAAGAGAGGGCTACGGCCGAGGTTTGGGCGCCGGAGGTGGCCTCACCGAAGTGAATCGAGCTGGAGGCCGAGGCGGATCGGGGCGGCTGGAGCTGGGGAAGGAGACCTCCTCGAGGTCCCCCTAGTGGCCTGGCGGGGCTTTGGTGAGGAGTGGTGATGCTGCGTGCACGAGGGTGAGCTCGGGGCCCTTTTTATAGGCGGCCCGAGGCGGTTGCCGTGAATGGAGATTTCTGGCGAGCGATTACGGTGGCGCAGTGCTCGGTCGGGGTGGTTAGGGAGTCAAGCGTCATCACGGAGGTTCAATGGGCCCGTTTTAGTGTTAAACTGGCCGGGGTTTGGGTGTTTGGGTCGAGTTCGACGGAACGGGGTGGCGTGGGCCCGTCGGCGGCAGAGAGCGCGCTCCGTGCGTGCTGCGCCACGGCGACGGTGCCGCATGCGTGCGCTGGCACGGAGAAGGCCACGCGGAGCCACCAGAGGATTTGGGCGGTGCCGAACGGCGTTGCGCCGCCGTTCTCCTCCCTGTCGGCCGTTACGGGGAGCCGGCCGCCGCAAGACACGCCGGCGCAGGCGGGCCAGGGCGCCACCGACGCCAGGGTCGCGCCAAGTGCGCGTGTGAAGCTTCGGACAAGCAAGCGAGGCCGCGAGCAACGTGCCAAGTGCACTGTGGCCGCGTGACTGAAACTGTCGAAACTGAAGATGACACTGAAACTGAATTTTCTGAACTTTGAACAGTAACAGTGCCCACAAGGTGTTCGACCGAATGAAATTGGCCTCTGGTGATTTTTTCCTTGAGCTGATTTTTGGTGGAGTGGCTTCTCCTTGCTCAAGTAGGCTGCATGATTTTTGGTGGAATTTTTGGAGGAGTGTAGATATGAATTTCACCAAATTTGGCAAATCTGGTCCAAACTTGCAGAGACTGAATTTTGAAAATTTTGAAAAGAGGAGGAGTGGATCAAGATGGTTCTGGGTTATGGATGCTAAGGACAATCCAGGAGAATTGGTTTGAGGTCAAAACTCAAATGCAATAGGGCACTTGCTTTGAAAATCTCTCAGGCTCCAAATAATTTTCAGAATTGAATTGGGGGAAAAAATAATTAGAATAAAAATCCAAAACCAGTTTGGATTAGTTGGGACAGATAATTTAGGTTGATCACAAGGGGGAGGGGAGGTTTTGGAGGGGTTTTATCTCATGGGCAAAAATACAAAGCCAAGGGTGGCTTCAAAGATATGAAAATCCCAAATTTTCATGGAGTTTCTTTTTAAAAGAAAAAATTAAACTCCCAAAATAATTTTGAGAGAGAACCAACAGAGAAGTAGTTTGCAAAAGATCAACCACCAAAGTTTGAAAGAAATAAAATCCCTACCAAGGCAAAAGGAGGTTTTTAAGAGGAAGGTTTTTCTGAAAAAGAAAAAAAATTTAGAAACAAAAGTCTCTCCTCAAAACCACAAAGTTTTAGATAAAAACCAAATAAAAATTTTGGAGTGTCACATCTCCATGACGAGGAGGGAGTAGTTCTCCATCGGGGCTGAGGGTATGTACCCGTAGCTATGGTATTGATCTCTCTCTCTCTCTCTCTCTCTGTCTCTCTCGTGTTCTTGAGGTGATACGATCTTGATGTATCGCGAGCTTTGCTATTATATTTGGATCCTATGATGTTTCTTCCCCCTCTTCTCTCTTGTAATGGATTGAGTTTCCCCTTTGAAGTTATCTTGGATTGAGTCTTTAATGATTTGAGAACACTTGATGTATGTCTTGCCGTGCATATCTGTGGTGACAATGGGATATCACGTGATTCACTTGATGTGTGTTTTGGTGACCAACTTGCGGGTTCCGCCCATGAACCTATGCATAGGGGTTGGCACACGTTTCCGTCGTGATTCTCCGGTAGAAACTTTGGGGCACTCTTTGAGGTTCTATGTGTTGGTTGAATAGATGAATCTAAGATTGTGTGATGCATATTGTATAATCATACCCACAGATACTTGAGGTGACATTGGAGTATCTAGGTGACATTAGGGTTTTGGTTGATTTGTGTCTTAAGGTGTTACTCTAGTACGAACTCTAGGGCTGTTTGTGACACTTATAGGAATAGCCCAACGGATTGATTGGAAAAGAATAACTTTGAGGTGGTTTCGTAGCCTACCACAATCTCTTCGTTTGTTCTCCGCTATTAGTGACTTTGGAGTGACTCTTTGTTGCATGTTGAGGGATAGTTATGTGATCCAATTATGCTATTATTGTTGAGGGAACTTGCACTAGTGAAAGTATGAACCCTAGGCCTTGTGTCAACGCATTGCAATACAATTTACGCTCACTTTTATCATTAGTTACCTTGCTGTTTTTATATTTTCAGATTACAAAAACCATTATCTACTATCCATATACCACTTGTATCACCATCTCTTTGCCTAACTAGTGCACCTATACAATTTACCATTGTATTGGGTGTCTTGGGGACATAAGAGACTCTTTGTTATTTGGTTGCAGGGTTGCTTGAGAGAGAACATCTTCATCCTACGCCTCCTACGGATTGATAAACCTTAGGTCATCCACTTGAGGGAAATTTGCTACTGTCCTACAAACCTCTGCACTTGGAGGCCCAACAACGTCTACAAGAATAAGGTTGTGTAGTAGACATCAAGCTCTTTTCTGGCACCGTTGCCGGGGAGGTTAGCGCTTGAAGGTATATCTTTAGATCTAGCAATCGAGTCTTTTAGTTTCTTGTTTTATCACTAGTTTAGTTTATAAAAGAAAATTACAAAAAATGGAATTAAGTATGCCTCATATGCTTCATCTTTTTAATGTATTTCGTGAGAATAAGGATTCCGATAATTGTGCTCAAGTGCTAGAAGAAGAATGCATTAAAATGTTTGGCACTAAATATTTGAATGATGAGCATGATTGCAATGTTGTTAGTATGAATTCCTTGAATATCCATGATGCTAATGATATGCAAAGCCACAAGCTTGGGGAAGCTATGTTTGATGAAGATGATATTTTCGGTCCCCCAAGTTTTGATGAGCAAATTTATTATGATGAAAGCATGCCTCCTATTTATTATGATTATATTGATGAAAGTAGATTTGGAGAGGTCATGACTTTATTTTGTGATGAATCCACTATTTCGGAAGAGGTTCCAATTGATTATGACAACAAAGTTGTTATCTATGATGATTATTGTGATGACTTGTATGCTATGAAGAATAATGATATCCATGAAACTTGTCATCATGATTTTAGTTTTCAATTGGATTATGCCTCACATGATAATTATTTTGATGAGTTTGCTCCCACTATTAATCATGAGAAGAATTTTGCTTATGTGGAGAGTAATAAAATTTCTATGCTTGTAGATCATGAAAATAATGCTTTAGGTGCTGGTTATATTGTTGAATTCATTCATGATGCTACTGAAAATTATTATGAGGGAGGAATATATGCTTGTAGGAATTTCAATAATATGAAGTTTCCTCTCTATGTGCTTAAAGTTTTGAAGTTATGCTTGTTTTGCCCTCCTATGCTAGTTGATTATTGTTCCCATAAGTTGTTTGCTCAAAAAATCCCTATGCATTGGAAGTGGGTTAGACTTAAATGTGCTAGTAATATTCTTCATGATGCTCTCTTTATGTTACAATTCTTATCTTTTATGTGAGCATCATTGAAATCACCATGCCTAGCTAGGGGCGTTAAACGATAGCGCTTGTTGGGAGGCAACCCAAATTTATTTTTGTTCCTTGCTTTTTGCTCCTTTTTAGTAATTAATAATTTTTCTAGCCTCTGTTTATATGTGGTTTTATGCTTTTAATTAGTGTTTGTGCCAAGTAGAACCTTTGGGAAGTCTTGGGGAAAGTCTTTGTGATCATGCTGTAGAAAACAGAAACTTTAGCGCTCACGAGAATTGCTGCCATTTTTTATTGGAGAGTGATATTTAGTTAATTCTTTTTGCATACGATTAATAGATAAATTACTTAGGTCCAGCAATTTATTTGAGAATTTTATGAGTTCCAAAAGTATATGTTTGATCCAGATGACTACAGACTGTTCTGTTTTTGACAGATTCTGTTTTTCATGTGTTGTTTACTTATTTTGATGAATCTATGGCTAGTAAAAGAGTTTATAAACCATAGAGAAGTTGGAATACAGTAGGTTTAACACCAATATAAATAAAATAATGAGTTCATTACAGTACCTTGAAGTGGTGATTTATTTTCTTATACTAACGGAGCTTACGAGTTTTCTGTTAAGTTTTGTGTTGTGAAGTTTTAATGTTTTGGGTAAGGATTCGATGGACTATGGAATAAGGAGTGGCAAGATCCTAAGCTTGGGGATGCCCAAGGCACCCCAAGGTAATAGTCAAGGATTTACAAGAG
Source organism: Triticum dicoccoides (assembly GCF_002162155.2). Taxonomy (NCBI): domain Eukaryota; kingdom Viridiplantae; phylum Streptophyta; class Magnoliopsida; order Poales; family Poaceae; genus Triticum; species Triticum dicoccoides. Next base: position 27,447,923 of record NC_041388.1, read on the forward strand.
CCTAAGCTTGGGGATGCCCTGGAAGGCATCCCCTCTTTCGTCTTCGTTCATCGGTAACTTTACTTGGAGCTATATTTTTATTCACCACAGGATATGTGTTTTGCTTGGAGTGTCAATTTATTTTGTTAAGATTTGCTTGCTATTATTTAGAACAATGTTTTGCATCTTTTACTTCAATAAAAGTGGCATTGATAGCCTTTACTATGCCTATTTTAGAAGTCCACATGTTGCTGTTTGAAAAGAGAAAGTTTATCGCTGTTGCAATAATTACCTAGAAAATTCAGAATGTGATAAAATGTTGAAACCTTTTGCATATTAAGCTCTGATAAATTTACTACAGTGGGAATTTTGTTTAATAATTTTTGGAGCTAGGGAAGTATGGATCTTGATGCACTCTTTACAGACTGTCCTGTTTAGGCAGATTGCTGTTATGTTTGCATTGTTTGGATATGTTTGCTTCTTTAATGATTCTATTTGAGGATAGGACTATTAAATATGCAGAGGCATTTAGTATGCAATGTTGAATAATAATTTTAGTGATTTGCTACAGTAGAGTATGATAAGGTTTTTGCAATGGTTTATACTAACTTATCTCACGAGGACTCAACTAGTCAACACTAGAATTCCCGATCGAGGGCGAGGATGCTACAGGATGGCGACTGCGCAGGCGACGTGCCTGCATCAGGGCAGGAGCCGACCGCGGTGGCGTCGGCAGACTGGGCCGTGCTCCGGCACAGCGCGGGCGGCCCCCAGGTGAGCGGTGGGGAGGGCCGCACCGGCTCACCTGCGGCAGAGGTCGATGCTCGCCGCAACTGCTTTTGGGCGCTAGCGGCGGAGGACTCGGAGGATGAGGCCGGTGGCGAGGAGGTGGATTTGGAGCGTGGCCTGTGCACGGTGCCAGCAGGGCCATCGATCGAAGATTTCGTGGCCTTTGCGGCGAAGAAGAGTGGAGCGGGCTCGAGGCATGGGAGGCGCTTCACGCCGGGCAGCCGCGGCCCCAGAGCCATGGCCTCGCGCATCTGGTTGCCAACGAGGCCTTGCAGCTCGGGCTCGGGTGCTGGCGTTTCGCCGGGGGCGGCGACGCTTATCAGAGCCAAGACGGCGGCGAGCCTGTTGGAGGTTCAGATGGAGGTGTCCAGCGAGGACTGGTCGTGCCTGTCGGCGGCCCCTGGGGTGGTGGCGGCAGCGGGGGCATCGTGCGGGTCGGAGGCGATGCGCTCTGCACTGTGCCCTAGGGTTGGGCCGGACGGGCCATCCACGGGGGTCACTACTGGGCCGGCGTCGGGAGTGGGGCTGGCTGTGGGTTCTAGGCCTGGGCTGAGGGGACAAACTAGTTGTGTCTCTAGCCCACCAGTGGGGTTGGGCCTGGAGATGGCCACGGACCTGCGGCCCCTCGTGCCCCAACGGCCCAACGTGCCTCGGCCCGGTACTTGCCCGACCGCTGGCTATAAGTGGATGAGGAGGGGTTGCCTGGATCCCCATTTAGGGTTTCCAGCCACCACTTGCAAGGTGCGGCGCCTAGCTCACTTCGCCCGCACGCTCAAGATCTACCCCCCTCCTCCCCCTCCTCCATTCTTTCGCGGCGGTCGTGATGGGAGATCGGCGCGTAGACAAGAGATCGATGGAGGTTTCAGATCCGGAGGCGGAGCAGCGCCGGGAGCGGGAGCTGCGTGACAAGGAGAAGCGCATGATGCGCGAGCGGTCGGGTGGTCGCAAGGCCAGAGAAGAACGAGGGGGATCCCGCGACCACGGCGGGCGTGAGGGGGATTGGGGTCCTCCTCCCCCGTGGTGGATCCAGCAGCAGGAGCGCAAGAAGAAGAAGAAGGTTCAGCAGCGGCGGCGCGAGCTCGAGCGGAAGCATGAGGCTCACCCCAACTGTGGTGGGGGCCACGGGGACCCAGTGGCCAAGAAGCCGCGTGCGCCTGCAGATCCACTGGCGGTGGCGCTGCCTTCTGCGTCCAAGGGTACGGCGGAGGAGCCCATCATAGTGGAGGAGGCACCGGAGGTCGAGTGCTTCAAGTGCGGGCGCCTGGGACACTACCAGTCCATGTGCAAGTCCCCCCCCCCCTCTGTGTGCTCTGCAAGGAAGAAGGGCACGCGTCCGCCCACTGCCCAACGAGGGGCCGACAACTTCATCTCAAAATCATGGGAAGTGCCATCTCTGTGGAGGGTTTCTTTTGCCTCGAGTTCGAGGATGAGGACGAGTCCGAAGCCCCCATCGATGCCCGCATCAAGAAAATGCTGCCATCCTCTCTGCGGAGCCGGGGAAGCTTAATCTGCGGATTGTCAAACTAGAATTGAAGCACATGGTGACTGGAGATTGGGATTGGCAGGCCACACAAGTGGGAGATGACAATTTCGTCGTGGTCTTCCCTTCTGCAGATCTGTTACGCATGGCGAAATCAAGTGGTAAGTTGTTTCTGTCTATCAATGACATCACTGCGCGTGTGCACGACGTGCTTCACGAGGAGGTCCAGCCCATGGTGATGCCGGAGACATGGGTGCGGCTCCATGGCATCCCAAAGAAGCACAGGCGTGAAGACCGCGTCAGGGTTCCGGATGCTGGGCCGGCCAATCGTGGTCGATGAACTGTCTCTGATCAGGTTGGGGCCTGTTCGGATGAAGCACGCTTGCAAAGCCCCGAAGAAGCTGAATGGTGTCGTCGGGGTGTGGTTCAACCACGAGGGATATCAAATCAAGGTGGAGCGTGAGACCCTTCCCAAAAGGGGTGGCGAACGGGCCGTGCTTGGATCTGGTCCTTCCAATCCCCCTGCCAAGGACGCGAATCCGGGGGCATGGCCGCAGGGCAAGGACAAGCATGGTAGGGCTGAACCAAGAAAAGATCTGTAAGGGGGTGAGTGCGGCCCGAGTGCTGCGGCGAACCAGGATGCCAAGATGCAAGATAGGGGGAAGCACAAGACGGCAGCATCCAGGATACATCCATTGACACAGAGATTGACACAGAAACTTGGGATAAGCCAGGGGTGCTGTCGGCGGAGGCTGGTGCCATTGGGGTGGCAACACAGGATACCGCGGTGAGCGTGCCTCCGCTCGCCCGGTCACTGGAGCTCTCCTTCAACGAGTACGGGACTAACCTTGCCCCGAACCAGGTGGCGTCGACTCTGATTGGCGCGGGCGGGGTCTCCTCGGCTGCTTCTCTTCCTGCCTCACCCTCTCCAGTGGTCGTGGGGGCAGACTCTGGTTGTGTGGTGAACGAGGGTGTCGACCTGACGCCTGCTCCTCGTCGGGGTTCCAACAGCGCTGGTCGGCAACCTAAGAAAACAGCAGGGAGGAAGCCGGCTAACAAGCAGACATTGGCGGTGGCGGAGGTGGCAACATCTGACCTTGGTGGCGAGTTGGGGGCGGTGCCGGGGGCGACGGGAACTAACAACAAGGCTAGGCGCACCAAGGCGATCCCGGTGGTGCAGCGCCCCTAGCGTTCGGGCCAAGGCCAAGCTCGGTGACCTCTCTTCCATGGAGAGCGCCAAACTCTGCATCGCCGATAAGAACATGGATGCCGCAGGTAATCCCTTGCCATCTTTCCGTATTCTAAATGCTTTCTTGGACGATCACCTGGCGAGCATTTTAGACGATTGCGGCGTGGAGACCCGAGGGTCTCAGAATGATATTATACTTCTCGTGCGTGCGAGGGAAGAGTCGCAAGCTGCGCTGGCGGCCGCTGCAGTGCGTTGTGCTGACAACAACGTGTTAGCCATAGTTCCAGTAGCGGCTGGGGATGAGAGAGTGCCCGACGAGGCGACACAAGCTAGGAAGCGAGTGTCCCTCCTTCTAATGGCCGAGTGGCGGCTAGGAAGAGAGTGGATAAGGCGGTGACCTCTTGGGGTGTGCGCCTACGTAACAGGGTTATTTAGATGAGGTACATGTTCTGGAATATCCGTGGCTGTGGCCACGGTGGCCGGCGCACGCAACTTAAAGAATACATGGCCAAAGAACGTATTGACGTGGTTGTGCTTCAAGAGACGATTAAAACTGATTTTACCTTCAGAGATCTGCTCACGTACGACCCTCTTCAACGATTTGATTGGCAGTGGATTCCCGCTGTTGGGCATTCTGGTGGCATTTTGTTGGGTTGTAATAAGGATGTATGTGATGTACTGCATTGGGATGTTGGCGTTTTCCTTTTATCCGCTATTATTAAACATCGTGTATCTGGTTTGTTGTGGGTGGTTGTCTGTGTGTATGGGCCTGCCGATCACTCCAGATCGCCGACGTTCCTGCTCGAACTGACCAACCTGGTCAGGGCCGAAAGGGCAAACAACCTCCCTGTGGTTGTGGGGGGTGATTTTAACCTGATTCGCTTGGGGCGGATAAGAATAATGCTAATATTGACTGGACTATGGTGTCCTTATTCACTAATGCCATTGCGGCAGTAGCATTGAGGGAAGCAGCACGGACTGGTGCCAGATATACCTGGACTAACAAACAGACACAACCGGTCCGTAGCATGCTGGATAGGGTCTTCTTTACGCCTAAATGGGAGGCGATGTTTACCATGTGCTCTCTCGTGGCGGAGACGCGTATGTCACACCCTAGCTAGCGCATGCATTAGAGTGTTGCATCATATCTACTTTTCCAGAAAATTGAAATGGGGATGACAGAACCCCCAGCACCCCCTGAGGGAGTCCTGGATTAGGGGGTCTCCGGACAGCCGGACTATATCCTTTGGTCGAACTGTTAGACTATGAAGATACAAGATTGAAGACTTCATCTCGTGTCCGGATGGGACTCTACTTGGCGTGGAAGGCAAGCTAGGCAATACGTATATGGATATCTCCTCCTTTGTAACCGACCTTGTGTATCCCTAACCCTCTCCGGTGTCTATATAAACCGAAGGGTTTTAGTCTGTAGGACAACAACCATAACATACAATCATACCAAAGGCTAGCTTCTAGGGTTTAGCATCTCTGATCTCGTGGTAGATCTACTCTTGTACTACCCATATCATCAATATTAATCAAGCAGGACATAGGGTTTTACTTCCATCAAGAGGGCCCGAACCTGGGTAAAGCATCGTGTCCCCTGCCTCCTGTTACCATCCGGCCTAGACGCACAGTTCGGGACCCCCTACCCGAGATCCGCCGGTTTTGACACCGACATTGGTGCTTTCATTGAGAGTTCCTCTGTGTCGTCGCCGTTAGGCTTGATGGCTCCTACTATCATCGATAGCGATGCGGTCTAGGGTGAGACTTTTCTCCCCAGACAGATCTTCGTATTCGGCGGCTTTGCACTGCGGGCTAATTCGCTTGGCCATCTGGAGCAGATTGAAAGCTACGCCCCTGGCCATCAGGTCATATTTGGAAGTTTGAATTACACGGCCGACGTCCGCGGAGACTCGATCTTCGACGAATTCGAGCCACAGCCGGGCGCGCCGCACTATCGTGATGGGTATGACCTAGCTCTGCCGCCGAACAGTACCCCAGAGGCCGCGCCCGCATCAGCTCCGACCCTTAGCTCGGAGCCAACTGCGCCAATCAAGGACGGGTGGTTAGACACCGCCTCAGGGGCTGCAGTCTCAACGGCGATTGAGCCAAACACCAGCATAATCCCCTGCGCAGCCCGTGACTCCAAGGTGCCGGACTCTTTTTCTGACTCCGAACCATCTGCGCCCCTGCCAATCGAATCCGATTGGGTGCCGGTCATGGAATTCACCGCCACGGATATCTTTCAGCACTCGCCCTTTGGCGACATCCTGAATTCACTAAGGTCTCTCTCTTTGTTAGGAGAGCCCTGGCTGAATTATGGCCAACGGGATTGGGATGCGGACGACGAAGAAATTTGACGCCCACCCACCACCCACTTCATAGCCACTATCGATGATTTAACCGACATGCTTGACTTCGACTCCGAAGACATCGACGGTATGGACGACGATGTAGGAGACGAACATGAACCACCACCTATAGGGCACTGGAAAGCCACCTCGTCATACGACATATACATGGTGGATACACCCAACGAAGGCAATGGCGACGAGATAGCAGAGGATGACCCCTCCAAGAAGCAACCCAAGCACCGACGTCAGCAGCGCCGCTCTAAGTCCCGCCAAAGCAAAAGTGGTGATACCGGCACAGGAGATAATAACACTCCGGATAGTGCTGAAGACAACAACAACCCCCTCCAGCAAGATTTAGAGCAGGAGGGTGAAGGAGCCAACTCTCCTGAGAGAGCGGCAGATGGAGAGGAGGAGGATGACAATTACACCCCCCTCCGAAGACGAGGCAAGCCTCAATGACGATGAATTCGCCGTACCAGAGGATCCCATCGAACAAGAGAGCTTCAAGCGTCGGCTTATCTCCCCCTGCTGGAGGGGGAGCATCTTCTTCTTCCTCCTCGTCTCCGAGGGAGGAGTGTGTCGCAGAGTTATCGGATGATGAGTCCGATAACACCTGGCGCCGGGAACTCTTTCGGGTTCCCTTGGCCTTCTTGGTCTTCTCCGGCACCTTGTAAGGAGCCGGAGTCAGCATCTTCGTCAGAGAGCGCCCGCAGTGTCTTCGGGCAAAGGGGCCGGACAATTAATCTACCCCGACATCTCCACCCAGTCCTGTCAAAGGCATGGAGATTAGACCCCGCACATGATTAAGCTAGGGGAAATAAATGTCCTACGGGGCGTATTAAACTCACCGAACGCGCTAAGCGCTTTGCGCTTAGTCCGCGGTCCTCGATGAGAGAAGGAGGGACCTCGGTGCCCTTGAACAGCACCTTCTAGACGTCCTTGTGCATCATATCAAAGAGCTCACTCGGAGTCTGGTGCCGGGCCGGGTCGAACTCCCACAAGTTAAAATCATGTTGTTGACACGGGAGGATCCGGCGGAGGAGCATAACCTGGACTATGTTGACAAGCTTGAGCTTCTTGTTTGCCATACTCCGTATACATTTCTGGAGTCCATCCAGCTCCACCGATGAACCCCACGACAAGCCCTTCTCTTTCCAGGAAGTGAGCCGTGTAGGGAATCCGGATCGAAACTCGGGGGCTGTCGCCCATTTGGCGTCGCGCGGCTCGGTGATGTAGAACCACGCCGATTGCCATCCCTTTATTTTCTCCACAAAGGAGCCTTCAAGCCATATAACGTTGGGCATCTTGCCCACCATGGCTCCGCCGCATTCTGCTTGTTGGCCTCGTACCACCTTCGGCTTGATATTGAAGGTCTTTAACCACAGGCCGAAGTGGGGCCGGATGCGGAGGGAAGCCTCACTCACGATGATGAACGCCGAAATGTTGAGGACGAAGTTCGGGGCCAGATCATGAAAGTCCAGCCCGTAGTAGAACATGAGACCACGGACGAATGGATGGAGGGGAAACCCCAGTCCACGGAGGAAGTGGTGGAGGAAAACTACCCTCTCGTGAGGTTCCGGGGTAGGGACGATCTGCCCCGCAGCGGGCAGCCGATGTGCGATATTCGCGGCTAAGTATCCGGCTCCGCGCAGCTTCTTGACATCTCCCTCCGTAACGGAGGAGACCATCCACCTGCCTCCCACTCCGGACATGGTTGGAGAAGGTGGAGGTGGGAAGTGCGGACTTGGGCGCTAGAGCTCGAGTGTGCGAAAATGGATGAGCAAAGGAGGAAGAAGGCGTGGACGAAAAGGTGAATCCTTATCCCTTTATATGGGCGGACGAAACTAAGAGTCTCCGCTAGCCGGTAAAACTCGCTTATCCCCTAAGCGCCGTAATCGATGGTGCGGTTGGGTTACCCACGCCCGTATTGATGAGAATCCCGTAATAAGGGGATATGATCTCTGCTTTGACAAGATGTGTCAAAAAACTGCCTTGCGTTATGTGCGGGGCTAGTTTAAGGAAACGGTTCGAATAATCACTGGGCCATGACATAACATCATGCTGCCAAAACAAGTCAGCAAATTAGATTTGCAAAAATATTATTCTCTCTACGGTGGTATGTGGAACTTATTTTGCAGGGTCGGACACTATCCTTGTATTCAAATTCTCCCGTGGTGTATTCGGATGAGGAACCCGCCTTGCAATGCCGAAGACAATACTGCGAGCCGGACTCATCGTCATTGAAGCCTGGTTCAGGGGCTACTAAGGGAGTCCTGGATTAGGGGGTCTCCGGACAGCCGGACTATATCCTTTGGCCGAACTGTTAGACTATGAAGATACAAGATTGAAGACTTCATCTTGTGTCCGGATGGGACTCTACTTGGCGTGGAAGGCAAGCTAGGCAATATGGATATGGATATCTCCTTTGTAACCAACCTTGTGTAACCCTAACCCTCTCTGGTGTCTATATAAATCGGAGAGTTTTAGTCCGTAGGACACAACAACATACAATCATACCATAGGCTAGCTTCTAGGGTTTAGCCTCTCTGATCTCGTGGTAGATCTACTCTTGTACTACCCATATCATCAATATTAATCAAGCAGGACGTAGGGTTTTACCTCCATCAAGAGGGCCCGAACCTGGGTAAAACATTGTGTCCCCTGCCTCCTGTTACCATCCGGCCTAGACGCACAGTTCGGGACCCCCTACCCGAGATCCGCCGGTTTTGACACCACCAACAACAACAATCCCCTCCAGCAAGATTTAGAATAGGAGAATGGAGGAGCCAGCCCTCCTGAGAGAGCGGAAGATGGAGAAGAGGAGGATGATAATTACATGCCCCCCTCCGAGGACGAGGCAAGCCTCGGCGATGATGAATTCGTTGTGCTAGAGGATCCCGTCGAACAAGAGCGCTTCAAACGCCGGCTTATAGCCACGGCAAATAGCCTTAAGAAAAAGCAGCAGCAGCTTCAAGCTAATCAGGATCTGCTAGCTGACAGATGGACTGAAGTCCTCGCAGCCGAGGAATATAAACTCGAGCGCCCCTCCAAGAGTTACCCAAAGTGCAGGTTGCTACCTCGACTGGGGGAAGAAGCGTATGATACGGCTGATCGGCCACCTTGTGGCCGCGATAGAGAGGCATTCCAGCCAAAAACTCAGCCTCCACCCCAACGCCATTCAAATAAAAAGGCATGGGGAGATACACCAGACCTACAAGACATATTGGAGGACAAAGCAAAGCATGCAAGATCGATCTATGGATCACGAGGGCGCGCCATTCTGCGAGACAATAAACGTCACGCCAGATACAGCAAAAGCAAATCCGGCCGGGCCGAACACAGGGGGCAAGACCCATTCGAGCTGCGTCGCGATTTAGCCCAATACAGAGGCGCCGCACACCCCTTATGCTTCACAGACGAAGTAATGGATCATCAAATCCCAGAAGGTTTCAAACCTGTAAATATTGAATCATACGACGGCACAACAGATCCCGCAGTATGGATCGAGGATTTCATCCTCCACATCCACATGGCCCGCGGTGATGACTTACACGCCATCAAATACCTCCCACTAAAGCTCAAGGGACCAGCGCGGCATTGGCTTAACAGCTTGCCAGCCGAGTCCATCAGCTGTTGGGATGATCTGGAAGCCGCATTCCTTGACAACTTTCAGGGCACTTATGTGCGGCCACCAGATGCCGATGACTTGAGCCACATAATTCAGCAACCAGAAGAATCGGCTAGACAATTTTGGACTCGGTTCCTAACAAAGAAAAATCAAATTGTCGACTGTGTGGATGCAGAGGCCCTAGCAGCTTTCAAACAAAACATCCGCGATGAATGGCTAGCCCGACACCTTGCTCAGGAAAAGCCGAAATCTATGGCAGCCCTCACGACACTCATGACTCGCTTTTGCACGGGAGAAGACAGTTGGCTGGATCATAGTAATAACATATCAAAGAACCATGGTACTTCGGATACCAAGGACGGCAATAGCAGGTCACGTCGCAACAAACATAAGCGCCGCATTAACAGCGATAATAACGAGGATATGATAGTCAATGCCGGATTCAAAGGCTCTAAACCCGGTCAGCGGAAAAATCCATTCAAACAAAGTACGCCGGGACCGTCTAGTTTGGACTGTGTACTCGATCGCTCGTGTCAAATACACAGCACCCCAGAAAAGCCAGCCAATCACACCAACAGGGATTGTTGGGTGATCAAGCAGGCCGTCAAGTTAATTGCCGAAAACAAGGACAAGGGGTCACATAGCGATGACGAGGAGGAGCCCCGGCAGCCACACACCGGAGGACAGAAGAGGTTTCCCCCACAAGTGCGTACGGTAAACATGATATACGCAACCCACATCCCCAAGAGGGAGCGGAAGCGTGCGCTCAGGGACGTATATGCGTTGGAGCCAGTCGCCCCAAAGTTCAACCCGTGATCCTCCTATCCGATCACTTTCGATCGCAGGGACCATCCCACTAGTATCCGTCATGGCGGATTCGCCGCACTGGTTCTGGACCCAATTGTTGACGCATTTCACCTCACTCGAGTCCTTATGGATGGCGGCAGCAGTCTGAACCTGCTTTATCAGGACACATTGCACAAAATGGGTATAGACCCCTCAAGGATCAAACCCACAAAAAAGACCTTCAAGGGCGTCATTCCAGGCGTAGAGGCCCATTGCACAGGCTCAATTACACTGGAAGTGGTCTTCGGATCCCCGGATAACTTCCGAAGCGAAGAGTTAATCTTCGATATAGTCCCGTTCCGCAGTGGTTATCATGCACTGCTCGGGCGAACCGCATTTGCGAAATTGAATGCGGTACCGCATTATGCATACCTCAAGCTCAAGATGCTAGGACCTCACGGGGTTATTACAGTCAATGGAAACACAAAGCGCTCTCTCCGAACAGAGGAGCACAATACGGCCCTCGCAGCAGAAGCGCAAAACAGCCTCTCAAGGCAATCCACCAGTTCAGTGGTTCAAAACCCGGACACCTTCAAGCGCGCTCGGAGCAATCGGCAGATAGACTGCCTGGCATGATCTGAGCTCACATAGCAATGCGGCCCCGACCCCAGTCCCAGCCAAACGGCGAAGCTCGTGCCACGCGTACATAATTACGCATTAAAAATACCATGGGCACAGGTGGGGAGGGGGGGGCACACCGCGGCACGCCCCAAGACGCGGCTTAAACCACACTAGGGGCTTCCCGTTTGGTTATTTTTCTCTTTTTTCAGGACCTTAATCTCTAGAAACCCTGTCCGGTAGCACTATTGCCGAACACATGATGCAGCAACCAAGGAGGCAGAAAGCTACGTCATACCACGGAATTCCCAGGTGGATTACAATAATGAGCGAAATATTTGATTTAATACTATTCCTGAGCTTGCCCTTGGAAGGGACATAGTCCCACTCTTTGCTTATCGCACTATCTGTATCATTCTGCTTTAACGCAGCTTTTTGAATAAACAATGCATACCATCACGACTATTATTGCAT
>NC_041388.1:27459661-27598960 GCF_002162155.2 Triticum dicoccoides
GTCTAAAATACAGATAAACTGCAATTTTTCTTGTCTTATGACCTATATTTTTATTTTCTTATGACAAATTTTACGTAGTGAATCAATAGGAATGTAACTATTTGAATTCCAAACGTAATTTAATTAAGAAATGATCGTAAGATTACATCGGATGAAGAATAACTTATTCTGCACCCTGAATGATGAATAGTAACACTATATATATATATATATGTGTGTGTGTGTGTGTGTGTGTGTGTGTGTGTGTGTGTGTGTGTGTGTTCATTAACAACGCCTTGCAACCGTACACTTTGGTATGGCCAATACACCAGGGGCTTACGCACCCCACAATATGGTGTGAAAAGTCCGAACACTTTCACAAGTGCGGCACCCCGAACTTATAGCATTATATGCATCAGCTCCGAATCATGTCTTTGGTCAAATGTTGGGTTTGCCCGACTCCTATGTTTTGGTACCTAACGTTCTGCTCTATCGGCTAAGGTAGCGCTAGGAGAACTACTGCGATTGTGCCCCGGTTCTGCCGGGCTGAGCACCTCAGTAGAGAAAGCTAAAACTGACTATCATGATAGGGCGAGAGACTGGTCGCTGTTCGGCGAGGTTTTCGAGTCCCTAAAGACTTATGCCGCTTAGGGTGAGGGGCCGGCCCTGTCCGGCTTAAAGGCGTGTATCGTGCCCCGAATTCGGCCTTCCGAATACCAGGGGCTTTGCCGAAATTTAAAATTATAGAATTCTATGGCTAAGTGAGAGTGATAAAGCATTATTAGTCCGGTTGCCTTGTTCGTTGTGCTGAGCACCTCCCTCGAAGGACCCAAACATGGGAACAAGAGTGCTCAGGTTTATCCCGAACACCCCAGCACTCGAGGCATGGGGGCAGAAGCCGAGGACTAGCCATCTCTCAGATTGGATAAACAGCCAAAAAGAAGGTAATATTTTAAATTCACACAAGCATTGCATAGCGCATATGAAACAAGTTTTCATCATACAGGATCACACGAGCAAGTTTACTCAAATATTACATCCTTTGAACATTCGTCCGCCACAAGACGGGCACCCTTCAGGACAACCTCATAATAAATTTCGGGGGTGCGATGCTCCTTGCCCTGCGGCGGCCCTTCCTTGATCAGCTTCACGGCGTCTAGCTTGGCCCACTCCACCTTCACACGGGTGAAATCCCGGCGTGCACCTTCGATGCAGACGGACCGCTTGATGACCTCCAGCCGTGGGCAGGCATCTACAAGATGCCTCACTAGGCCGAAGTAGCTGTTCAGAAGGGCGTCGCCAGGCCACAGCCGGACTATAAGGCCCTTCATGGCCTGTTCGGCTGCCTTGTGCAGCTCGACCAGCTGCTTTAGCTGGTCGCTCAGAGGCATCGGGTGTTCGGTCCTAGTATACTGAGACCAGAACAGCTTCTCCGTTGAGCTTCCCTCCTCGGCCTGGTAAAATTGTGCGGCATCCGACACGTTGCGGGGCAAATCTGCGAATGCTCCTGGAGAGCTCCGAATCCGGGTAAGTAATCGATAATTTACTTTTACATGCTTGCTCTGCATATAGAATGCCTTACCCGCCATTATCTTCTTCATTGCGTCGATCTCCTGGAGGGCCTTTTGGGCTTCGTCCTTGGCACTTTTTGCGCCCTCGAGGGCCGCGCCAAGCTCAGACTCTCGCGTCTTCGAGTCAAGCTCCAACGCCTCGTGCTTCGTCATGAGAGCCTGGAGCTCTTGCTGTACCTCGCCCACCCGAGCCTCTTGTTTTTCCCGCTCGGTGGACTCCTTGGCCGCTTTATCCTCGGCCTTGGTTAGCGCTTGCTTCAGGGTCGCCACCTCGGTCGTGGCCCCTGGCAAATATACGATGATCCTGTCATTTTTGCAATAGCGTCTTTTTTTATATATACATATCTATAGACAGGGTATTACTTACCCTTGTTCTCCTCGAGCTGCCTCTTAGCAAGGCCGAGCTCTTTCTTGGACCCCTCGAGGTCCTGCTTCAGTACGACAACCTCCGCAGTCAGTGCGGCGGATGCCAGCAGCGAGGCCTGCATACGCGTATTGACATACTTATATTAGACTCCTGCGATATTATTTGATCCTCTGTTCGGCTTTTCTTTGTGAACACCGAACAAAGCATCAGGGGCTACTATCTATGCGGTAATATTTTTACTACATTCTAAAACACTTACCTCAAAGCCTGTTAGAAGGCTGGCACAAGCTTCAGTCAATCCGCTCCTGACAGACTAAACCTTCTGGACCACCGCACTCATAATAGCATGATGCTCCTCATCGATGGAAGCGCTGCGAAGTGCTTCCAGCAGATTGTCCGGTGCCTCTGGATGGACAGAGGTCACGGACACAGGCGTCTTGCCCCTGTTAGAAGGAGGCCGCCTGCCCGAGCCCGGAACCACTGGAGGTTCCGGCGCGGTTTTCGGCTGAGGGCCGAACTCGGAGCTCTCAGGGGCCCCGTCCCCTCGGCTCCCGGAGTCCTGACGGTCGCCTTGAGGCGCCTCCGGGACTCTCTCCCCTCGACCCGGTGCCTCTTGAGACAGCACCTCGGCATCGTCAGCAGGATGAGGGAAGGTGGCGGTCGGAACTGGATCGCTATTCATGTCCGACGAACCCAGGGAGCCGTCCGATGATACATCGATACTGGCTCGTGATGGCCTGCATAATTATGTTCGGCGTTAGGGAAAGCAGTGCGACAAAGGAATGCTATGAGTTACTCTGGTATCTGAATACTTACGATCTCCCCAGGGGCTTGGCCCTGGGCAACCACTCGTCTTCGCCTTCGGTGGCGGCGGTGGAATTGTCCGGAAGGAGAGTCCTTCCCTTCTTGGACTCTTCGGCCCCCCCAGTTTGGGCGGCCTTCCTTTTCTTATCTCCCCCTGCTGGAGGGGGAGCATCTTCTTCTTCATCCTCGTCTTCGAGGGAGGAGTATGCCGCAGAGTTATCGGATGATGAGTCCGATAACACCTGGCACCGGGAACTCTTTCGGGTTCCCTTGGCCTTCTTGGTCTTCTCCGGCACCTTCTAAGGAGCCGGAGTCAGCATCTTCATTAGGAGAGCGCCCGCAGTGTCTTCGGGCAAAGGGGCCGGACAATTAATCTGCCCCGATGTCTCCACCTAGTCCTGTCAAAGGCATGGAGATTAGACCCCGCGCATGGTTAAGCTAGGGGAAATAAATGTCCTACGGGACGTATTAAACTCACCGAACGCGCTAGGCGCTTTGCGCTTAGTCCGCGGTCCTCGATGAGAGAAGGAGGGACCACGACGCCCTTGAACAGCACCTTCTAGATGTCCTTGTGCATCGTATCAAAGAGCTCACTCGGAGTCTGGTGCCGGGCCGGGTCGAACCCCCACAAGTTAAAATCATGATGTTGACACGGGAGGATCCGGCGGAGGAGCATAACCTGGACTATGTTGACAAGCTTGAGCTTCTTGTTTGCCATACTCCGGATACATTTCTGGAGTCCATCCAGCTCCACCGATGAACCCCACGACAAGCCCTTCTCTTTCCAGGAAGTGAGCCGTGTAGGGAATCCGGATCGAAACTCGGGGGCTGTCGCCCATTTGGCGTCGCGCGGCTCGGTGATGTAGAACCACGCCGATTGCCATCCCTTTATTTTCTCCACAAAGGAGCCTTCAAGCCATATAACGTTGGGCATCTTGCCCACCATGGCTCCACCGCATTCTGCTTGTTGGCCTCGTACCACCTTCGGCTTGATATTGAAGGTCTTTAACCACAGGCCGAAGTGGGGCCGGATGCGGAGGAAAGCCTCACTCACGACGATGAACGCCGAAATGTTGAGGACGAAGTTCGGGGCCAGATCATGAAAGTCCAGCCCGTAGGAGAACATGAGACCATGGACGAATGGATGGAGGGGAAACCCCAGTCCACGGAGGAAGTGGTGGAGGAAAACTACCCTCTCGTGAGGTTCCGGGGTAGGGACGATCTGCCCCGCAGCGGGCAGCCGATGTGCGATATTCGCGGCTAAGTATCCGGCTCCGCACAGCTTCTTGACGTCTCCCTCCGTAACGGAGGAGACCATCCACCTGCCTCCCACTCCGAACATGGTTGGAGAAGGTGGAGGTGGGAAGTGCGGACTTGGGCGCTAGAGCTCGAGTGTGCGAAAATGGATGAGCAAAGGAGGAAGAAGGCGTGGATGAAAAGGTGAATCCTTATCCCTTTATATGGGCGGACGAAACTAAGAGTCCCCGCTAGCCTGGTAAAACTCGCTTATCCCCCAAGTGCCGTAATCGATGGTGCGGTTGGGTTACCCACGCCCGTATTGATGAGAATCCCGTAATAAGGGGATACGATCTCTGCTTTGACAAGATGTGTCAAAAAACTGCCTCGCGTTATGTGCGGGGCTAGTTTAAGGAAACGGTTCGAATAATCACCGGGCCATGACATAACGTCATGCTGCCAAAACAAGTCAGCAAATTAGATTTGCAAAAATATTATTCTCTCTATGGTGGTATGTGGAACTTATTTTGCAGGGTCGGACACTATCCTTGTATTCAAATTCTTCTGTGGTGTATTCGGAGGAGGAACCCGCCTTGCAATGTCGAAGACAATACTGCGTGTCGGACTCATCGCAATTGAAGCCTGCTTCAGGGGCTACTGAGGGAGTCCTAGATTAGGGGGTCTCCAGACAGCCGGACTATATCCTTTGGCCGAACTGTTAGACTATGAAGATACAAGATTGAAGACTTCATCTTGTGTCCGGATGGGACTCTACTTGGCGTGGAAGGCAAGCTAGGCAATACGGATATGGATATCTCCTGCTTTGTAACCGACCTTGTGTAACCCTAACCCTCTCCGGTGTCTATATAAACCTGAGAGTTTTAGTCCGTAGGACACAACAACTACAACATACAATCATACCATAGGCTAGCTTCTAGGGTTTAGCCTCTCTGATCTCGTGGTAGATCTACTCTTGTACTACCCATATCATCAATATTAATCAAGCAGGACGTAGGGTTTTACCTCCATCAAGAGGACCCGAACCTGAGTAAAACATTGTGTCCTCTGCCTCCTATTACCATCCGGCCTAGACGCACAGTTCGGGACCCCCTACCCGAGATCCTCCGGTTTTGACACCGACACCCCCCTGGAAACAACTAGGGTTTACAAAAATCTTTTTCAATGAATCTGAAATGCCCTTCTAAAAAGTCCACCCTTTTTGTCTTGGGTTAGAACCTCTAACAAAATGGGTTCACATTTTTCTAGGACACATAAGATCATTGGATTTAATCTTTATCTATTTGCATTTGGGCATTTAAATGCTATAAGATAATTTAAATGCCCAAATAATTTTGGAAATAAGTGTGGGCTGTTGGAAATAATCTAAACAGAGCCCCTGATTATTTTCAGGATTTTTGAAGATGCCTAAGTATTTTTAATAAAGCCACACAGTTACAGAAAACAATAGAAAACAGAAATTAAAAGAGAGGGAGGGAACTTACCTGGCCGCAGCCCACCAGCCGGCCCACCTGGCGGCCCAGCGCTGTGCTGGCCCATGCCAGCCAGCTGCTTCGTCCCTGCCAGGCAGGCAGAGAGGTGACGCCGGTGAGCACGAGCTCGCCACGGCGCCACCTGCTTGTTGCCCGCGCCCCTGGACACCTGGGCGAGCACCACATCGCCGCACCGACCCTGCAGACACCTCACTCGCTCCCCTGCCTCTCTCCCTCGCTCTCCCGCACCATGGCCGACGCTGCTGCGCCCACGCCACCGTGAAACTCGTGTCTGCCGTCGTCCCCGTGCCGCGCTACCATGTCCAATAGCTTCACCGTCGTCATCTCCGTCGAGCAGCCCGAGCCCCGAGAGCTCGCGCGCCCTGCTTCGTCCTCTTCAAGCTCGACTTCACCAAGCACCGCTGCAGATCCCCTTCGATGTCACCGCCGCAACAATTCGTCCCCGACCGTGGCGTCTGCTCCTACGTGATCGTCGTGAGCTCTTGCACCTCCCCATCCTCTCCGTTCTCTCTCTCGAGCACCGTAGCGACTGCATGAAGCATCACCGCACGCGCCGCCGCCGAGCTCATCGCCAACATGACTCTGGCTACCCACCGGCCACACCACCGTGACCAACACTCTCACCGCATCACGAGGAGTCCGTAGCACCACTCCACGTGCCTTGGCGTGCCCCGTAGCCACGGGTTTGACTTCACCCGACTCCGGTGACCACCAAGGTCGTCGCCGGCGACGTTCCTGGCCACCCCGAGCTCCACCACTGCCACCAAACGATGCGGCTCGCTCCCCGCGTCCCGTAGATGCCCTTCGCTGCCCATTTGGTCGCCGGAGCATGAAAGCCGCACTGCCCCGCCGCGTCTGGCCTCGCCGGCGGCTAAACGCCATTGAGTTTGACACTGTTTGACTCCGTGTGGGCCTAGGTTGACTCCTCCCTGAGTCCATGATAGGTGGGGCCCGTCTGCTAATTAAGTTAGGTTTAGTGCTAACTAGAAATTAGTTAGGCTAATTACACTGACACGGGGGTCCCACTGGTCAGGTTTGACCTGGACCGGCTCCGTTGACCGCTGACGTCACCATGACGCACTGCTGACGCAATAACTATTTTCTGGAATTACTTTTACACAGGAAATTCCAGAAAATACTACAAACTTCAAAAATTCATAATTTTTAATTTGTAACTCCAAATGCAAAGATTTATATATGAAATTTGATTAGAAAAATTCAATCTTTCCATATGTAATGGTTTCATGCATGACAGAACACTTTAACCTTGCTGTTTAGGTGAAACAAGCTAATGCACTTATATGACTTCATAACATGAGCTTCCATTTGAATCCTTGATTCAAATAGACTCAAACCAACATGTTTTACAATGCATTAGCAAGGACACATCATATTGCCATGTCATAGCATGCATCATATTGTTGCATATTGCCATGTGATGATTGTGTTCTGTGGTGTCTTTCGTGGTAGGTTCTGCCTCCGAGGATACCTTGGATTATCCAACTGAAGGGCAGTAACCTACTACTACTCCATCAGGCAAGCAGCCCCATTGATCATATCGATACAATCCCATGTTCTCGCTCCTGCTCTCATTTACTGCATTAAGACAACAACGTTTCAAACTGCTGTGTGCTGCAGTAGTTGAACCCTTATCCTCTGCATGACCTGTCATTGCCACAGTAACTAGATGAAACCCACTAGCATGTGTAGGAGTTGATTGAGCCATGTATGTGTTTCCTACCTTGCTATGCCTACTATGCTTAGAGTTGTGTCATGTCTGGTTCATCTGGGTGATGGGTGTCACACCCTAGTTAGTTCAAGCATTAGAGTGCGCATCATGTTTAAATTCCTTTTAAATTTGAAATGGGGATGACAGAACCCCCAGCACCCGCCCTGGAACAACTAGGGTTTATTAAAAACTTTTCCAATGAACCTGAAATGCCCTTCTAAAAAGCCCACCCTTTTTGTTTTAGGTTAAAACCTTTGACAAAAATGGTGCACATTTTTCTAGGACATCAAAGGTCATTGGATTAATCCTTATGGTATTTGCATTTGGGCATTTAAATGCTATAAAATATTTTAAATTCTCAAATAATCATAAACTAAAATGTTTGCTGTTGGATATGTTCTAAGAAGTGGCCATGATTAATTTTATGATTTATGGTAATGCCCTGGTATTTTTAATAAAGCCCTGAAGTTATAGATATAATAAATAAATAAGAAAAACAGAAAAAAAAGGAGAGAGAGAGAAACTTACCAGGCGTAGCCCACCAGCCCACCTGGCTCGGCCCAGCCGACTGGCCCTTGCCAGTCGTCCTCCTCCTCTTTCCAGGAGGACGAGGAGCGCGTGGCCGGCGCCCGCGGCCACACGCTAGCCACCTCCTGCTTCCGCCGACGCCCTGGAGGCGCCTACGAGTGCCACACCGACCCCCACGTCTCCCCCTCTTTCTTCCCACTCTCCCCATGGCTTCTCCCCCTCTCTGGCTCTCTCCCCATCTTCCTGCCGACGCAGCCGCCGTCATCTTGCCGCCATAGCTGCAGCCACCGTTGTCCCTGTGTCACCCCACTGTTCCCACGAGCTCTGCAACATCTCCCTCGACCTCCTCGACGAGCCACGAGGCCTCGGACGCGCTGCAAGGCCGCCACCGCTGCCGTTCCCCTCGTCGGTCACCGGAGATCGTCTTCGACGTTTTGCCGCCTCCCAAGCTTCCCCGAGCTCGCCGTTCGCTCCCCTGCAACCGCTGTGAGCTCCGCCACCGTTTCCCCCTCTCCCCGCGCTCGTCCTCTGTCCAGGAGTTGCAACTACTTTCTTGTGTTTATAGGTTATGTGTTGGCGGCCGTGCATAGCGCTGACCCTAGGGGTGGGCTATGATGCGGTAGATACACCGTGGCACGGTGTACCGAGTCGCCCGTTTGGTGTCTCGGGATCCCTGCACACATCGTTTGGGGCCGTTGAGGACACCCCGGCCGGATTTCCTTGCGGATGGAACCTGAATAGGCGATAAACCTGGACTAGAGACTTGCGAGGGTAGTCAGGTCCTGGTCTACACCCACGTCGGCTTTCGCTTGAAGTCTGCCGAGCACATGTCGTGTGCAGACGCTAAGTGGTGGAAACATGTGTGACGAAGTACACCCCTGCAGGGTATAAAACTATTCGAATAGCCGCGTCCGCGGTAAAGGACTACTTGGTTGCCTATATAGTTCATAGACAAGTTAATGGTTACTACTAAAAGACTCAAGATAAGTGTGAGTACCGAGGATGGCCCTCTTGTAGGATGACAAGAGAGGATCCCCGGTGGAGTATTGTGTTGCTGAGTAGTGGACTCGTGTGTGAAAACTATTTTACTAGTGGAGTTCTGTAGGATAGCTTAGCCAAGAGTCAAAGCTGGCTTGCTGCAATAACCCCACCACCTTATTGAGAATGAGCATGTATAGTAGGTTCTGTTGTAAGACTTACTGAGTACCTTTGTACTCATGTTTGCTTAATTACTGTTTTCAGATGACAACACCGCCCCCTCCGATGGGTTCTACGTAGACCTTGACGTCGATGAGTGGCTAGCCACCCAGGTGGTGATCCTGGCCATGGAGGGCCCTATGTAGATAGACAGGCTTCGAGAAGCCTTCTTGCTTTCTAGTGTCTGTACTCAGACTATTTACTTCCGCTTGTGCTTGTATGATTGTATGACTTGAGTGTCGGGTCATGTGACCCCTATCAGTATGAACATGTTATGTATGGCTCTCTGGAGCCTTTAAATAAAGTACTTGAGTTGTAGAGTTTTGTTGTGATGCCATGTTGTATGTACTCATATCGGCCATATTGTGTGTATGATTGAAATGCTTGGTATGAGTGGGATCCGACAATCTAGTTGTTTATCCTTGGCAGCCTTTCTTATGGGGAAATGTAGTCTAGTGTTCCTCGAGCCATAGTAGTCCGCTACAGCCCGGTTCACCGGAGTCCTACTAGCCCAGCACTACTGCTTAGGTCACTTGACTGGCCGGCATGTGTTCCACTTCATTCCTATGTCTGTCCCTTCGGGGAAATGTCACGCGCTGCCATCCGGAGTCCTGCCTAGCCTGCTACAGCCCGGGTTCCCCAGAGTCCTGTTAGCCCAGTGCTACAGCTCGGATTCACTCGCTGATGACCGACATGCTTGATGTGATTCATGTATGCCTGTCTCCATAGGTCTGTGCCAGTTTGGGTTCACGACTAGCCTTGTCGGCCCGGGTTCTCTATCATATGGATGCTAGCGACACTATCATATACGTGAGCCAAAAGGCGCAAATGGTTCCGGGCCATGGTAAGGCGACACCCATGGGATACCGTGCGTGAGGCCGCAAAGTGATATGAGGTGTTACCGGCTAGATCGATGTGGCTTGGAATCGGGGTCCTGACAGCGTTGGCATCAGAGCCGGACTGCCTGTAGGTTCGTTGAGCCAAACTGGTCGATGTCGAGTCTAGAAATGCTTTAGTTATATGTAGGGGAATTGATTGTGGAAGGGAACGTAAGGCTCTTTTACTCATTTACCTTATGTCTTGTGATCTGAGTCATTCTCTTCTCATTCAACGCGGGTTAAGGACTAAGTTCTCTTCTTCTATCAGGATCACGTGTTACTAATCCATAGTAGCTTATAGGATTGTTGTTAGAAGCCTCAATACAGTTTCTACTACTTTTAGTATGTTGCTAATTGAGTCAGAACCTTGATATGATGTTGTTGAGTGGTATTGCAAACTGTTGTGGATGTCTCAAATCTTTTTCTGAGCATTTACAGCTGTTATGCTGTCCAATTTTCCCTAGAAATTCTAATGTATTTGCATTGTGGTTGTGCTTTAAGATGGCCAACCGTGTTCAAAACCAAGTGGTTCGCCTGATCCGGTGCCTCGACGTACCCGGTCATAGTGCCATGTTAGTCCGGTAATGATCGAGACGGGTTACCGTTGGTATCCCGAATACACCGTCGAAGAGCAATTCCGAGATTTTAATCAAAGCCAATATTTCTGCACCGTCAGGATATTTCCTTCTTATCCTGGATCTACCAAGCCCCTTCACTATTCCTATGGACTCGGGGTTACTGTTGAGATGGCTGTGCAGGATGCTGCCTATTCCATGATGACCATCATGCGAGTCCGGACTGGCCTGCTTCAGAACACCAACTTCCGTTACATGCCAGCTTCACTTGCGGGAGCGCAAGGGTATCTTCAGGCTATCTATGCTGACTCCACTCAGGAGGACTCATTAACTCGTACCACTGCCGAGATGCTCGAAGATAAGGACCGAGAGAATCGGGCCTTGAGGCTGGAGCTTTTCAATACCCGTGCTGATCATTGGGCCACATTGACTCGGTTTGCACCTGCGGTGCAAGCTGGATGTATGGATACAAGGGATTTGTATCCTGTGAGATCTGCTCTGCCAGACATGGTGGATTGGCGTGATGTGGGAGGCATCACCCCACCCCGTGGTCCCCGCAGGCCACCGTTTGTTGGTCCAAGACCTCATCCTAGCCCCTTTGGTCCACAAGCTCCTCAGGACCGTCTGTTCCCGGATGATCACGTTGAACTTCCAGGCTATGGAGGTGACTTCTATGAGGACTACTACGGAGCTATCTAAGTTAGTAGTAGTATCACTAGTATTGTAATAGTTGTATCTCCACTGTCCTGCGTGACTTGTGGAATATGACTTTGTGTGTAATCAATTCCGAAGGTGTAGACAAATAATGTATAGGAGCTTGGAATGCCTCCGATGAGATGTAACGTCTTCCATCATAGTTGTACTGTAGCCTGGGCTTGTACTAAACTATGAATGATGTGTATGACCGTTGGTATATATATGGCAGTTTTATATTACCATGACATACGAATGAACATCTCTGCATTCCGTGTTATCCATTACATTCTGCACTTCCTTGCTAAGTTTGAGCCATACTTATCTAAACCATTGTCTTGTTTTCTCCTAGGATGGTCAACACCCGCAGCAACCCTGCTGCCCCGGAGCAGGGGGAAGCCAGTGCAGCTAGGGGTGAAAATCTGCCTCACCCGCCTTCTCTGGCCAAAGTAATGCTGGAGGCGGAAAGAAACAAGATTGAGACTAACCGCCTGCTAGAGCGGATTGAGCAGAACACTGCACGCCATCAGCGAAATGACTTGGTGTCAATCAATGACTTTATCAAGCTGTACCCACCAAAGTTTAACCATTCCGTCGAGCCCCTCGACGCGGATGACTGGCTTCGCAGCATCACCCACAAGCTACGTTCTGCCAACGTAGCCGAAGCCGACAAGGTTACTTATGCTGCCTATCAACTTGAAGGCCCTGCTAGCCTTTGGTGGGAAAAGTCCGAAGCTATGCGCCCGGTCGGCCAAATTACTACTTGGGCTGAATTCAGTGAAGCTTTGCGTGAGCATCACATTCTGGAAGGTCTCATGGATCGCAAGAGGGAGGAGTTCTGCAATTTCACCCAAGGAAGACTGGCTGTGGATGCATATAGTTGTGAATTTGGGAATCTGGCACGTTATGCTCCCGAAGAGGTATCTACCGACACTAAGAAGCAGGCAAGGTTCCGCAAGGGACTCAGCCCTGAGCTTTGCCGCGATCTTCGACTGCATGAGTGCACCTCCTTTCAGAAGTTGGTCAATAAAGCCATCAGTGCTAAGACAGGCTAGACTGATTATGACACTTCACGCAAGCACTCACGTGATTTTGGCTCTTCATCCGGCTCTGGAGCTCAGAAGCGCCGGGTGTGGATCCCAAGCACGGCACTGCCACCCAGGTTCATCTCGAGGCCATCCTTTGAGGCGCCTCATCCCAACCAGCAGTTTGCACTGCCCAAGCTTTATGGTGGCCACGCTGCTAATGCTGCTCCACGCCCCAATGTGGTGACATGCTTCAAGTGTGGAGAGCTGGGTCACTATAGCCGAGAGTGTCCCCAGAACAACAACCCCCATCAAACTAGAAAGTCCGTGGGTCGTGGTAAACCAGCGGGAAAGACATTCTACGCCAAGCCGGTCACTACTACACGTGGCAATGTAAACTATGTTTCAGCCGAGGAGGCTCATGAGGATCCTAACGTCGTCCTTGGTACACTCCTTGTTGACTGCCATCCGGCATCTGTTCTTTTCGATACTGGAGCATCTCATTCATTCATATCCGAGAACTATGCTCGATTGCATAACATGACATTCTATGACATGCCCACTTCCATGGTAATTCAAACTCCGGGTTCCAAATGGCAAACTTCTAGAGTAAGCCATGGGAACGAAATTCTTGTCGATAGACTTGTCTTCCTTGCATCCTTAATACCTCTCAAGTCCTCGGACATAAACATCATTTTGGGTATGGACTGGATGTCAGCTCATTATGCTAAGATTGATTGTGCCACTAGAACCGTTCAACTTACTCACCCATCGGGCAAGACAGTCAATGTCTTAACTCGAGTGGCCAAGCGCCAACTTTACTCCCTAAATGCCAACCCCCTTCCAGACCTTGAAGATGTTCCGGTAGTCCGAGACTTTCCGGATGTCTTTCCAGAAGAACTGCCAGGTGTTCCACCAGACAGGGATGTCGAGTTTGTGATAGACCTTGTTCCAGGAGCCGTTCCAATTTCTAGAAGACCCTACAAGATGGCAGCCTTAGAACTAGCCGAGCTTAAGAACCAACTCGATGAGTCCTTGAAAAAGGGTTTCATCCGTCCTAGTTCCTCTCCTTGGGCTTGCCCCGTCCTCTTCGTCAAGAAGAAGGATGGAACAGATCGAATGGTTGTAGATTACCGACCTGTCAACTTGGTCACCATCAAGAACAAGTATCCGCTTCCCAGGATCAACGATCTGTATGATCAGCTCACTGGGTCCTCAGTCTTTTCCAAGATGGATTTGAGGTTGGGCTACCACCAAATCAAAATTAGAAACGGGGACATTCCCAAAACGGCCTTTGTTACTCGTTATGGCCAATACGAGTACACCGTTATGTCTTCCAGTTTAACCAATGCCCCAGCCACCTTCTCCCGGTTAATGAACTCGGTCTTCATGGAGTACTTGGATAAATTCATCGTAGTATACCTCGATGACATACTCATCTACTCCAAGAATGAAGAGGAACATGCCGAACATCTAAGGCTGGTATTGATGAAACTTCAAGAGCATCACCTTTATGCCAAATTTTCCAAGTGTGAATTTTGGTTGCCAGAAGTGACCTATCTAGGCCACGTAATATCTGGTAAGGGTATTGTTGTTAATCCCGAGCGAGTTCAAGCCATCCTTGATTGGACTCCACCTAAGACGGTCAAGCAAGTTTGGAGCTTCCTTGGCTTAGCGAGCTATTGCCGCCGCTTCGTCGAGAATTTCTCCAAGGTTGCTAAACCTCTAACTGAACTTCTCAAGAAAGATAAAAAGTTCGAGTGGACTCCACAGTGCGAGTTCAGCTTTCAGGAACTGAAAAGACGCCTGACATCTGCTCCCGTACTGGTACCACCAGATTTCTCCAAGGACTTTATTATCTATTGCGACGCCTCGCGACAAGGACTAGGTTGCATACTCATGCAAGATCGTCAGGTAATTGCCTATGCTTCACGGCAATTACACCCTCATGAGGAAAATTATCCCACACATGATCTAGAGCTTGCAGCTGTAGTCCATGCACTTAAAACTTGGCGACATTACCTCCTCGGTAATCGTTGCGAGATCTTCACCGATCACCAAAGTTTGAAATATATCTTCACCGAACCAGATTTGAATCTCAGGCAAAGACGTTGGGTCGAGTTGATCTCGGATTACGACTTAGGAATAACTTACACCCCGGGCAAGGCCAATGTCATGGCTGATGCGCTAAGTCGTAAATCCTATTGTAACAACCTGATGTTACAACAAAGTCAACCACTTCTCCATGAGGAATTTCGTAAGCTTAATCTTTACATTGTTCCTCGAGGATTCC
This sequence comes from Triticum dicoccoides, assembly GCF_002162155.2. NCBI lineage: Eukaryota > Viridiplantae > Streptophyta > Magnoliopsida > Poales > Poaceae > Triticum > Triticum dicoccoides. Next base: position 27,474,048 of record NC_041388.1, read on the forward strand.
TATCCACCCTGGTGGCGAAACCTACCCTTATGGATCAAATCATAGCTGCCCAGAAGCGTGATAAGGTCATATACCGGATTAAGGAAAACATCGCTAGCGGAGTTGCTAAATGTTTTTCCATGGATGAGCGAGGTGTTGTCTTCTTCGAGAACCACATGGTGGTTCCCAAGAAACAACATCTACGCCAGTTGATTCTTAAGGAAGCTCATGAATCCCCTCTCACCATTCATCCCGGTAGTACTAAAATGTATCAAGACCTACGCCAGAGGTTTTGGTGGACTAGGATGAAAAGATAAATCACTCAATACATTGCTAACTGCGATGTTTGTCGTCGTGTTAAAGCAGAGCATAAACGGCCTGCTGGCACCCTTCAACCTTTGGCTATTCCTGAGTGGAAATGGGATAAAATCATTATGGATTTCATCACTGGGTTTCCCAGGACCAAGAGAGGGAATAATGCCATCTTCGTCGTGATCGACCGTCTTTCCAAAGTAGCCCACTTTCTACCTGTTCGTGAGAGTATCACCGCTAGCCAGCTAGCCGATTTATACATCTCCCGAATAGTGTCTCTTCATGGTGTTCCATTGGAAATTAACTCAGACCGTGGGAGTCTCTTCACCTCTCCATTTTGGGAAAGTTTCCAAAATGCTATGGGAACTCGTCTCTCTTTTAGCACCGCCTTCCACCCTCAATCAAGTGGTCAAGTAGAACGAGTCAATCAAATTCTGGAAGATATGCTCCAAGCCTCTGTCATCTCATTCGGAATGGGTTGGGAGAAATGCCTTCCATTCGTGGAGTTTGATTACAACAATAGTTATCAAGCTAGCTTAGGCAAGGCTCCTTTCGAAGTTCTCTATGGACGAAAATGTCGAACGCCTCTTAACTGGTCAGAAACCGGGGAAAGACAACTCTTTGGCCCGGATATGATTCAGGAAGCAGAAGAACAGGTTCGCGTTATTCATGAGAAATTGAAAACAGCCCAATCTCGTCAAAAGAGTCAATATGATCGTAAACATAAGCCTATGACTTATGAAGTCGGCGAGAAGGCCTACCTTCGGGTTACTCCGTTAAAGGGAACCCATCATTTCGGTATCAAAGGCAAATTGGCTCCTCGTTACATTGGACCTTTTCGCATTCTTGACAAACAAGGAGAAGTTTCCTACCAATTGGAACTACCTTCGCATCTTTCCAAAGTTCACGATGTCTTCCACGTTTCTCAACTCAGGCGTTGCTTCGCGGATCCTATCCGTGGAGTGGACCACGAAACGCTTGTTCTACAAGATAACCTCTCATATCGGGAATATCCCGTTCGTATCCTTGATCAAGCTGAGCGTACCACTCGACGTCATAATATCAAGTTTCTCAAGGTTCAATGGTCACACCATTCCGAGAAAGAAGCCACTTGGGAAAGGGAGGATCATCTTCGACTCGAGTACCCCACCTTCTTTCCGGAGGTCCTAAATCTCGGGACGAGATTCTTTTGAGTGGGGGTGAGTTGTCACACCCTAGTTAGTTCAAGCATTAGAGTGTGCATCATGTTTAAATTCCTTTTAAATTTGAAATGGGGATGACAGAACCCCAGCACCCCCCTGGAACAACTAGGGTTTATTAAAAACTTTTCCAATGAACCTGAAATGCCCTTCTAAAAAGCCCACCCTTTTTGTTTTAGGTTAAAACCTTTGACAAAAATGGTGCACATTTTTCTAGGACATCAAAGGTCATTGGATTAATCCTTATGGTATTTTCATTTGGGCATTTAAATGCTATAAAATATTTTAAATGCTCAAATAATCATAAACTAAAATGTTTGATGTTGGATATATTCTAAGCAGTGGCCATGATTAATTTTATGATTTATGGTAATGCCCTGGTATTTTTAATAAGGCCCTAAAGTTACAGATATAATAAATAAATAAGAAAAACAGAAAAAAAAGGAGAGAGAGAGAGAGAGAGAGAGAGAGAGAGAAACTTACCAGGCACAGCCCACCAGCCCACCTGGCTCGGCCCAGCCGACTGGCCCTTGCCAGTCATCCTCCTCCTCTCGCCAGGAGGACGAGGAGCGCGTGGCCGGCGCCCGCGGCCACACGCCGGCCACCTCCTGCTTCCGCCGACGCCCTGGAGGCGCCTATGAGTGCCACGCCGACCCCCACGTCTCCCCCTCTTTCTTCCCACTCTCCCCGTGGCTTCTCCCCCTCTCTGGCTCTCTCCCCATCTTCCTGCCGACGCAGCCGCCGTCGTCTTGCCGCCGTAGCCGCAGCCACCATCGTGCCTGTGTCACCCCACCATGCCCACGAGCTCCGCAACATCTCCCTCGACCTCCTCGACAAGCCACGAGGCCTCGGATGTGCTGCAATGCCGCCACCGCTGTTGTTCCCCTCGTCGGTCACTGGAGATCGTCTTCGACGTTTTGCCGCCTCCCAAGCTTCCCCCAGCTTGCTGTTCGCTCCCCTGCAACCGCTGTGAGCTCCGCCACCGTTTCCCCCTCTCCCTGTGCTCGTCCTCTGTCCAGGAGTTGCAACTAGTTTCTGGTGTTTATAGGTTATGTGTTGGCGGTCGTGCGTAGCACTGACCCTAGGGGTGGGCTATGATGCGGTAGATACACCGTGGCACGGTGTACCGAGTCACCCGTTTGGTGTCTCGGGAACCCTGCACACATCGTTTGGGGCCATTGAGGACACCCTGGCCGGATTTCCTTGCGGATGGAACCTGAATAGGTGATAAACCTGGACTAGAGACTTGTGAGGTTAGTCAGGTCGTGGTCTACACCCACGTCGGCTTTCGCTTGAAGTCTGCCGAGCACATGTCATGTGCAGACGCTAACTGGTGGAAACATGTGTGATGAAGTACACCCCTGCAGGGTATAAAACTATTCGAATAGCCGCGTCCGCGGTAAAGGACTACTTGGTTGCCTATACAGTTCATAGACAAGTTAATGGTTACTACTAAAAGACTCAACATAAGTGTGAGTACCGAGGATGGCCCTCTTGTAGGATGACGAGAGAGGATCCCCGGTGGAGTATTGTGTTGGTGAGTAGTGGACTCGGGTGCAAAAACTATTTTACTAGTGGAGTTCCGTAGGATAGCTTAGCCAAGAGTGAAAGCTGGCTTGCTGCAATAACCCCACCACCTTCTTGAGAATGAGCATGTATAGTATGTTCTGTTGTAAGACTTGCTGAGTACCTTTGTACTCATGTTTGCTTAACTACTGTTTTCAGACGACAACACCGACCCCTCCGATGGGTTCTATGTAGACCTTGACGTCGATGAGTGACTAGCCACCCAGAAGGTGATCCTGGCCATGGAGGGCCCTATGTAGATAGACAGGCTTCGAGAAGCCTTCTTGCTTTCTAGTGTCTGTACTCAGACTATTTACTTCCGCTTGTGCTTGTATGATTGTATGACTTGAGTGTCGGGTCATGTGACCCCTATCAGTATGAACATGTTATGTATGGCTCTCTGGAGCCTTTAAAGAAAGTAATTGAGTTGTAGAGTTTTGTTGTGATGCCATGTTGTATGTACTCATATCGGGCATATTGTGTGTATGATTGAAATGCTTGGTATGAGTGGGATCCAACAATCTAGTTGTTTATCCTTGGCAGCCTTTCTTACGGGGAAATGTAGTCTAGTAGTCCGCTACAGCCCGGTTCACCGGAGTCCTGCTAGCCCAGCACTACTACTCAGGTCACTTGACTGGCCGGCATGTGTTTCACTTTGTTCCTATGTCTGCCCCTTCGGGGAAATGTCACGCGGTGACATCCGGAGTCCTGCCTAGCCTGCTACAGCCCGGGTTCCCCGGAGTCCTATTAGCCTAGTGCTACCACCCGAATTCACTCGCTGATGACCGACATGCTCGATGTGATTCATGTATGCCTGTCTCCATAGGTCTGTGCCACTGTTGGTTCACGACTAGCCATGTCGGCCCGGGTTCTCTGTCATATGGATGCTAGCGACACTATCATATACGTGAGCCAAAAGGCACAAACGGTTCCTGGCCATGGTAAGGCGACACCCCTGGGTTACCGTGCGTGAGGCCGCAAAGTGATATGAGGTGTTACCGGCTAGATCGATGTGGCTTGGAATCGGGGTCCTGACAATGGGCTAGACAGAAATGATTATGTCGGTAATGTGAGGGATGTGTTGAACATGATTTGGTAAAGGTATCGATGAGAGGCCATGTAGGAGTACATGGTGGGTTGTTTCATTGAGGCCATCCTTAAGAACTGAGATATGTATGTGTGATTTAAGAATCAGTTACTACCATGCATTGGGATCCTTAATTGACCCTCTTGGCTTATTAACCACCCTAGTCCTCTGTCCAGGAGTTGCAACTAGTTTCTGGTGTTTATAGGTTATGTGTTGGCGGCCGTGTGTAGCGCTGACCCTAGGGGTGGGCTATGATGCGGTAGATACACCATGGCACGGTGTACCGAGTCGCCCATTTGGTGTCTTGGGAACCCTATACACATCGTTCGGCGCCGTATGTGGAGATCTCGGCCGGACTCCCTGTGGATGGAACCTGGATAGGCGATAAACCTAGACTAGAGACTTGAGTGTTTAGGTAGGCCGTGGCCGACACCCTTGTTGGGCTTCCGCTTGAAGGTCGCCGAGTACATGTCGTGTAAACGACGATAAGTGGTGAGAGCGTGTATGAAGAAGTACACCCCTGCAGGGTTAACATCATCTATTCGAATAGCTGCGTCCGCGGTAAAGGACTACTTGGTTGCCTATACAGTTCATAGACAAGTTAATGGTTACTACTAAAAGACTCAAGATAAGTGTGAGTACCGAGGATGGCCCTCTTGTAGGATGACGAGGGAGGATCCACGGTGGAGTATTGTGTTGGCGATTAGTGGACTCGTGTGCGAAAACTATTTTACCAGTGGTGTCTCGTAGGGTAGCTTAGCCAAGAGTCAAAGCTGGCTTGCTACAATAACTCCGCCACCTTCTTGAGAATGAGCATGTATAGTAGGATCTGTTGTAAGTCTTGCTGAGTACCTTTGTACTCATGTTGCTTTAATTACTGTTTTCAGACGACAACACAGCCCCATCCGATGGGTTTTACATAGACCTCGACGTCGATGAGTGACTTGCCACCCAGGTGGTGATTCCGAGCCATGGAGGGCAGATAGACAGGCTTCGTCACGCCTTCTTTCTTTCTAGTGTCTGTACTCAGACTAGTTTGCTTCCGCATGTGCTTGTATGCTTGTATGACCTGAGTGTAGGGTCATTTGACCCCTACCTGTATGAACATGTTATGTATGGCTCTCCGGAGCCTTTAAATAAAGTACTTGAGTTGTAGAGTTTTGTTGTGATGCCATGTTGTATTTACACATATCGAGCATATTGTGTGTATGATTGAAATGCTTGGTATGTGTGGGATCCGGCAATCTAGTTTTTTTATCCTTGGCAGCCTCTCTTTTGGGGAAATGTAGTCTAGTGCTTCATGAGCCATAGTAGTCCGCTACAGCCCGGTTCACCGGAGTCCTGCTAGCCCAGCACTACTGCTCAAGCACTTGACTAGCCGGCATGTGTTACACTTCGTTCCTGTGTCTGTCCCTTCAAGGAAATGTCACACGGTGACATCTGGAGTCCTGCCTAGCCTGGTACAGCCCGGGTTCCCCGGAGTCCAGTTAGCCCAGTGCTATAGCCTAGATTCACTCGCTGATGACCGACATGCTCGATGTGATTCATGTATGCCTGTCTCCATAGGTCTGTGCCGCTTTGGGTTCACGACTAGCCATGTCGGCCCGGGTTCTCTGTCATATGGATGCTAGCGACACTATCATATACGTGATCCAAAAGGCGCAAACGGTTCCGGGCCATGGTAAGGCGACACCCCTGGGATACCGTGCATGAGGCCACAAAATGATATGAGGTGTTACCGGCTAGATCGATGTGGCTTGGAATCGGGGTCCTGACAATGGGCTAGAGTGAAATGATTATGTTGGTAATGTGAGGGATGTGTTGAACATGATTTGGTAAAGGTATCGATGAGAGGCCATGTAGGAGTACATGGTGGGTTGTTTCATTGAGGCCGTCCTTAAGAACTGAGATATGTATGTGTGATTTAAGAATCAGTTACTACCATGCATTGGGATCCTTAATTGACCCTCTTGGCTTATTAACCACCCTAGTCCTCTGTCCAGGAGTTGCAACTAGTTTCTGGTGTTTATAGGTTATGTGTTGGCGGCCGTGTGTAGCGCTGACCCTAGGGGTGGGCTATGATGCGGTAGATACACCATGGCACGGTGTACCGAGTCGCCCATTTGGTGTCTTGGGAACCCTATACACATCGTTCGGGGCCGTATGTGGAGACCTCGGCCGGACTCCCTGTGGATGGAACCTGGATAGGCGATAAACCTGGACTAGAGACTTGAGTGTTTAGGTAGGCCGTGGCCGACACCCTCGTTGGGCTTCCGCTTGAAGGTCGCCGAGTACATGTCGTGTAAACGACGATAAGTGGTGAGAGCGTGTATGAAGAAGTACACCCCTGCAGGGTTAACATCATCTATTCGAATAGCTGCGTCCGCGGTAAAGGACTACTTGGTTGCCTATACAGTTCATAGACAAGTTAATGGTTACTACTAAAAGACTCAAGATAAGTGTGAGTACCGAGGATGGCCCTCTTGTAGGATGACGAGGGAGGATCCACGGTGGAGTATTGTGTTGGCGATTAGTGGACTCGTGTGCGAAAACTATTTTACCAGTGGTGTCTCGTAGGGTAGCTTAGCCAAGAGTCAAAGCTGGCTTGCTACAATAACTCCGCCACCTTCTTGAGAATGAGCATGTATAGTAGGATCTGTTGTAAGTCTTGCTGAGTACCTTTGTACTCATGTTGCTTTAATTACTGTTTTCAGACGACAACACAGCCCCATCCGATGGGTTTTACATAGACCTCGACGTCGATGAGTGACTTGCCACCCAGGTGGTGATTCCGAGCCATGGAGGGCAGATAGACAGGCTTCGTCACGCCTTCTTTCTTTCTAGTGTCTGTACTCAGACTAGTTTGCTTCCGCATGTGCTTGTATGCTTGTATGACCTGAGTGTAGGGTCATGTGACCCCTACCTTGTATGAACATGTTATGTATGGCTCTCCGGAGCCTTTAAATAAAGTACTTGAGTTGTAGAGTTTTGTTGTGATGCCATGTTGTATTTACACATATCGAGCATATTGTGTGTATGATTGAAATGCTTGGTATGTGTGGGATCCGGCAATCTAGTTTTTTTATCCTTGGTTGCCTCTCTTTTGGGGAAATGTAGTCTAGTGCTTCCTGAGCCATAGTAGTCCGCTACAGCCCGGTTCACCGGAGTCCTGCTAGCCCAGCACTACTGCTCAAGCACTTGACTGGCCGGCATGTGTTTCACTTCGTTCCTGTGTCTGTCCCTTCAGGGAAATGTCACGCGGTGACATCTGGAGTCCTGCCTAGCCTGCTACAGCCCGGTTCATCGGAGTCCGGTTAGCCCAGTGCTACAGCCCGGATTCACTCGCTGTTGACCGACATGCTCGATGTTGATTCATGTATGAATGTCCTCGTAAGTTTGTGCCTCTTTGGGTTCATGACTAGCCATGTCGGCCCGGGTTCTCTGTCATATGGATGCTAGCAACACTATCATATACGTGAGCCAAAAGGCGCAAACGGTCCCGGGCCATGGTAAGGCGACACCCATGGGGATACCGTGCGTGAGGCCGCAAAGTGATATGAGGTGTTACAGGCTAGATCAGTGTGACTTGGAATCGGGGCCCTGACAGCGTTGGCATCAGAGCCGGACTGCCTGTAGGTTCGTTGAGCCAAACTGGTCAATGTCTAGAAATGCTTTAGTTATTTGTAGGGAAATTGATTGTGGGAGGGAACGTAAGGCTCTTTTACTCCTTTACCTTATGCCCTCTGGTCTGAGTCATTCTCTTTTATTTCTACGTGGGTTAAGGACTAGGCTCTCTTCTCTCTATCAGGTTCACGTGTTACTAATCCGTAGTAACTTATAGGATTGTTGGTTACCAGCCTCAGTTCAGTTTCTACTACTTTTAGTATGTTGTCAGTTGAACCAGAACCTTGATATGATGTTGTTGAGTGGTTTTGACAACTGTTGTGAATGTCTCAAATCTTTTTCTGAGCATTTACAGCCATTATGCTGTCCGATTCCTCCTAGAAAATACTAATGCCTTTGCATTACTTCGTGCTTTCAGATGGCCACCCGTTCATAGAATCAAGTGGTTCGTCTGACTCGGTGCCTCGATGTACCTCGTCACTCGGCCATACTGGCCCGAGTGATGGTCGAGATAGGCTATCGATGGTATCATGAGTATACCGTCGAGGAGCAGTTCCAAGACTTCAATCAGAGCCAATACCTTTGTACCGTCAGGATATACCCCTCTTATCCTAGAGCTACTGAACCCCTCCACTGCTCTTATGGACTTGGGGTTACTATTGAGATGTCCGTTTAGGATGCAGCTTACTCAATGATGACTATCATTCGAGCCAGAACTGCCTTTCTTTGGAACACCGATTTCCGCTACATGCCAGCCTCACTCCCTGGGGCACAGGGGTACTATCAGGCTTTGTACTGTGACTCTACACATGAGGATTCACTACTCCGCACCACTGCCGAGATGCTCGAGGACAAGGACCGCGAAAATCGTGCCTTGCGAATGGAGCTCTTCAAGTCTCGTTCTGACCACTGGGCCACTTTGACACGGTTTGCACCTTTTGTGTAGGCTGGATACATGGACATGAGGGACATGTACCCCGTGCGGTCTGGGTTGCCAAATTGTATGGACTGGCGTGATGTAGGAGGCATCAGCCCTCCCGTGGACCCCGTCTGCCACTGTTTGTTGGACCAAGGCCACATCAGAGTCCCTATGGACCTCAAGCTCCATAGGACCAACTGTTTCCAGATGACCATGTTCAGCTCCCAGGACATGGTGGTGATCCCTATGAAGATTACTACGGAAACGTCTGAGTTGGTAGTAGCTTCACTAGTATTGTAATAGTTGTATCCTCCACAGTCCTGCGTGACCCGTGGAATATGACTTGGTGTGTATCATGTTCCGGAGGTGTAGAAAATAATGTATAGGAGCTTGGAATGCCTCCGATGAGATGTAACGTCTTTCACCGTAGTTGTACTCTAGCCTGGGCTTGTACTAAACTATGTACGGTGTGTATGACCGATGGTATATATATATATATGGCAATTTCTATATTACCATGTCATGCAAATAAACATCTCAGCATTCCATGTTATCCATTACATTCCGCACTTCCTTGCCAAGATTGTGCCATCCTTGTCTAAACATTGTCTTGTTTTTCCTAGGATGGTCAACACCCGTAGCAACCCTACTGCCCCGGAGCAGGGTGAAGCCAGTGCAGCTAGGGATGAGAATCTGCCTCACCCGCCTTCTCTGGCCGAAGTTATGCTGGAGGTAGAAAGAAACAAGCGTGAGACTAACCGCTTCCTGGAGCGGATTGAGAAGAACACTGCACGTCATCAAAGGAACAACTTGGTGTCAATAAATGACTTTATCAAGTTGTACCCACCAAAGTTTAATCATTCTGTTGAGCCCCTCGATGCGGATGATTGGCTTCGCAGCATCACCCATAAGCTACGTTCTGCCAACGTATAGCCGAACTGATAAGGTTACCTATGCTGCCTATCACCTCGAAGGCCCTGCTAGCCTTTGGTGGGAAAACTTTGAGGCTATGCGCCCGGCTGGCCAAATCACTACTTGGGCTGAATTCAGTGAGGCTTTCCGTGAGCATCACATTCCGGAGGGTCTCATGGATCGTAAGCGGGAAGAATTCTGTAATTTCACCCAAGGCAGACTAACGGTGGATGCATACAGTCGTGAGTTTGGAAATCTCACACGTTATGCTCCTGAAGACATATCCACCGACGCCAAGAAGCAGGCAAGGTTCCATAAGGGACTTAGCCCCGAGCTTCGCCGTGACCTCCGTCTGCACGATTGCACCTCCTTCCAGAAGTTGGTCAATAAGGCCATCAGTGCTGAGACAGGTCGGACTGACTATGACGCTTCACGCAAGCACTCCCGTGATTTTGTTCTTCATCCGACTCTGGATCTCAGAAGCGCCGGGTGTGGATTCCAAACACAGCACTGCCACCCAGGTTCACCCCGAGGCCATCCTTTGAGGCGCCTCGCCCCAACCAGCAGTTTGCACCGCCTAAGACCTATGGTGGCCCCGCTGCTAATGCTGCTCCACGCCCCAATGTTGTGACATGTTTCAAGTGTGGAGAGCCAGGTTACTATAGTCGAGAGTGTCCCCAGAACAACAACTCCAACCAGTCTGGAAAGTCCGTTGGCCATGGTAAACCAGCGGGAAAGACATTCTACGCCAAGCTAGCCACCACTACACATCGCCATGTCAACTATGTCTCAGCTGAGGAGACTCGTGATGATCCCAACGTCATCCTTGGTACGCTCCTTGTTAATTGCCATCCGGCATATGTTCTTTTCGATACTGGAGCATCTCATTCATTTATATCTGAGAGCTATGCTCGATTGCATAACACGACATTATGTGACATGCCCACTTCCATGGTAATTCAAACTCCGGGTTCCAAATGGCAAACCTCTAGAGTAAGCCATGGGAATGAAATTCTTGTTGATAGACTTGTCTTCCTTGCATCACTAATAGCTCTCAAGTCCTCGGACATAAACATCATCTTGGGTATGGACTGGATGTCAGCCCATTATGCTAAGATTGATTGCTCTACTAGAACTGTTCAACTTATCCACCCATCGGGCAAGACAGTCAATGTCTTAACTCGAGTGGCCAAGCGCCAGCTTTACTCCCTAAATGCCAACCCCCTTCCAGACCTTGAAGATATTCCGGTAGTCCAAGACTTCCCAGATGTCTTTCCTGAAGAATTGCCAGGTGTTCCACCTGACAGGGATGTCGAGTTCGTGATAGACCTTGTTCCAGGAACCGTTCCGATCTCTAGAAGACCCTATAAGATGGCACCCTTAGAACTAGTTGAGCTTAAGAAACAACTCGATGAGTCCTTGAAAAAGGGTTTCATCCGCCCTAGTTCTTCTCCTTGGGCTTGCCTCGTCCTCTTCGTCAAGAAGAAGGATGGAACGGATCGGATGGTTGTAGATTACCGACCAGTCAACTTGGTCACTATCAAGAACAAGTATCCGCTTCCCAGGATCAATGATCTGTATGATCAGCTCGCTGGACCCTCAGTCTTTTCCAAGATGGATTTGAGGTTGGGCTACCATCAATCAAAATAAAAAACGTGGACATTCCCAAAACGGCCTTTGTTACTCGTTATGGCCAATACAAGTACACCGTCATGTCCTTCGGTTTAACCAATGCCCCAGCCACCTTCTCTCGGTTAATGAACTCGATCTTCATGGAGTATTTGGATAAATTCGTCGTGGTATACCTCGTTGATATACTCATCTACTCCAAGAATGAGGAAGAACATGCCGAACACCTAAGGCTGGTATTGATGAAACTTCGAGAGCATCGCCTTTATGCCAAATTCTCCAAATGTGAATTTTGGTTGCCAGAAGTGACCTACCTAGGCCATGTAATCTCTGGTAAGGGTATTGCTATCAACCCCAAGCGAGTTCAAGCCGTCCTTGATTGGACTCCTCCTGAAACGGTCAAGCAAGTTCAGAGTTTCCTTGGCTTAGCGAGCTATTGTCGCCACTTCGTCGAGAATTTCTCCAAGGTTGCTAAACCTCTAACTGAACTCCTGAAGAAATATAAAAAGTTCGAGTGGACCCCACAGTGCGAGTTCAGCTTTCAGGAACTGAAAAGACGCCTGACATCTGCTCCCGTACTGGTGCCACCAGATTTCTCCAAGGACTTTTGAGGGAGTCCTGGATTAGGGGGTGTCCGGATGGCCGGACTATACCTTCAGGCGGACTCCCAGACTACGAAGATACAAGATTGAAGACTTCGTCCCGTGTCCGGAAGGGACTTTCCTTGGCGTGGAAGGCAAGCTTGGCGATACGGATATGTAGATCTCCTACCATTGTAACCGACTTTGTGTAACCCTAACCCTCTCCGGCGTCTATATAAACCGGAGGGTTTTAGTCCGTAGGACAACATACAGATTAACAATCATACCATAGGCTAGCTTCTAGGGTTTAGCCTCTCTGATCTCGTGGTAGATCTACTCTTGTACTACCCTTATCATCAATATTAATCAAGCGGGACGTAGGGTTTTACCTCCATCAAGAGGGCCCGAACCTGGGTAAAACTTCGTGTCCCTTGCCTCCTGTTACCATCCGGCCTAGACGCACAGCTTGGGACCCCCTACCCGAGATCCGTCGGTTTTGACACCGACATTGGTGCTTTCATTGAGAGTTCCTCTGTGTCGTCGCCATTAGGAAGGATGCCTCGCCCCGTCTTTAAAGACGGCACTGTTGCTAAGGGAGCTTTGGCTGTCAGCCAAACCCTCCGGCTAGGTGGTTTTCTTATGACTGCCTGTTCAGCTTCTGCGCCGATGATGACCTCTCGAGCCATCGAAAACAATCTTCATGTCAGCTCAGAACTCGCCAAGCAGTTAGATCCAATGGAGCTCTCCTCCATAAACGAGCTCTTGGATCGCATCGCCGCCCTGGGAGTTGCTACGGATTACGACCAGATTGGGCCTAAGCCCGATCTGAGAGAGATTAACTCTCCCCAAGTCACCCATCACGTTGTCGTGGTAGAGGGACAGGGTGGCGACCCCTCATCTATCTTAAGGACTAGCTATGTCCGGATTCTTGATCCCTCCAAGCCGGATACCCGCGGAGGGGAGGATATCACTCAAGACCTGAACCTAGAGTCAAGCGACGGACTGGATTCATTGTACAACATCCAGGAATCCAAATTCTCGAGTTCGGAAATTCCTCGGCCTCTGAGCCTCAGATGGGGTGAGGCTTCGGATTTAATTCCACCCACCCACCCGAACATAAGCGATCTATCCCAAATTAGGCAAGAGCCCGAAGAAATAGTACATCATTATTGGGCCAGATTCCTCCTGGTTATGAACAGGATAAAGGACTGCTGCGAGGAAGACGCAATTTCATTCTTCTGCAATAATTGCACGGACAAGGGAATCCTCAACACCATAAGTCGCCGTGATATTACACGCTTCGCTGACTTGGCGTCCATAGTACAAAAGTACTGTGCGATGGAAAGCGCCTAGAAAACCGAAATAAAATTTTGGACAATTCGGCTCTGAATACAAACCCAGTCCGAAATAAAAGGGTGCATCATCGCCAGACACCCGGGTCAAACACCAAAAAGCAAAAACCCTCTACAGGGCATGGAACCTTATTGGAAGGATGGCTTAATGGACCCTGTAAAATTCAAAGTACAGAGGACGCCACACCAACTCACAGCCTTAGAGCATGTTGGATACTCCGGCAGGTGGCCAAAATTTGCGAAGATCTCCTAATTCCGGAGGCCACAAAAAGCCACCCCAGAGAAACCAATACGGTATTAATAGTCTTCGAGACTTTTGCATCAAATAACATGCGAAAAAGGACACTCCACAGCCTTGCCAAAATCTACCAAGTGGCAACAATAAACCCATGGAGTGACATGGCTATTACCTTTAACGCCAGTGATGAACCTAAATTCCGAACAGCCCGAGTACCAGCTGCATTGGTCCTCAGTCCAATATTGGACGGCTTTCATCTTACCAAGGTACTCATGGACGGGGGCAGCGGATTGAACCTCATTTATGAGGAAACCCTTCAAAAAATGAAAATAGACTGGAACCGCATTGAGCGAAGTAGCACAACCTTTAGAGGAATAATCCCCAGTCGGGAAGCGCGTTGTACAGGAAAAATCACACTAGATGTGGTGTTCGGCACGCTAGATAATTACAGGTCCGAAGAGCTCATGTTCCATGTGGCTCCGTTCAGCAGCGGTTATCACGCTCTGCTAGGGCGGGAAGCATTTACAATCTTCCAAGCAATAGCCCATTACGGGTACATGAAGCTCAAGATGCTCGGGCCCAACGGGATCATCACTCTCGCTAGTGATCCAGACATAGCACTCCGCGCCGAAAACAAGACAGCCGCACTGGCCCTCGAGGCACTATCCGAAGCCCTAGCGGCTGAGGAACTGACTGCGCTGCGCTCCACGGTGAATAGAGACGATGTGGTACTCGACAAAAGATCCAAGTCCACCTCCTTTATACCGGCGGACGAAATAGTCAAATTCTGTCAAGTGTTCTGGGAACGGGGGTCGCCAGACTTGCCTGCCTGCAGCCTGCGGTGTGGCTCAAAAGGGGGCCCAGCGTGGCCCATCTTCATCAACACAGACCCAAGACCCTCGCGAGGGGCCAAGCCTCACGGGGCGGACGACACGGAGCTTCCTCAGGCACGGCCTCATCAGGCTGGCTCTCCAGGAGGCGAAGAGATCAAGGCGGGGTACCTCACGAGGTGCCCGTGACGCAAGCCATGACGACCAAGGGTGCTAGGCGGGCGCCAGCCCGCGCAGTGTCCTTCTTTCCTCTTTGGTGCAAAGGGAGCAAGCGCAGGCGAGAGCATCAAGCAAAGGCACCCGTTTCGGTGCAACGAGACCAAGACCAGTCCAACGGCAGGGAGGAAGTCATTGTGGAGCCCAAGCCAGCGTCACCACCAGAGCCTTTGGCAGGCGAGGACCAAGTTTAGTCAGGATAAGTGTACCAGATGTTCCCCTTCAAAGTGGCCAATTGTTGGCGCCCTTCCCGCTCAATATTTGGGAAGAGGCCCAGGGCCTTTGCCTATAAATAGGACTAGCCACCCACAGGGTAGAGGGGATCGAGGATCGGCCAACCCAGAAACTAGAAGGGATCGGATCGCAATCGAGAAGAGAGAGAGAGAGAAGGGTGACTGAACTCCTCCTAGCAGTTCGTCGCCCCATCCAAGAACAGACCCTCGCGAGGCTGTTCTTCCTTGTATTGCTCATCATCATCAGCCCAAGAGGCAATCCACCACACCACACACTGGAGTAGGGTATTACACCACAACGGTGGCCCGAACCAGTATAAACACTGTGTCTCTTCTGCTGTTCTTTCCATAGCTTAGACCTTAGCGAGGCGGAGGGGTGCAGGTAGGTAGAAGGTGAAATCTCTGTGCGCACCCTAGTGTCCGAACCTCAAGGGTCTGCCGGAACCCGAAATCCGACATTTGGCGCGCCAGGTAGGGGTGCGCCGGAATCCACCTTCTGCCGCTTCGTGTCCCGTCGCGTCGTCATCACCATGTCCGGCGACCAGGCGGGCAACCCAGATCCATGGGCGGTGTGGCCCGCCCGCGCAGAGCCGCTCGCCTCGGGCGACCCCATGCCCCAGGCAGCTCCGGTCCGCAGGGCGCTGCGGGCCGCGGGCGACGCGGACAGGCTTCGACAGTTCTCACACCGTGGCAGGCGCAGTCGGCAGCAAGGGCCTCCAATCACGCCGCGACCACGACACCGTACATCCGCCGGGAGCAGGCAAACTCGAGGGCCGTGCTCATGGTGGCCCGAGAGCTGATGCAGTGCAGGCTGCTGGAGGGCGGCCGCGACGTGCTGCTGGAGCGGGTGGCAGCGCTCCTAGGCTTCGCCGCCTCGGGGGCTCACCCCTTCTGCACCCAGCTCCCATCTCAAGCCTAGGGCGGCCCACGCGGGGGCTCCGCGCACGCCCGTGGGCTCCAAGGCTACTCCAACGCCAGCGAAGCTGTCGGCACCGGACAGGCGGCGGCGCTGCCCCCGCTCCCGATCTGCGAAGAAGGACTCGACGCGACCCACGGCCCAAGTGGACAGCCGCGCTACCACCCCACGGTGGGCGCGTCAAGCAGAGCTGCCTGGCACGCGGAGCACTACGGCATGGCCTTCGGGATGACGGCGCCAGAAGAATACGTGCCCCTCATGATGGACCAAGGACACCCTCACGATGGCGAACAAGGCTCGCTCCTCAGCCCAAGCTGGGGGGACGAGGCGCCGGAAGCTAAGCCCTTCCAGGAGCCCTGGGACGGTCCCACTGGCCACGCTGGAGGCAACGATTATCGGGTACCTCTAATTCCTCAGGAGCAGGCATACGCTAATCATGGATCACAGGAGGTGCAGGTCGCCACAGTGAGCAGCTGCCCCACTCCCACAGTCTCCTACCCCTCGGGAGGAGGGTGCAGGGGGCTGCAGGAGAGGGGCCGAGATCCGACATCACCACCGCGGTGTTCGGAGCAAGGTGTTCTCAGGAGGTAGGCCCTCTGCTGGGGAGCTGCCTCAGGGCCTGCCCCTGGCGGAGGACCCGTGGTCGTCGGGGGAACCGCTGGCGACCGCTCTACCCCATCGGCGGCGTCCTGGTTTCCGGTCGTCGTTGATGGCACTAGAGTGTGGCGCAAGGTGGGGCCCTCGTCTGGTGATATGAAGCAAGGCCGGTACCTGTGAAGAATGCCCAGTGCTTGTGAAGCTCGCCGCCCCGTGACACTCTCACGTAATAATGAGTGGGGCTGTACATGCCCCGGAGTCTCAGGGGTGTCGGCCTCAGGCCCTGGGGCTCCCTCCCACGCCCAGTGGCAGCACTTAGCACCACGCTGGTGAGAAGACGTCCAATACTAGATTAGGTGCTGGACGCGGCCTTTTGTCTGCTTTCGTTGCTTTGGTTGTCACTTTCCCCCGCTGGATTTAAGTTGGATTCGAATTTGAGATTTGCGTGTGTTCGGGGAAGGGGTGCTTAGTCTCGTTCGAGCAATTTCTCGCATTTTGATTACCACTTTGCCTCAGCTGCCTCCCCTCGTGAGCCCCTCGCGAACCGGGTCAGGCCTAGCTTGCACGCAGCCCAGACTGCCGCCGCTGCATCCTCTCAGGAGGGATTTTTACTGCAGATCCTACGGATTCGATTAGGGAACACTCGGGACACCACAGCCTCCCATAGGCTACCTCAGGGCCCGCACGGGACAAAGGTAAACTAGCCGACCAGTGCGTCGCTTAAGCCAACCACTTGGCGCGGGCGCATGGGCAATGTAACATCTACTAATACGATGGACACAAGTTTTACATGAGGGGCTCCCCCTCCAAAATGCTCTCACAGCCATCAGGCCAAAACCTGAGTTCTGTTCATGCAGGTTAAGGAAACAGGAATGATGCATGATCAGTCGGATAAATCCCCCAATCCGTCCTCAGGAGCACCACCCGAACCGTTGCTGGCGTCGCTGAACTCGCCATCGCTGTCTGCATCGCCGCCAGCGGCGTCAGGGCCGTTCACCACACCGCCCTCATTGGCAGCCACGATCACGCCGTTGTTGTCTGAAGCGAAGGCCCTGACAAGAGCATCCACATTGTCTTCCACCCAGTGCGCCAGGTCATCTCGGACGGCCTGGGGGACTGGGGCAATGGCGGCGTTGAAATCGAAGTGGGGATCCATGTTCCGGAGATGGCTGAAGACGCGAGAAAAGGCGCGCCCGAGCAGGGCGCGGCTCCTCTCCTTCACCAACCTGTCGGCCCTGACCGACCGCACCTCCAGCTGCGTCACCACGTCGGTGAAGAACTGAAGGTTGTCGGCGTAGTTGACTGCGTGCGGCTCGCCAACAGCCGCCTCGCAGATGTTGCCCAAGGCTGTGTTGGCTCTCTCCCGGAGCGTGGTGAGCATGGGGTCATGCTCATGCTCCAGGATCCGCCGCCGACGTATCTCATTCGCATTCTGGCGCGCGACGACCTCAGCTCCTCCACCCGCTGGCGAAGAAGGAGCACCTCGGCCTGGGAGGTGGTTGACTCCCCTTGCGCTACCTCAAGGGCGGCCCGAAAAGCATTGGCCCGCCGCGTCGCTTCCTCCAACTTGGCCCTCAAGGCAGCAATCCTACCTTCAGCCTCGGCCCGGATCAACCCCAGCCTCTCCTCGAACTCGTGCTCGAGGTTCAAGCACGCCATCGCTACCCGACGTCCGACCTCCTCCAGGACACGGGCTTCCTGTGCAGCGACATCATCCTCCGCCTGCGTCACCAAGCGCTCCCTCGTCTCCAGACGCTCGTACTCGCGGGTACGTTCGGCGGCTTCCAGCGTCAGCGCCTCCTCACGGTTCTGGAGCTCTGCTGGGTCGCCAGAGGCCACCTTCATCGACGCGAGGGCTGCCTCGTGCAGCTCCACTTGCTCCTCCAGTGAGTGGCACCAGGCCAGGAGCTCCCGAGCCCGCTCCTCCGTCGCCTCTCGCTGCCGGTCAGCTTCCCGGGCCTCCTCAGCGGCCCAAGATCGGGCCTCCCGAGAGGCCACCAGCGACACCTTGGCCTCTGCGTCGTCAAGATCGCGCTGACGGCGCGCAAGGGCGATGGCGCCCTCCAGCTCGCGCCTCTCTGCAGCCAGGCGCAGGCCCTCGGCCTCAAGGCGCGCGTCTTCATCAGCAAGCTCCTCACCAAGCAGGCTCACCGCGTCATCCGCCCTTCGAAGGAATCCTTGGCGAAGAGCACGACGCTCCCGAGCGCGCTCGAGCATGTCTTCCACACCATCATCTGCCCCAAGCAAGCGTCGGGGCCACGAATCAGCACTCCCCCTCCGGGCAGGGGGCTGGGGGCTGGCACCCTCGTGACGGCCGGGCACGCCACGCCAGAAGCCTGGCCTGGAGCCAGCCCGTCCCCAGATGAAGAGCGCAGGGAGCGCCTCAGCCAATCGCAGTCCACGACCAGGCGAGAAGCCCACGGCAGGCTGGCTATGCCACGAGAAGGCCCGCGAAGGAGGATCGCAAGGTGCGCAGGGCCACGATGCGCCTCGGGATGATTCGCCTCTACGATCGCCCTCACCACAAAGGCTTTGCTGCTCGGAGCGCTTGAGGACGGTGGAGGGGGCGAAGCCAAGGGGGACGGCACCTCAGCCGTCTCCGCGAGCTCGGCTGGAAGGGGCCTGCGGAGCAAGGATCAGTAAAAGCAACAGAAGGATCGGGAACCGGGAAAGGAGAAGGCTTACTCATCAGTGGCGAAGTACTTCCTATGCTTCAGCAGGCGACAAGGGTAATCGTCGCCCAGGGCCTCCCTTCTCTTCCGAAGGGCCTCAAAGTCCACGCGGAAGCGGCCCAAGAGTTGAGCGCAGGGGTCAACCTGCGACGAAGACGGAGCGTCAAGGCGATCCGTGTCAGGGGCGCCTGCCTGATGCACGCTGCCAATCACCTCGCCAAGAGAAGCGGCTGAAGCCTCAGGGGCCTCAGTCGCAGGCACTGAGGGCAGCTGCTTGCCACCCTCAGCCTCAGTGGCACGGGCCCCAAGAGGTGCTCCCTCGTGAGCATTGCCCGGCGTTGTCACCCCGCCGGGAGCCCCCTCAGCCTCTGGCACCTCATGCCTCCCTGCTCCGCCACTTGAGGAAGAGTCGCCTTGGCCGACTGGAAGGGCAGTCACCATCACTGGGTTCTCACGAGGCCCCTGGAGGCCGGCGGGGCGTGGCCCCCACTCATCAAAGATAGGCATCTGATTCACAAAATCGCCCTTGTTCTGGCAGAGGTATAGCAAGGCCCCTCTCTGCTGGATGCTGCCAGGGTTGGGGTCCCCAGTCAGGATCAAGAGCGCTGTCCTCAGCACTTCAGGCGTCAGGTCCTCTTCCTGGAGCCTCATATGATCATCACGCCCGCTGAAGGCCCACATCCGGTGGGAGTGGCGTTGGAGAGGAGCAACGCGGCATAGCAGGAACTCCTTCACCACCTTGGGCGCTATCACGCCAAGCGACCTCAAGAACACGAAGCAGTGCCAGACGAAGACGAGCCGGGGGCCCTCAAGCGTCTCCTGGCCCCAGGCCGAATTGGGGACAGCAGGCGAAGTTGGCTCCGATAGCAGGGGGCTGGGCACCCCTGCATCCACATACAGCCACCGCTCGCGGAACGCAGCCGCGGGCAGAGGGAGCCTGAAGTCAATCCCTGAGGCCGCTGTCTCAGACGCGACAACGAACCTCACGCACGCCCAGCATTGGGTAGGGTCGACAAGGCGCAGAGAGAAGAAGTGGCGCAGCAAGGCAACCGAAGGAAGGATGCCCATCATTGCCTCGCAAACAAAGGCGAAGACCGAAAGGAGGGTGATGGATTCAGGACCCAGATGCATCATGTGGATCTGATAGTGGGAAAGCACGGCATTGAAGAAATTAGACAAGGGGGGAACCAGACCCACCCACAGGGCGTCGGCAAAATACGGGACCTCGGTGACTATCCTATCAATGAAGAAGTGGGACGCGGGCTAGGCCGTCGTCCTCCCGCATTCGTTGAAGATAGTGGCCAGAGCTGAGCTGACCTTGCCCAAGCCCTCGGCGAGGGCCGCCAACGGCGGCGAGCAAGGCGGAGGCATGGGTTTCTTCCCTCTTCCTTTCTTCGTCGGAGCCATGGCGATGAGAAGGGGGGGGGGAAAGTTCGAGATTGGGTTGAAAACAGAAGGTGGAGTTCGAGAGGAGGAAGGATAGAGGGCGCTCGAGCAACAGAAAGGGGAGCGGCTGTGTACGACTACGAGTCCGCCTAGCATGGCGCAAAATAAGGGGGCGTGGGGGAACAGTGCCGCCCATGCCCAATCAACCGCCATGCGGCGCCCAAGGCCGCAGGCTGTTAGGGTCCGCGGCGCTTCGCTCTTGCCCTTTCGCCTCCCTGCACGGCCAAGTCTGGGCGCGCCTTGGGCCCAGGGGCTACTGTCGGCGTTCTGGGAACGGGGGTCCCCAGACTTGCCTGCCTGTGGCCTGCGGCGTGGCTCAAAAGGGGGCCCAGCGTGGCCCATCTTCATCAACACAGACCCAAGACCCTCGCGAGGGGCCAAGCCTCGCGGGGCGGACGACACGGAGCTTCCTCAGGCACGGCCTCATCAGGCTGGCTCACGAGGAGGCGGAGAGATCAAGGCGGGGTACCTCACGAGGTGCCCGTGACGCAAGCCATGACGACCAAGGGTGCCAGGCGGGCGCCAGCCCGCGTAGTGTCCCTCTTTCCTCTTTGGTGCAAAGGGAGCAAGCGCAGGCGAGAGCATCAAGCAAAGGCACCCGTTTCGGTGCAACGAGACCAAGACCAGTCCAACGGCAGGGAGGAAGTCATTGTGGAGCCCAAGCCAGCGTCACCACCAGAGCCTTTGGTAGGCGAGGACCAACTTTATCAGGATAAGTGTACCAGATGTTCCCCTTCAAAGTGGCCAATTGTTGGCGCCCTTCCCGCTCAATATTTGGGAAAAGGCCCAGGGCCTTTGCCTATAAATAGGACTAGCCACCCACAGGGTAGAGGGGATCGAGGATCGGCCAACCCAGAAACTAGAAGGGATCGGATCGCAATCGAGAAGAGAGAGAGAGAGAGAGAGAGAGAGAGAGAGAAGGGTGACTGAACTCCTCCTAGCAATTCGTCGCCCCGGCCAAGAACAGACCCTCGCGAGGCTGTTCTTCCTTGTATTGCTCATCATCATCAGCCCAAGAGGCAATCCACCACACCACACACTGGAGTAGGGTATTACACCACAACGGTGGCCCGAACCAGTATAAACCATGTGTCTCTTGTGCTGTTCTTTCCATAGCTTAGACCTTAGCGAGGCGGAGGGGTGCAGGTAGGTAGAAGGCAAAATCTCCGTGCGCACCCCAGTGTTCGAACCTCAAGGGTCTGCCGGAACCCGAAATCTGACAAATTCCAGGTCCATCCAATGGACCCCAATAAAACAGCTTCCATCGGGGCACTGTTAAACCCTGATGTAGATGCCGCACTGCGAGAGTTCCTACGAGAGAACTGGGACATTTTTGCCTGGCACCCTTCAGACATGCCAGGAATCCCATGCAGGCTGGCCGAGCACAGCTTAAATATCCTAAAAGAATTCAAACCTGTCAAGCAAGCTCTTCAGTGTTTTTCCGAACCTAAGAGACATGCCATGGGAGAGGAGCTAGCAAAGCTATTGGAGGCCGGATTCATCAGAGATATAAAACATCTGGACTGGCTAGCAAACCTGGTAACGGTACCAAAGAAGGACAAATCCTGGCGCCTGTGCGTTGATTTTAAAGACCTTAACAAGGCTTGCCCAAAGGATCCCTTCCCCCTCCCCCGTATCGATCAAATTCTCGATGCTACCGCAGGACACGGTTCGTTGTGTTTCCTGGACGCATATTCCGGCTACCATCAAATCAAGATGGCAGAATTAGACCAAGCCGCAACGGCATTTATCACACCATACGACCCATTCTGCTTCAACACAATGCCCTTCGGGCTCAAAAACGCCGGGGCAACATATCAGCGCATGATTCAGACATGTCTGGCAAACCAGATCGGCAAAACGGTGGAGGCATATGTAGATGATGTGGTCGTCAAAACAAGACATGTCGAATCTCTAGTAGACGACTTGAGGCTCACATTTGATAACCTCCGAACATACGACATCAAGCTCAACCCGGAAAAATGCGTTTTCGGCATCCCAGCCGAAAAGCTCTTGGGCTTCATTGTATCCGATAGAGGAATTGAAGCAAATCCAGCCAAGATCCGAGCTCTGTCACAATTGGATATCCCAAAGAACCTCAAACAAATACAAAAGTTAACCGGATGCATGGCGGGTCTAAGCCTCTTTATCTCCCGCTTGGGAGAAAAGGCCCTACCCCTTTACCGCCTCCTTCGGTGCACCGAACACTTCGAATGGACGGATGCAACCATGGCCGGATTCGACGAAATAAAAGCCATAGTGGCAACAAACCCAGTCCTGGCCGTGCCAAACATTGGCGAACCAATGATATTGTACATTGCAGCAACACATCAGGTGGTAAGCGCAGTGCTCGTCGTCGAACGAGAAACGGACGGACACAAATTCCCCCTTCAAAAGTCGGTCTATTATGTGTCCACTGTCCTCACTTCGTCCAAATCACGGTACCCGCATTATCAAAAGATTGCTTATGCGGTATTCATGGCATCCCGGAAGCTACGACACTACTTTCAAGAGTGTTCAATAACAGTAGCCTCGGAAGTACCACTTAACGATATTATAAACAACCGTGACGCAACAGGTCGGATTGCAAAATGGTCCATTGAGCTCCTCCCATTCGACATAACTTATAAGCCACGGCGAGCCATCAAGTTGCAAGTTTTGGCGACTTCGTCGCAGAATGGACGGAGGCCAAACTCCCTAAAGAGTACGGCACATATTCAAATTGGATCATGCATTTCGACGGCTCCCAGATGTTGGCCGGAATAGGGGCTGGCGTCGTTTTGACGTCCCCCACAGGAGACATAGTTCAATACATACTCCAGATTATGTACAAAGACTCCAACAATGCAGCCGAATATGAGGCCCTTTTACATGGTCTCCGGATGGCAGTATCCATGGGCATTCAACGCCTAGAGGTGCGCGGGGACTCGAACCTCGCAATATCCCAAATAAATGGAGACTTTGATGCCAAGGATCCAAAAATGGCAGCTTACCGCAACGTCGTCCTAAAAATGTCAGCTCGGTTCGAAGGGCTTGAATTTC
The DNA here is from genome assembly GCF_002162155.2 of Triticum dicoccoides. NCBI lineage: Eukaryota > Viridiplantae > Streptophyta > Magnoliopsida > Poales > Poaceae > Triticum > Triticum dicoccoides. The sequence continues at coordinate 27,497,398 of NC_041388.1, forward strand.
ACCATATAGCCCGGGAAAATAATCAGGCAGCAGATGTCCTGGCACGCATTGGCGCAAAACGCGATGTAGTCCCCCCCAACATCTTCTTGGAAAGGCTATTCAAGCCATCCGTAGTATGGGAAGGGGAGCCGAACAATAACAGCCCGGACCCAACCGCATTGCCCAACACCGAGCATTCTGACACAATCGGAGGCTCTGCCAATGAAATAACACCTTCAGCCCACGTAATAATGGCCGTCATCGCCCCGTGGACAGAACCATTCCTCGCCTACCTTACTAGGCAGGAACTCCCCGAGGACCAAAATGGGGCACGCTGCATAATGCGGCGATCCAAAGCCTACAAAGTCCACGAGGGAGAGCTTCATAAGAAAAGCACTACCGGAGTCCTTCAAAGGTGCATCTCCGAAGAGGAAGGGCGGAACCTCCTGGCTGAAATTCATGCCGGACTCGGCGGTCATCACGCTGTAGCTCGGTCCCTTGTAAGCAAGGCCTTCCGTACAGGCTTTTATTGGCCGACGGCCCGGGCAGACGCCCAGGACTTAGTCCAACGATGCGCCGGTTGCCAGCTCTTTGCAAACCAAAGCCATATGCCACCCACCGCCCTCCAAACTATCCCCATCACTTGGCCCTTCGCGGTCTGGGGGCTTGACATGGTTGGACCCCTTAAAGGCGGAACCCATAAATACTTACTGGTCATGGTGGATAAATTCACCAAATGGATAGAAGCCAAGCCTGTTAAGACGGCCGAATCCGGACCGGTGATAGACTTTATATCCGGGGCCGTACACCGTTACGGTGTCCCCCACAGCATCATCACTGATAATGGCACGAACTTTACGGCTGATGAGGTAAAACTCTGGTGCAAAAACATGGGCATCAAGCTCGATTATGCTTCAGTCTATCACCCACAAACTAACGGCCAGGTCGAACGTGCAAATGGTCTTATCATGAGCGGCATCAAACCTAGATTAGTGCGGTCCCTCAAGGAATCTAACACGCACTGGGTAGAGGAGCTCGACTCCGTACTCTGGGGGCTGTGGACCATGCCGAATCGCACCACCGGATACACACCATTCTTTATGGTGTACGGCGCAGAGGCAGTTTTGCCTTGCGACATAATTCATGACTCACCTCGAGTGCGCATGTACGAAGAAGGAGAAGCCGAGCTCGACCGCAGGACAGTTTGGACGCATCGGAGGAGGAGCGCGACGTGGCAAAAGCCCGTTCCGCATTCTATGAACAACAGGCTCGAAGATACCAAAGCAGAGAAGTACGGGCCAAAAATTACAACATTGGCGAATTAGTTCTACGCCTGCCAGACAAGAAAAAGGACAAACTCAAGCCCAAGTGGGAAGGTCCCTTCATAATTGACCAAGTCCTGACTGGTGGAGCGTACCGCCTACAAGATGCATCGGATAACCGTCTCGAGCCGAACCCATGGAACGCAGCCCGTCTTCGAAGATTCTATGCCTAGCGTCGGACTCTGTGTTCGTCTCCTTCCTCTGTCCATTTTTTATATACTGTCTGTCTTACATTTCTCTCCTTCTCCCCTTCCTTTCTCTTATAGCCTTTAAAGGCTCATCAACTGACGTGCTATTCGCACTCATTAAACCTGGGGGCTTCTTTTAACAGAAGCTTATTTATACGGGTTTCATGCCCAACACATGTGTTACACTTCCGCATGTACCTTTTATTTCACCATTATATGCATCGATATGACTTAAGTTTTGTCCAAGCTGGGTTGCCTGGCTCCTGTGCTTACCCCTACGTTCCCGATTATTCGTCTAGGCGGTAAAGGGGGCATCTTTGCGATTGTTACTGCCAGATCAGACGGATGTGTACCTCAGACTGGGTGAAGCCGAAAGCTAGCGTTCTTAAGGGAATATTCGGTCGGTGACCTAAAATATGATCTTTTCACTTATTTATTTATGCGCCCCGAGATGCTTTTTCCTGCGTCTTTCTCGCAGAATGGGCATGCACTTTAGGGCATGCCTCCCAGGGAAAGGAACCCCTAACGGAACTATTATCCCTAGAAGATGTTTCTTACTAACCATGTAATATAACATAACTAGTCGGGCACTTGTCTGTTCACGCACTAATGACCCCTACGCTTGGTCTCCACGCATTCCCCGGTTCTTATATAGCCACATGGGAATTCGGACACACTCCGGACCGTCAGGTCCCGAGGCTGAAGCGAAAAGGTCGGCCATGACAAACGATCTACAATCCGGCTAGAAGGCATTATAAATGTCAATTACATTACATAGTCATTCTGACTGATTGTATTCCTCTTCAATACCATCTAACAGGCTGTCTAATTTACAGTCCTGCTGGGAATACTTTGCGGCCAATTCTACTTGGCCGTATACTAAGCTTACAGGGATCTCCTTCCCATCGGGCCCCACAGGGCCGACCTCGGCCATGTGGTTGGGGTCAGCCTTTGTGTACCGCATCTTCACCATGGCCCAGGCCTCCCTAGCGCCTTGACGGCAGGCCGATATCTTCCACAATCGGAAGCGCCGCCGTGCTCCCTTTAGCTTCTCCCCAAGCTCTCCAAGACCTTCGGGCATGGAGATGGATGGCCACAGGGCCTGGGCAACGCCTTGCATCGCCTGCCGAACTCGCTCGAGCAGTTGCGAGAGCTCGGGAAGAAGGTCACCCGTAGAATCGGGCATCTCCTCTGTAGGACGACCTGTTAGCACACCTACAGACATTACTCTATTAGGCGACTTCCCTGCCGAACCTTTTTTCAAAAGGTTCGTTCAAGCACTTACTAAATATGTCGCGCCGAAGCCGCTGATTCTCCTTAACGGAGTCTGACAGCTGGGCACGAACATATTTCAGTTCGACATCCAACTTGGTGTTGGCATCTTGGAGATCATTCTTCTCCCGCCTCACCTTTGTCAACACCTTCTCACCAGCCTTCAGCTGGTGTAGGAGGTGTTGCCTTTCCGGATTCAACCCGGCGCCATCTGCAATTTCATTTGTCAGATTCGCACCCATGCCGTGCTTCGCAAAATACTTATCTTTCGAAGTGTATATCACCAGAGGGGGTCTCCTTGGGCTCCCCTGCCATGGCTAGTGCGGCCTCAAGTTGGGCTTTGCACTCTTCCAGCTCCTTGGACTGTAGGGAATTCTTTTATGTAAGAACCTGCATAACAAATGATCCTTAAATCAGTTATTCTAACTATTTCAAGTCTCGGGGGCTACAGGTATATATATATTTACCAAAATTTTCTTACCCATATGTCTTTTACATATTGCTCCGTGGCTATGGCTAGACCATTTTGAGCGGCACGGAGGTACGCATCTCCCGAATTGAAGGCGTCTAATGCCTCTCGGGAGAAACAAGCGTCCGGTGCACGCCTTGTGTTCGCCTCCGCCTCCGAACCAGGCTTTGGAGCCTGGCTGGTGGAGGCGCGATTGGCAGCCTCTCCGGATATAGTCCAGCGAGGTCTCTTTGTCCTGAAGAAAGCACGAGTGTTAATATACCTTGAAGGTATAACACCTGGGATAAGGTGGCGCGCCATACCTTTGCGCTGACGCCTTGGTCCGGACTGCACCTCTTTTCTGCCCACGGGGCCCTGCGGCCCCTCGTTGGCTTGTCGCCGCAGGTTCGGCCTCCCGTCTCAAAAACCTCCCCTGCAAAGTTCGGTTGTAATCACGAAACTGAAAACACGAGAGGGCGGACCCCTATTCGGGGTACTGGGACTTCAATCTCAGTTACCTGGGAGGCCGGGATTAGCCCTGGGTAATCGGTCGTAATGGCCACCAAGGCGTTGTCCTTGCTCAATTGATGGAACACTCCATCAATCAGCTCCACAGATAAGTCCGGATCCTCTTGAGAGGCCGGGTCGAGGGACCGTCCTGGGTCCTCGGGTTGTGGAGGAGGGTTGTTTATTTCTTTAACAGCCTGGCGCAGTTCCTGCGTTGAAGTCGTTAGACTGAATATTTAACAATGGGAATATAAAACGAATGGGCAGGTAAATGTGGCCACTTACCCAGCTTGGGGGATTGTACATGGAAAATCCACCCTTTGGGTCGACGTGGAGAAATTCCTCCTCTTCTCCCTTGTACAAAGAGGACAAGGTCTTTGTTAGAGCCGCAGCCGAATCCGGCCCCTTACGGCCGTAGCGGGTGGCGTCGTCCTCCCCGTTGAAGTCCCACATGGGGTGGCCTCTATACTGTAGCGGCTGCACCCCTCGCATGATGCACGCGTCCATGACCCCGATCATGGTCAGTCCGGAATGAGCTAACAACCTTATCCGGCCCATCAGGTAACGGACGTCCTTGTCACTTTCCCTCTGAGGGCTCCATGGACGGCAACTTAGGCGCTTCTTTAGTGGAGCACTGTCGAACTCAGGGAGGCCGGTCCGGACAGGATTCGGCAGCGGGACATCCTCTATGTAAAACCATTCTGAAGGCCAGTCCTCGGACGCCTTCTTCGGGGTTCCGGATAGATATCCGGTCCCGGCGATGCGCCACACTTCGGCTCCACTCACTTGATATATTGACCCCTTCTGAGAATGAGGCACAAGGTAGAATAGCTCTTTCCACAGCCCCAAATGAGCCTCAACACCCAAGAACAGCTCACAGAGGGCTACGAAGCCCGCGATATGCAATACGGAGGCAGGCGTAAGATTGTGTAGCTGGAGTCCATAGAACTCTAGGAGCCCCCGGAGAAACGGGTGGATTGGAAATCCGAGCCCCCTTATTAAATAAGGGCCGAGGCATACCCTCTCTCCTTTGGAGGGACTAGGGGCACTCTCCGCTTGCTCTCCGCCATTATAGATGGCAAGACCGGCTCGAACCGGGACCATATAGGCCGGGGGGAGAAATCCCTTGGTCTGGAGCGTCACTAGCTCGCTATGCGGGATGGAGCATCTCTCCCAATATCCAGGCTGAGGGCTGGAAGGGCGAAAGGAGGAGTTGCGACGGCTGGCCATGGTGGTATGGACCTTTGTCGGATGCGCTCTGATGAACACTCGCGAGGGGGAGAAGGTGTGGTTTGGATCTAAATCCTCGTCCCTTTAAATGGGCGGCTCATTTACGCGGCTAGGGGTGTGGATGTAAAAACACTCAGACTTTTCATATTCATTTGACATGTGGGAGACGACCATTATTGAGCGTAGAAGCCAAGGAGCGCAACATCTACAAGAAGCCGGACTTTATTCAACAGGTACACGGAATTTGGAGGAGAACCCGCCTTGCAATGCCAAAGACAATCTGCGCGCCGAACTCATCGTCATTGGAGCCTGGTTCGAGGGCTACTAAGGGAGTCCTGGATTAGGGGGTGTCCGGATGGCCGGAATATACCTTCAGCCGGACTCCCGGACTATGAAGATACAAGATTGAAGACTTCGTCCCATGTCCGGAAGGGACTTTCCTTGGCGTGGAAGGCAAGCTTGGTGATACTGATATGTAGATCTCCTACCATTGTAACTGACTTTGTGTAACCCTAACCCTCTCCGGTGTCTATATAAACCGGAGGGTTTTAGTCCATAGGACAACATACAGATTAACAATCATACCATAGGCTAGCTTCTAGGGTTTAGCCTCTCTGATCTCGTGGTAGATCTACTCTTGTACTACCCATATCATCAATATTAATCAAGCAGGACGTAGGGTTTTACCTCCATCAAGAGGGCCCGAACCTGGGTAAAACTTCGTGTCCCTTGCCTCCTGTTACCATCCGGCCTAGATGCACAGTTCGGGACCCCCTACCCGAGATCCGCCGGTTTTGACACCGACAACTTTATTATCTATTGCGATGCCTCGCGACAAGGACTAGGTTGCATACTCATGCAAGATCGTCAGGTAATTGCCTATGCTTCACGGCAATTACACCCACATGAGGAAAACTATCCCACACATGATCTACAGCTTGCAGCTATAGTCCATGCACTTAAAACTTGGCGACATTACCTTCTCGGTAATCGTTGCGAGATCTTCACCAATCACCAAAGTCTGAAATATATCTTCACCCAACCGGATTTGAATCTCAGGCAAAGATGTTGGGTCGAGCTGATCTCAGATTACGACTTAGGGATAACTTACACCCCGGGAAAAGCCAATGTTATGGATGATGCACTAAGTCGTAAATCCTATTGTAACAACCTGATGTTACAACAAGGTCAACCACTTCTCCATGAGGAATTTCGGAAGCTTAATCTTCACATTGTTCCTCAGTGATTCCTATCTACCTTGGTGGTGAAACCGACCCTAATGGATCAGATTGTAACCGCCCAGCGGTATGACAAGGGGATATCTCAGATCAAGCAGAACATTGCTAGCGGAGCTGCTACATGTTTCTCTGTGAACGATCAAGGTGTTGTCTTCTTTGAGAACCGCCTAGTGGTTCCCAAGAAACAACAACTACGGCAAATGATCCTTAAGGAAGCTCATGAATCCCCCCTCACCATTCATCCCGGTAGTACTAAAATGTATCAAGACCTACGCCAGAGGTTTTGGTGGACTAGGATGAAGAGAGAAATTGCTCATTACATTGCTAACTGCAACGTCTGTCGTCGTGTTAAAGCAGAGCATCAACGGCCTGCTGGCACCCTTCAACCTTTGGCTATTCCTGAATGGAAATGGGATAAAATCATTATGGATTTCATTACCGGGTTTCCCAGGACCAAGAGAGGGAATAATGCTATCTTCGTCGTTGTCGATCGTCTTTCCAAAGTAGCCCACTTCCTACCTGTTCGTGAGAGTATAACCGCTAGCCAGCTAGCTGACTTGTACATCTCCCGAATACTGGCTTTTCATGGTGTCCCATTGGAAATTAACTCAGATCATGGGAGTCTCTTCACCTCTAGATTTTGGGAAAGTTTCCAAAATGCTATGGGAACCCGTCTCTCCTTTAGCACCGCCTTCCACCCCCAATCAAGTGGACAAGTAGAACGAGTCAATCGAATTCTGGAGGATATGCTCCGAGCTTCGGTCATCTCTTTCGGTATGGATTGGGAGAAATACCTTCCATTCGCGGAGTTCGCTTATAACAATAGTTATCAAGCTAGCTTAGGCAAAGCTCCTTTCGAAGTTCTCTATGGACGAAAATGTCGAACGCCTCTTAACTGGTCAGAAACCGGAGAAAGACAACTCTTTGGCCCGGTTATGATTCAGGAAGCAGAAGAGCAGGTTCGCGTTATCCGTGAGAAATTGAAAACAGCCCAATCTCGTCAAAAGAGCCAATATGACCACAAACATAAGCTCATGACTTATGAAGTCGGCAAGAAGGCTTACCTTCGGGTTACTCCTTTAAAGGGAACCCATCGTTTCGGTATCGAAGGCAAATTGGCTCCTCGTTACATTGGACCCTTTCGCATTCTTGCCAAATGAGGAGAAGTTGCCTACCAATTGGAACTACCTCCGCATCTTTCCAGAGTTCACGATGTCTTCCACGTTTCTCAACTCAGGCGTTGCTTCACGGATCCTATCTGTGGAGTGCACCACGAAACGCTTGATCTACAAGATAATCTCACATATCGGGAATATCCCGTTCGTATCGTTGATCAAGCCGAGCGTACCACTCGACGCCATAACATCAGGTTTCTCAAGGTTCAATGGTCACACCACTCTGAGAAAGAAGCCACTTGGGAAAGGGAGGATCGTCTTCGACTTGAGTACCCCCACCTTCTTTCCAACGGATCCTAAATCTCGGGATGAGATTCTTTTGAGTGGGGGTGAGTTGTCACACCCTAGCTAGCTCATGCATTAGAGTGTTGCATCATATCTACTTTTCCAGAAAATTGAAATGGGGATGACAGAACCCCCAGCACCCCCCTGGAAATAACTAGGGTTTACAAAAATCTTTTTCAATGAATCTGAAATGCCCTTCTAAAAAGTCCACCGTTTTTTCCTTGGGTTAAAACCTCTGACAAAACGGGTTCACATTTTTCTAGGACACATAAGATCATTGGATTAAATCTTTATCTATTTGGATTTGGGCATTTAAATGCTATAAGATAATTTAAATGCCCAAATAATTCTGGAAATAAGTGTGGGCTGTTGGAAATAATCTAAACAGAGCCCCTGATTATTTTTAGGATTTTTGAAGATGCCTAAGTATTTTTAATAAAGCCACACAGTTACAGAAAAAATAGAAAACAGAAATTAAAAGAGAAGAGGGAACTTACCTGGCCGCAGCCCACCAGCCGGCCCACCTGGCGGCACAGCACTGTGCTGGCACATGCCAGCCAGCTGCTTCGTCCCTGCCAGGCAGGCAGAGAGGTGACGCCGACGAGCACGAGCTCTCCACGGTGCCACCTGCTTGCCGCCCACGCCCCTGGACACCTGGCCGAACCCCACGTCACCGCCTCGACCCCGCGGACACCTCACTTGCTCCCCTGCCTCTCTCCCTCGCTCTCCCGCACCATGGCCGACGTTGTCGCGCCCGCGCCACCGTGAAACTCGCGTCTGTCGTCGTCCCCGTGCTGCGCTGCCATGTCCAACAGCTTCGCCGTCGTCGTCTCCGTCGAGCAGCCCAAGCCCCGAGCGCTCACGCGCCCTGCTTCATCCTCTTTGAGCTCGACTTCACCGAGCACCGTCGCAGATCCCCTTCGACGTCACTGCCGCAACAGTTCGTCCCCGGCCGCGCCGTCTGCTCCTACGTGATCGCCGTGAGCTCCTGCACCTCCCCATCCTCTCTGTTCTCTCTCTCGAGCACCGTAGCGACTACACGAAGCATCACCGCACGCGCCGCCGCGGAGCTCATCGCCGACGTGACTCCGGCTACCCACCGTCCACACCACCATGACCAACACTCTCACCGCATCGCGAGGAGTCCGTAGCACCACTCCACGCGCCTTGTTGTGCCCCGTAGCCTCGGGTTCGACTTCACCCGACTCCGGCGACCACCAAGGTCGTCGCCGGTGACGTTACCGGCCACCCAGAGCTCCACCACTACCACCAAATGATGCGGCTCGCTCCCCGCGTCCCGTAGATGCCCTCCGCCGCCCATTTGGTCGCCGGAGCATGAAAACCGCATTGCCCCACCTCGTCTGGCCTCGCCGGCGGCTAAACGCCGGCGAGTTTGACCCCGTTTGACCCTGTTTGACTCCGTGTGGGCCCAGGTTGACTCCTCCCTGAGTCCATGACAGGTGGGGACCGTCTTCTAATTAAGTTAGGTTTAGTGCTAACTAGAAATTAGTTAGGCTAATTACACTGACATGGGGGTCCCACTGGTCAGGTTTGACCTGGACCGGCTCCGTTGACCGCTGATGTCACCATGACGCACTGCTGACGCAATAGCTATTTTCTAGAATTACTTTTACACGGGAAATTCCAGAAAATACTACAAACTTCAAAAAATCATAACTTTTAATCTGTAACTCCAAATGCAAAGATTTATATATGAAATTTGATCAAAAAATTCAATCTTTCCATCTGTAATGGTTTCATGCATGACAGAACACTTTAACCTTGATGTTTAGGTGAAACAATATAATGCACTTATATGACTTCATAACATGAGCTTCCATTGGAATCCTTGATTCAAATAGACTCAAACCAACATGTTTTACAATGCATTAGCCAGGACATATCATATTGCCATGTCATAGCCTGCATCATATTGTTGCATATTGCCATGTGATGATTGTGTTCTGTGTTGTCTTTCGTGGTAGGTTCTGCCTCCGAGGATACCTTCGATTATCCAACTGAAGGGCAGTACCCTACTACTACTCCATCAGGCAAGCAGCCCCATTGATCATATCGATACGATCCCATGTTCTCGCTCCTTCTCTCATTTACTGCATTAAGACAACAACGTTTCAAACTGTTGTGTGCTGCGGTAGTTGAACCCTTATCCTCTGCATGACCTGTCTTTGCCACACTAACTAGATGAAACCCACTAGCATGTTTAGGAGTTGATTGAGCCATGTATGTGTTTCCTACCTTGCTATGCCTGCTATGCTTAGAGTTGTGTCAGGTCTAGTTCATCTGGGTGATGGGCTAGAGTGAAATGATTACGTCGGTAATGTGAGGGATGTGTTGAACATGATTTGGTAAAGGTATCGATGAGAGGCCATGTAGGAGTACATGGTGGGTTGTTTCATTTAGGCCATCCTTAAGAACTAAGATCTGTATGTGTGATTTAAGAATCAGTTACTACCATGAATTGGGATCCTTAATTGACCCTCTCGGCTTCTTAACCACCCTAGTCCTCTGTCTAGGAGTTGCAACTAGTTTCTGGTGTTTATAGGTTATGTGTTGGCGGCCGTGCGTAGCGCTGACCCTAGGGGTGGGCTATGATGCGGTAGATACACCATGGCACGGTGTACCGAGTCGCCCGTTTGGTGTCTCGAGAACCCTGTACACATCGTTCGGGGCCGTATGTGGAAACCTCGGCTGGACTCCCTGCGGATGGAACCTGGATAGGCGATAAACCTGTACTAGAGACTTGAGTGTTTAAGTAGGCCGTGGCTGACACCCTCATTGGGCTTCCGCTTGAAGGTCGCCGAGTACATGTCATGTAAATGACGATAAGTGGTGAGAGCGTGTATGAAGAAGTACACCCCTGCAGGGTTAACATCATCTATTCGAATAGCCGCGTCCGCGGTAAAGGACTACTTGGTTGCCTATACAGTTCATAGACAAGTTAATGGTTACTACTAAAAGACTCAAGATAAGTGTGAGTACCGAGGATGGCCCTCTCGTAGGATGACGAGGGAGGATCCATAGTGGAGTATTGTGTTGGTGATTAGTGGACTCATGTGCGAAAACTATTTTACAAGTGGTGTCTCGTAGGGTAGCTTAGCCAAGAGTTAAAGCTGGCTTTCTGCAATAACTCCACCACCTTCTTGAGAATGAGCATGTATAGTAGGATCTGTTGTAAGTCTTGCTGAGTACCTTTGTACTCATGTTGCTTTAATTACTGTTTTCAGACGACAACACCGCCCCTTCCGACGGGTTTTACGTAGACCTCGACGTCGATGAGTGAATTGCCACCCAGGTGGTGATTCCGAGCCATGGAGGGCCCTATGTAGATAGACAGGCTTCGTCAAGCCTTCTTTCTTTCTAGTGTCTGTACTCAGACTAGTTTGCTTTCGCATGTGCTTGTATGCTTGTATGACTTGAGTGTCGGGTCATGTGATCCCTACCTGTATGAACATGTTATGTATGGCTCTCCGGAGCCTTTAAATAAAGTACTTGAGTTGTATAGTTCTGTTGTGATGCCATGTTGTATTTACACATATCGAGCATATTGTGTGTATGATTGAAATGCTTGGTATGTGTGGGATCCGACAATCTAGTTGTTTATCCTTCGCAGCCTCTCTTATGGGGAAATGTAGTCTAGTGCTTCATGAGCCATAGTAGTCCGCTACAGTCTGGTTCACCAGAGTCCTACTATCTTAGCACTACTGCTCAAGCACTTGACTAGCCGGCATGTGTTTCACTTCGTTCCTGTGTCTGTCCTGCCTAGCCTGCTATAGCCCGGTTCACCGGAGTCCTGTTAGCCCAGTGCTACAGCCCGGATTCACTCGCTGTTGACCGACATGCTCGATGTTGATTCATGTATGCATGTCCCCGTAAGTTTGTGCCACTTTGGGTTCACGACTAGCCATGTCGGCCCGGGTTCTCTATCATATGGATGCTAGCGACACTATCATATACGTGAGCCAAAAGGCGCAAACGGTCCCGGGCCATGGTAAGGCGACACCCGTGTGGATACTGTGCGTGAGGCCGCAAAGTGATATGAGGTGTTTTAGGCTAGATCAGTGTGATTTGGAATCAGGGTCCTGACAGCGTATTGGATCAGACCATGTACCGCTGATTTTTTCCTCAGGGGAGGATCTCATTCGGCACAGCCCTAGGTTCTACTTCGAAACGGCTTGGTTCGAAGCGGAGGGATTCACACAGATGGTGGTAGATCATTGGGGAGAGATTGGTAACCAGCTGGGGCCCCAACGCGGGTCAGCAGAGTGCTGGAATGCGGCTGCCGGCAAGCTTCGTGCCTTCCTGCGCGGGTGGGTGATGTCTACTACACAACCTTCTTCTTGTAAACATTTGTTGGGCCTCCAAGTGCAGAGGTCTGTAGGACAGTAGCAAATTTCCCTCAAGTGGATGACCTAAGGTTTATCAATCCGTAGGAGGCGTAGGATGAAGATGGTCTCTCTCAAGCAACCCTGCAACCAAATAACAAAGAGTCTCTTGTGTCCCCAACACACCCAATACAATGGTAAATTGTATACGTGCACTAGTTCGGCGAAGAGATGGTGATACAAGTGGTATATGGATAGTAGATAAAGGTTTTTGTAATCTGAAATTATAAAAACAGCAACTAACTAATGGTAAAAGTGAGCGTAAACGGTATTGCAATGCGTTGAAACAAGGCCTAGGGTTCATACTTTCACTAGTGCAAGTCCTCTCAACAATAATAACATAACTGGATCACATAACTATCCCTCAACATGCAACAAAGAGTCACTCCGAAGTCACTAATAGAGGAGAACAAACGAAGAGATTATGGTAGGGTACGGAACCACCTCAAAGTTATTCTTTCCAATCAATTCGTTGGGCTATTCCTATAAGTGTCACAAACAGCCCTAGAGTTCATACTAGAATAACACCTTAAGACACGAATCAATCAAAACCCTAATGTCACCTAGATACTCCAATGTCACCTCAAGTATCCGTGGGTATGATTATACGATATGCATCACACAATCTCATATTCATCTATTCAACCAACACATAGAACCTCAAAGAGTGCCCCAAAGTTTCTACCAGAGAATCACGACGAAAATGTGTGCCAACCCCTATGCATAGGTTCATGGGCGGAACCCGCAAGTTGATCACCAAAACATACATCAAGTGAATCACGTGATATCCCATTGTCACCACAGATACGCACGGCAAGACATACATCAAGTGTTCTCAAATCTTTAAAGACTCAATCTGATAAGATAACTTGAAGGGGGAAACTCAATCAATTACAAGAGAGTAGAGGGGGGAGAAAACATCATAATATCCAACTATAATAGCAAAGCTCGCGATACATCAAGATCGTATCACCTCAAGAACATGAGAGAGAGAGAGATCAAACACATAGCTACTGGTACATACCCTCGGCCCCGAGGGAGAACTACTCCCTCCTCGTCATGGAGAGCACCGGGATGATGAAGATGGCCAGTGGAGAGGGATTGCCCCCTCCGGCAGGGTGCCGGAACGGGTCTAGATTGGCTTTCGGTGGCTATGGAGGCTTCTGGCGGCGGAACTCTCGATCTATTGTTGTGTCGGATGTTTTTAGGGTATATGGAGATATATAGGCGGAAGAAGTACATCAGGGGAGCCACGAGGGGCCAACGAGGGTGTAGGGCGCGCCCTAGGGGGGTGGGCGTGCCCCCCTACCTCATGGCCTCCTCGAAGCTTCCCTTACGTGCACTTCAAGTCTTCTGGGCTTCTTTCCTTCCAAAAATGAGTTCCGTGAAGTTTTAGGTCAATTGGACTCCGTTTGAATTTCCTTTTCTTCGAAACCCTAAAACAAGGTAAAAAACAGAAACTGGCACTGGGCTCTGGGTTAATAGGTTAGTCCCAAAAATGATATAAAAGTGTATAATAAAGCCCATAAACATCCAAAACAGTAGATAATATAGCATGGAGCAATCAAAAATTATAGATACGTTGGAGACGTATCAGCATCCCCAAGCTTAATTCCTGCTCGTCCTCGAGTAGGTAAATGATAAAAATAGAATTTTTGATGTGGAGTGCTACTTGGCATAATTTCAATGTAGTTCTTCTTAATTGTGGCATGAATATTCAGATCCGAAAGATTCAAGATAAAAGTTCATATTGACATAAAAACAATAATACTTCAAGCATACTAACTAAGCAATCATGTCTTCTCAAAATAACATGGCCAAAGAAAGTTCATCCCTACAAAATCATATAGTTTGGTCATGCTCCATTTTCGTCACACAAGAATGCTCTCATCATGCACAACCCCAATAACAAGCCAAGCAATTGTTTCATACTTCAGTAATCTCAAACTCATAAACCTTCACGCAATACATGAGCGCGAGCCATGGACATAGCACTATGGGTGGAATAGAATATAATGAGGGGGTTATGTGGAGAAGACAAAAAAGGAGAAAGTCTCACATCGACACGGCTAATCAATGGGCTAGGGAGATGCCCATCAATTGATGTCAATGCAAGGAGTAGGGATTGCCATGCAACGGATGCACTAGAGCTATAAATATATGAAAGCTCAACAAAAGAAACTAAGTGGGTGTGCATCCAACTTGCTTGCTCACGAAGACCTAGGGCACTTGAGGAGGCCCATTGTTGGAATATACAAGCCAAGTTCTATAATGAAAAATTCCCATTAGTATATGAAAGTGACAAAACAAGAGACTCTCTATCATGAATATTATGGTGCTACTTTGAAGCACAAGTGTGGCAAAGTATAGTAGCATTGTCCCTTCTCTCTTTTTCTCTCATTTCATTTTTTTGGGACTTCTCTTTTTTATGGCCTTTCTCTTTTTTGGGCCTTCTCTTTTTTATGGCCTTTCTCTTTTTTTTATTCCTCACTTGGGACAATGCTCTAGAAAATGATGATCATCACACTTCTATTTATTTACAACTCATTGATTACAACTCGATACTAGAACAAAGATGACTCTATATGAATGCCTCCGGCGGTGTACCAGGATATGCAATGAACCAAGAGTGACATGTATGAAAGAATTATAAATGGTGGATTTGCCACAAATACTATGTCAACTACATGATCATGCTAAGAAATATGACAATGATGAATGTGTCATAATAAACGGAATGGTGGAAAGTTGCATGGCAATATATCTCGGAATGGCTATGGAAATGCCATAATAGGTAGGTATGGTGGCTGTTTTGAGGAAGATATAAGGAGGTTTATGTGTGAAAGAGTGTATCATATCATGGGGTTTGGATGCACCGGCGAATTTTGCGCCAACTCTCAATGTGAGAAAGGGCAATGCACGGTACCGAAGAGGCTGGCAAGGATGGAAGGGTGAGAGTGCGTATAATCCATGGACTCAACATTAGTCATAAAGAACTCACATACTTATTGCAAAAATCTACAAGTCATCAAAGACCTCGGCACTACGCGTATGCTCCTAGGGGGATAGATTGGTAGGAAAAGACCATCGCTCGTCCCCGACCGCCACGCATAAGGAGGACAATCAAATAACACCTCATGTTTCAAATTTGTTACACAATGTTTACCATACGTGCATCCTGCGGGACTTGCAAACTTCAACACAAGTATTCCTCAAATTAACACCTACTCAACTAGCAAGACATTGATATTATTACCTCCATATCTCAAAACAATCATCAAGCATCAAACTTCTCTTAGTATTCAAAACACTCATAGGAAAGTTTTATTATTCTCGAATACCTAGCACATTAGGATTTTAAGAAAATTACCATGCTATTTAAGACTCTCAAAATAATCTAAGTGAAGCATGAGAGATCAATATTTTCTATAAAACAAATCCACCACCGTGCTCTAAAAAGATATAAGTGAAGTACTAGAGCAAATGACAAACTACTCCGAAAGATATAAGTGAAGATTAATGAGTAGTCGAATAATTATGCAACTATGTGAAGACTCTCTAAAATTTAATAATTTCAGATCTTGGTATTTTATTCAAACAGAAAGCAAAACAAAATAAAATGACATCTAAGAATAGCAAACATCATGTGAAGAAGCAAAAACTTAGGATCAACCGATACTAACCGATAGTTGTTGAAGAAGAAAGGTGGGATGCCAACCGGGGCATCCCTAAGCTTAGACGCTTGAGAATTCTTGAAATATTATCTTGGGGTGCCTTGGGCATCCCCAAGCTTGAGATTTTGTGTATCCTTAATTCCTCTCATATCACGGTCTCCCTAAATCTCAAAAGCTTCATCCACACAAAACTCAACAAGGACTCGTGAGATAAGTTAGTATGAACCATTGCCAAAACCTTGTCATAATCTACTGTAGAAAATCACTAAAATTATTATTAAAAATTTCATACTAAATTCCTCTGCATATTTAATAGTCCTATCCTCAAATAGAATCATTAAAGAAGCAAACATATGCAAACAATGCAAACATAACAGCAATCTGCCTAAACAGGACAGTCTGTAAAGAATGCAGCAACATCCATACTTACCTAGCTCCAAAAATTATGAAAGAAAATTCCCACTGTAGTAAATTTATCATAGCTTAATATGCAAAAGGTTTCAACATTTTATCACATTCTGACTTTTCTAGGGAATTATTGCAACAGCGGTAAACTTTCTGTTTTCAAACAGCAACAGGAAGACTTGTAAAATAGGCATAGTAAAGGCTATCAATGCCACTTTTATTGAAATAAAATATGAAAAACAATGTTCTAAATAACAGCAAGCAAATCCTAACAAAATAAATTGACGTTCCAAGCAAAACACATATCATGTGGTAACTAAAAATATAGCTCCAAGTAAAGTTACCGATGGAAGTAGACGAAAGAGGGGATGCCTTCCGGGGCATCCCCAAGCTTAGGCTCTTGGTTGTCCTTGAATATTACCTTGGGGTGCCTTGGGAATCCCCAAGATTAGGCTCTTCCACTCTTTATTCCATAGTCCATCGAATCTTTACCCAAAACTTGAAAACTTCACAACACAAAACTTAAAGTAGAAAACTTGTGAGCTCCGTTAGTATAAGAAAATAAATCACCACTTCAAGGTACTGTAATGAACTCATTATTAATTTATATTGGTGTTAAACCTACTTTATTCCAACTTATGTATGGTTCATACCCTCCGATACTACTCATAGATTCATCAAAATAAGCAAACAACACATCGAAAACAGAATCTGTCAAAAACAGAACAGTTTGTAGTAATATGGATCAAACATACACTTATGGAACCCCACAAATTCTAAAATAAATTTCTGGACCTGAGTAATTTATCTATTAATCGTCTGCAAAAAGAATTAACTAAATATCACTCTCCAATGAAAAATGGCAGCAATTCTCGTGAGCGCTAAAGTTTCTGTTTTTGACAGCATGATCAACAAGACTTCCCCCAAGTCTTCCCAACGGTTCTACTTGGCACAAACACTAATTAAAACAGAAAAACTCAATCATAACAGAGTCTAGATAAATTATTTATTACTAAACAGGAGCAAAAAGAGAGTAACAAAAATAAAGTTGGGTTGCCTCCCAACAAGCGCTATCGTTTAACGCCCCTAGCTAGGCATGATGATTTCAACGATGCTCACATAAAAGATAAGAATTGTAACATAAAGAGAGCATCATGAAGAATATAACTAGTACATTTAAGCCTAACCCACTTCCTATGCATAGGGATTTTGTGAGCAAACAACTTGTGGGAACACGAATCAACTTGCATAGGAAAGCAAAACAAGCATAACTTCAAAACTTTAAGCACATAGAGAGGAAACTTGATATTATTGCAATTCCTACAAGCATATATTCCTCCCTAATAATAATTTTCAGTAGCATAATGAATGAATTCAACAATATAGCCAGAACCTAAAGCATTCTTTTCATGATCTACAAGCATAGAAATTTTATTACTCTCCACATAAGCAAAATTCTTCTCATGAATAATAGTGGGAGCAAACTCAACAAAATAACTATCATGTGAGGCATAATCCAATTGAAAACTAAAATCATGATGACAAGTTTCATGGATATCATTATTCTTTATAGCATACAAGTCATCACAATAATCATCATAGATATCAACTTTGTTCTCATAATCAATTGGAACCTCTTCCGAAATAGTGGATTCATCACAAAATAAAGTCATGACCTCTCCAAATCCACTTTCATCAATATAATCATCATAAATAGGAGGCATGCTTTCATCATAATAAATTTGCTCATCAAAACTTGGGGGACAAAAAATATCATCTTCATCAAACATAGCTTCCCCAAGCTTGTGGCTTTGCATATCATTAGCATCATGGATATTCAAGGAATTCATACTAACAACATTGCAATCATGCTCATCATTCAAATATTTAGTGCCAAACATTTTATAGATTTCTTCTTCTAGCATTTGAGCACAATTATCCTTTCCATCATACTCACGAAAGATATTAAAAAGGTGAAGCGTATGAGACAAACTCAATTCCATTTTTTATATAGTTTTCTTTTATAAACTAAATTAGTGATAAAACAAGAAACTAAAAGACTCGATTGCAAGATCTAAAGATATACCTTCAAGCACTCACCTCCCCGGCAACGGCTCCAGAAAAGAGCTTGATGTGTACTACACAACCTTCTTCTTGTAGACGTTTGTTGGGCCTCCAAGTGCAGAGGTCTATAGGACAGTAGCAAATTTCCCTCAAGTGGATGACCTAAGGTTTATCAATCCGTAGGAGGCGTAGGATGAAGATGGTCTCTCTCAAGCAACCCTGCAACCAAATAACAAAGAGTCTCTTGTGTCCCCAACACACCCAATACAATGGTAAATTATATAGGTGCACTAGTTCAGCAAAGAGATGGTGATATAAGTGGTATATGGATAGTAGATAAAGGTTTTTGTAATCTGAAATTATAAAAACAGTAAGGTAACTAATGGTAAAAGTGAGCGTAAACGGTATTGCAATGCGTTGAAACAAGGCCTAGGGTTCATACTTTCACTAGTGCAAGTCCTCTCAACAATAATAACATAATTGGATCACATAACTATCCCTCAACATGCAACAAAGAGTCACTCCGAAGTCACTAATAGTGGAGAACAAATGAAGAGATTATGGTAGGGTACGGAACCACCTCAAAGTTATTCTTTCCAATCAATCCATTGGGCTATTCCTATAAGTGTCACAAAAAGCCCTAGAGTTCGTACTAGAATAACACCTTAAGACACAAATCAATCAAAACCCTAATGTCACCTAGATACTCCAATGTCACCTCAAGTATCCGTGGGTATGATTATACGATATGCATCACACAATCTCAGATTCATCTATTCAACCAACACATAGAACCTCAAAGAGTGCCCCAAAGTTTCTACCGGAGAATCACGATGAAAACGTGTGCCAACCCCTATGCATAGGTTCATCGGCGGAACCCGCAAGTTGATCACCAAAACATAAATCAAGTGAATCACGTGATATCCCATTGTCACCACGGATACGCACGGCAAGACATACATCAAGTGTTCTCAAATCTTTAAAGACTCAATCCGATAAGATAACTTGAACGGGGAAACTCAATCAATTACAAGAGAGTAGAGGGGGGAGAAAACATCATAAGATCCAACTATAATAGCAAAGCTCGCGATACATGAAGATCGTATCACCTCAAGAACACGAGAGAGAGAGAGATCAAGCACATAGCTACTAGTACATACCCTCAGCCCGAGGGAGAACTACTCCCTCCTCGTCATGGAGAGCACCCGGATGATGAAGATGGCCACCGGAGAGGGATTGCCCCCTCCGGCAGGGTGCCGGAACGGGTCTAGATTGGCTTTCGGTGACTACGGAGGCTTCTGGCGGCGGAACTCCCGATCTATTGTTATCTCAGATGTTTTTAGGGTATATGGAGATATATAGGCCGAAGAAGTACGTCAGGGGAGCCACGAGGGGCCCACAAGGGTGGAGGGCGTGCCCTAGGGGGTGGGCGCGCCCCCCTACCTCGTGGCCTCCTCGAAGCTTCCCTTACGTGCACTTCAAGTCTTCTGGGCTTCTTTCCTTCCAAAAATGAGTTACGTGAAGTTTCAGTTCAATTGGACTCCGTTTGATTTTCCTTTTCTTCGAAACCCTAAAACAAGGTAAAAAAACAAAAACTGACATTGGGCTCTAGGTTAATAGGTTAGTCCCAAAAATGATATAAAAGTGTATAATAAAGCCCATAAACATGCAAAACAATAGATAATATAGCATGGAGCAATCAAAAATTATAGATACGTTGGAGACGTATCAGTTGGGAGCTAACCACGGTAGCGAGTCCAAGAAAGAGCGCGCGCGCATTGTAGAGACAATTGCGCTGTTAGATGCTGAGGCGGATCGCCGTCCCTTCTCGGAGGCCGAGTGGGCCCATAGATACGCCTTGGAGAATCAAGTCACGGCGATTTTGCGCGCGGAAGAGGAATATTGGCGACGCAGGGGTGGAGTCAAATGAGTCACGAAAGGAGACGCAAACACAGGATATTTCCACACCTATGCGAATGGGAAGAAAAGGAAGTGCTCCATTCTACGTCTCCAAACATATCACGGTATACTTATAACGCAGGAACAAATCATGGCCCATATCTACGAGTTTTTCATAGGTCTTTTGGGGACGGCCGTTTAAAAACCGTTACGCTTGCGCGATGATATATGGGTTCCTGTCGGTGTCAAAACCGGCGGATCTCGGGTAGGGGGTCCCGAACTATGCGTCTAGGCCGGATGGTAATAGGAGCCAAGGGACACGAAGTTTTACCCGGGTTCGGGCCCTCTTGATGGAGGTAAAACCGTACGTCCTGCTTGATTAATATTGATGATATGGGTAGTACAAGAGTAGATCTACCACGAGATCGGAGAGGCTAAACCCTAGAAGCTAGCCTATGGTATGATTGTTGTTCTATATGTTGTCCTACGGACTAAAACCCTCCGGTTTATATAGACACCGGAGAGGGTTAGGGTTACACAAAGTCGGTTACAATGGTAGGAGATCTACATATCCGTATCACCAAGCTTGCCTTCCACGCCAAGGAAAGTCCCTTCTGGACACGGGACGAAGTCTTCAATCTTGTATCGTCATAGTCAAGGAGTCCGGCTGAAGGTATAGTCCGGCCCTCCAGACACCCCCTAATCCAGGACTCCCTCAGTAGCCCCTGAACCAGGCTTCAATGATGACGAGTCCGGCGCGCAGATTGTCTTCGGCATTGCAAGGCGGGTTCCTCCTCCAAGTACTTCATAGAAGATTTTGAACACAAAGATAGTGTCCAGCTCTGCAAAATAAGTTTCCACATATTGCCGTAGAGAGAATAATATTTACACAAATCTAATCTGTTGACGTATTCCGTAGTGTGATATCGCACCATGGCCAAGCCTTTATTCGAATCGTTTTATTGTCCCACCTCAGCGTGTCATGCGAGGCGGTTTCCTTGGCACGTCTCGTCGAAGCAGAGATCGTGTCCCCTTATTCCGGGATTCTCATCAATACGGGCGTGGGTAACCTAACCGCTTTTAGGACTCCTAGACTATAGGCAAGTCCAAACGGCCACGGAGAGGACGCTTGATATTCACCCTCTTTATAAAGGGACAAGGCTTTTATTTTTTCCCTCCTGTGCTCAATCGAATCCTTCCCCCACCTCAAGCTCAAACACCCAAAGTTCAGGTCAGGTGCTCTGAACCTTCAATCATGTCCGGATCTAGCCTTCAAGGCCGATGGGTGCCTTCCTCCGTCACGGAAGAAGACATCAAAAAGTTGAGGGAGGCCAGATATTTGACCACCGAGGTTTTGCATCGGCTGCCTGCCCAAGGGCAGGCCGTCCCCTCCCCCGAACCCAACGAGAACGTCATGTTCGTCTCCCACTTCCTCCGAGTTCTAGGCCTTGCTCTGGATCCTTTCGTCAGGGGTTTGATGTTTTATTACGGGCTAGATTTCCATGATCTAGCTCCGGACTCCTTTCTTCATATCACGACATTTATTGTCGTGTGTGAGGCCTTCCTCCGGGTTACCCCACACTTTGGCCTATGGCTCAAGACCTTTGAAGTAAAGCCGAAGATGATCGAGGGGCAACATGCAGCGTGTGGAGGTGCCTCAATATGCAAGATGACGGGAGCTCCATGGCCCAAAGGTTCCATTCCAGAGGTGTCTGAATTGTGGCAACAAGAGTGGTTCTACATCACGGCTCCTAGAAGTGCCAAGTGGGCGGCCGCCCCTGTTTTCCGCTCGGGCCCTCCACCACAACTGATGTCATGGATCAGCAAAGGTCTGAGCTGGGGTCCAGCCAAGGATGTGCCTATACTGCAAAGCCGCATTCGAGATCTCTTCAATGGAGATTTTAGTTTGGTTGCGGTAATACAAGTTATGTTGGTTCGTCAAGTCCAGCCTTGCAAACGCCGGCCCCTTCGCTTGTGGGAGTTCAATCCCGAGGGACCGCGTGTCATTCAAAATTTCCTTGGCCTGACGCACAAGGAGATGTACAAGTCATTCTTCGGACCTCAGGTAGAGTGTCCGGAAATCACCAAGGACGTGGGCCTGAGCAGTAACCGCGCCGCCGAACAGGTAAGGAATCTTCCGGCCGAACATACTATCTCTCATTTGTTACGAAGTTATTTCTGAGAGTTTGCTTTTTGACCAAGACTGGCTAACAAAGGCGAAGTTGATTCGGTGTTCGGCCCCCCTCCCTGAGGGTTTGGACAATCCGGTATTGGAAAAGATGCTCCAGGTCGCACCTTGCCCAGAGCCCTTGAAGGAAGATACTGAGGAGGATAATACGGGCGGTCGCGGGCCCCCAATGCTGCCCATTCTAACCGAGGGAGCGAGCGTCTCCATGAAGGAAGACGACCAGAGGAGGAAAAGGACTGCGCCCGGGGATTCTGAAGCCGAAGCTTCCAAACGGGAGAAGAAGTCTCCCACAGAGGGTCCTACCTTGGGGGGTGATTTTGCCGCACAAAGTCCGCGGGGGGGTCAATTCTCCAGCGAGTTGTAAGTGACCCGAAATACTTTAATAGTACAGGTATGCCATCTTTTTCTTCTGAGAAAATAACCACCGCATATATCTTTGCAGTTCGGGCCTTAGCCCCTCTCAAATGAGCTCGTCTTCGGGGGATCTTCTTCCAGAGATGATGGAGAGTGAAATGCTTCCTCCGGACTCCTCCGCTCCGGAAGCGGGCGACCCCAAAGTGTCATCGCGGAGGGCCTCTCCGAGTCCGGTGAGGCCAAAAGATAATCTCATTGACCCCCGAAGCTCCCAGTGTCCGGCTCCCAAAGAGAGTGGACAAAAGAGTCCGGCACCGTCTGGTGTGCAATCGGATGTTCTGAGGGAGTTGGTGGGGTGAGCGGCCATCTCAGATGAACACCGTGTGCTGATGAATACGGTGATGGAGAGAATCTCGTCCGCCGAAAGCGGATTGCATGAAGCTTTTATGAGTCTACTGACAGGCTTTGAGGTACGTAAAATAATGTATGATAGTCCTGCACATGCTAGGTGTGCCCTGTGTAGATAGTAGCCCCTGAGACTCTGGTTGTCGTCGGAAACGACGACGAACAGAGGATCATATTCCCAGGTAATAACCATACTGCCTCTATGTGCAGGTGATGGAAGCTCCAGTGGCTAGCCGGACTAGCGAGTTTGCCCATTTAAAACGGCAGTTGGATGCGGCAGACGCCGACATCGAGCTTGTTAACAAAAGGCTTGACGAGGCATAGTGTAAGTGTCATTATCTGGTAAATGCCACCATAGTAAGAGCAGCATGATGCCAGTATCTTTAATATGTTGTGACTGCAGATGGAGCTGCCATTGTTGAAGCCTTGCGGGCAGAACTTGCCCGAGCCAAGGAACAAGCGAGGTTTGGTAATGTGGCTGCTTTGAAGGCGGCCGAAGAGTTGAAAGCCGAGAAGGCCGCGCATGGCGAGAGCCGAGATAAGATGGCCAAGATGGCCATAGAATTAAAAGCCGCCGTCGACCGTTGCCGGGTTCTTGAAAAGGAAAACCTAGCGAAGGCATCGGACCTTGAGAAGGCTGCTGTGACGAGAAAAGACATCCGCTCTGCTATGAGGGCGAAGAAGGAGGAGCTGCGGGAAGCCAGGGATATTGTAGCTGGGAAATCCTTTATGTTGCGGAGGAAGTTCGGAGATCCACGGTATGCCTCTCTGGATCGGCTGTGGAGTTCAGAGGATGTGTATATGGATTTGGCGGCGAGCGCTGCCGATGCGGCCAAGTACTTCCAGGGTCAGACGGACCGTGAAGTGGACCAGCTGTTTTGGACACAATTCCATTCTCCCGAGCGTCTGCTTTCATTGACTGACCAATTAGCCGAATGGGCCGAACTGCATAGGTTATCCGGACTCGCCATGAGGTCTGTTGTGGATCAGCAATGGCCGGAAAGGCCAAAACCGAACAGCTATTTGTAACACCCCGGATGTGATTTACCCAATATGTACTCCAACTCTTGCCGTTTCCGGCCTTAAGTTATTTTATTTTCTCGGGTTCGGGTTTTTGTCTCCGTGTGTTGTTGTCGTTGTCATGCATCGCATATCATGTCATCATGTGCATTGCATTTGCATACGTGTTCATCTCATGCATTCGAGCATTTTCCCCGTTGTCCGTTTTGCATTCCGGCGCTTCGTTCTCCTCCGGTGGTCATTTCTACCTTTCTTTCATGTGTGGGGATTAAACATTTCCGGATTGGACCGAGACTTGCCAAGCGGCCTTGGTTTACTACGGTAGACCGCCTGTCAAGTTTCGTACCATTTGGACTTCGTTTGATACTCCAACGGTTAACCGAGGGACCGAAAAGGCCTCGTGTGTGTTGCAGCCCAACATCCCTCCAAGTTGGCCCAAAACCACCAAAACCCTCTCCATCATCTAGAGCGTTCGATCACGATCGCGTGGCCGAAAACCGCACCTCATTTGGACTCTCCTAGCTCCCTCTATGCCTATATATAGACCCCTTCCCCGAAATCCGGATCTCTTCCCCGTCCGAACCCTAAAAACGCCCCGCCGCCACCGGACATGTCCGCCTCCGTGCCGGACACCGCCCCGCGCCAATAGACGGGCGCCACGTGGCGGCTCCTGTCGCCGCCACCGCCGAGGCCCACCGGCCCGAAGCCGGCCCTCCCCGCATTCCGCCCAGGCCAGAGCCTCCGCCCGCGCGCGCCGCCCTCCTTCCCCGACGCCGTCGCCCGACGCTGCTGCCCCGGCCGCGCCTCCCCGCGCCGACGCCGTCGTGCCATTGCCGGCCGGAGCGAGCTCCGCCGGCCGGACCTCCTCGCCGCCGCCTCACCTCGCCTCCGCCGCCCCGGCGCCGTCGCGCGCTGCCTGACGCCGCCCCTTCGTCCGAGCCCGCCGCCGCCGCCTCCTCGCCGCCCCTCGTCGCCGGCAAGCGCCGCCCCGGCCATCCTCGACGACCGTGCCAGCTACAGTACCGGCCCGATCCGATCTGGATCTGAGATCCAAAACTCGGTTGACTTTCTCCCGAAACCCTAGTTATTTTACTCATGTTCGTCGTGCCGTAACTCCGCATCCGTAACTCCATTTTGGGCATATAGCATATCAAAATGTTCATCTCAGAGAGTACATCATTTCATCTCATTGCATCATTTTCATTTGAGTTCATCTTGATGCCAGAAATGCTGTTAGAAGAGTGCTATTTGAGATATTTGTCAGATCTGCTGCTCCAATTAGATATTTGTCATTTTTGCCATGATTATTGTGTGCATGATATGCCCAGGTGCTCTACATGTGTTTTGTTATAGGTTTTGCCATCTATCCAGAGGTGTAACCCATGTATTTTTGTGACGTGTGTGGTGACTAGCACAAGCTTGCAAAGTGATACATTTGTTAATGTTGATTTCAGGGACTTAGCATTTCCACTAAGTCCTTGAGCTGGTTATCTCATACGGCCATATGTTCATGTTGTTTCCTACTGATCCGTGCCTCTTTTGAGGATGATCAGTAAGGATGTTTTGTTAATCTTGTAGTGCTCTATCCATCCATGTCTTTGTTTGCATTTATGGAGCACCCTAGCTTGAGTCAATCGAGCTCTACTTTTGTCATTTCGTGAATCTGGGCAAATTGTCTACTTGTTAGCAATTTTGCCGAGGATGTTGTAGTTGTTCCGTGCATGCTATGATATTGTCCTTGCCATGTCTAGCTTGTATTTTGTGTATTCTTGATGGGTGTATGCTTAGATTATCATGACTTGCTCTGTAGTGAGTGCATCGAGCTCGTAAACATGCCTACTTGATATCTGTTTCAGCATGCTCCAGTTTTCACTAAGTCTGTGATCTGATTATGTTTTTGCCATGTTCACATGCTTGCAAATGTATTTTCTGATCCCTTTTGGCTCAAGGTCACTAAGGGACTTTTGTTAAGATCTTTGAGTAGCCCCATGCCATGCTTTACTTTGCTATGTTAAGGTCCTGTAGCATATAGTTTTCATGCTCCGAAGAGTGCTATCTGATCTGAAATTCCAGACAAGTGTTAATTTCACTAAGTCTGAGATCTGTTTTCCAAATGCATTTTTGCCATGCTTGTTTGAACCTGTTAATGGATGAATTGGCTGTAGCTCAGTGCTAGATTTTTGTTAAGCATCATGAATGGATTCCTGGCATGTATTTTGTTGTCATGTTTGGGTGATGTAGCATGTTCATCTTGTTGCATTTAGATGGCTACTTGATGTAAATCGCAGAACGTGGTCATATTTGAATTGCTTGCCATTCCCAAACCGTAACTCCGATTCCGGTGTTCTTTATATCGTTTTCAAGTTGAGGCCAGTTTCATGCATTACTTGTCCATTCTTGCATACGCATCCCGCATCGCATCCCGCATAGCATACCATCTTTGCATCATGTTGTTTGAGTTTGCACGTGGTTGATTGTGCTCCGTTTGCTTGTTTGTCTTGTTTGGGTAGAGCCGGGAGACGAGTTCGCTAACGAGGAGACCGTTGAGTTTGATTTTGAGGATCCAGTCAACTCTGACAACTTTGCAGGCAAGATGATCATACCCTCGAAATCACTACTATCTTTGCTTTGCTAGATGCTCGCTCTTTTGCTATGGCTATGCTACGATGCCTACCACTTGCTTATCATGCCTCCCAAATTGCCATGTCAAACCTCTAACCCACCATGTCCTAGCAAACCGTTGATTGGCTATGTTACCGCTTTGCTCAGCCCCTCTTATAGCGTTGCTAGTTACAGGTGAAGATTGGAGACCGTTCCTTGTTGGAACTTTACTTACTTGTTGGGATATCATTATATTGCCAAGTTATCTTAATGCATCTATATACTTGGTAAAGGGTGGAAGGCTCGGCCTCTCGCCTAGTGTTTTGTTCCACTCTTGCCGCCCTAGTTTCCGTCATATCGGTGTTATGTTCCTGGATTTTGCGTTCCTTACGCGGTTGGGTTATAATGGGAACCCCTTGATAGTTCGCGTTGATTAAAGCTTTTCTAGCAATGCCCAACCTTGGTTTTACCATTTGTCACCTAGCCTCTTTTCCCTTGGGTTTCCGGAGCCCGAGGGTCATCTTATTTTAAACCCCCGGGCCAGTGCTCCTCTGAGTGTTGGTCCAACTCGTCAGCCGCCGGTGGCTACCAGGGGCAACTCTGGGCTGGCCTACCGGAAGTTTAGACAAGCTGAGTGTGCCCTGAGAACGAGATATGTGCAGCTCCTATCGGGATTTGTCGGCACATTCGGGCGGTGTTGCTGGATTTGTTTTAACCTGTCGAAGTGTCTTGAAGAACCGAGATACCGAGTCTGATCAGAACGTCTTGGGAGGAGGTCTATTCCTTCGTTGACCGTGAGAGCTTGTCATGGGCTAAGTTGGGACTCCCCTGCAGGGATTTGAACTTTCGAAAGTCGTGCCCGCGGTTAAGGGCAGATGGGAATTTGTTAATGTCCGGTTGTAGATAACTTGAACTTTAACTTAATTAAAATGAATCAACAGTGTGAGTTACCGTGATGGTCTCTTCTCGGCGGAGTCCGGGAAGTGAACACGGTGTTGGAGTAATGTTTGTCGCAGGTTGCCCCCTAGTTATTCGACCGTGCTTTGCCTCCTCTTCTCGCTCTCTTTTGCGAATAAGATAGCCACCATATATCCTAGTCGCTTGCTGCAGCTCCACATATTTACCTTGCCTTACCTATAAGCTTGAATAGTCTTGATCGCGAGGGTGCGAGATTGCTGAGTCCCTGTGGCTCATAGATTACTTCCAAACCAGATGCATGGCCTGATGATTCCGCTCCAGGTGACGCACTTGAGCTCAAGTGGGAGTTCGACGAGGACTCTCAATGATACTACGTGTCTTTCCCTGATGATCAGTAGTGGTGCCCAGTTGGGGTGATCGGGACCGTGTCGCATATTGGGTTATCTTTTATTTTGGCGCCATAGTCGGGCCATGAGTGTTTGAATGTTGTAATGTTATTTATGCACTTTGATTGACGTGGCGAGTGTAAGCCAACTATGTATCTCCCCTTTATTATTTATGTTACATGGGATGTTGTGAAGATTGCCTAACTTGCGACATTACTTTCAATGCGGTTATGTCTCTAAGTCGTGCCTCGACACGTGGGAGCTATAGCCGCATCGAGGGCATTACACTATTTCAGCTTGGTGCAGCAGTTCCTTGACGTGGTGCCGCGCATTAATGCGATGAAGAGGTCGGCGTGCATAGAGGGCGCACGGATGGCCTTTGCCCGTGTTAAAGCATACTGGGTGGAGATGGATGCTACCACTGCGCAGCACGGGATTCGGCCATAGGTCGAATGGCTGCTGAGCACTACTTTGAAGAAGTTCTTGAGGGTGCTCGTTTGATAGAGACCCAGTGCTCAAAAAATATTATGTTTGAGTGATATGTAATCTCATTGTAAGCGAACTGCTTTTATAAATTTTTATAAGGCTATTTTTATACTTTTGCCTGAAAGTAATATGATGCCTCCTGGGCGGCCGTTTATGTATACATGTGTATAACCTAAAAGATTGCAGCCATCGGCTTCAACCCCCACGCATATAATGCGGAGGTGCTCGCAAAAAACACGTGTTCACACTTAACCCAACGTCTTGGTCCTATTAAGGAGGTGATAGCGGAGCGAGCGAGGCAACTGGACTATAATGCTTTAGCACTTTCACTTAGCCATAGGAGTTTGACAGTGGGGCTACTAGATAGCCCCTGGTGGCTCCGCACTCTCCCGATCCCAGGGTGCGTACATGCCTGGCCGGAAAATGACCCTTCGTTAAGGCGGAGGAATTCTAACATTCCAACAGGTCATCGAGTGGTTGACCAGTCTCACGCTATATCATGACAGTCAGTTTTCGGCTTTCTCTACTGAGGTGCTCGTCCGGATGAACTAGGGCACAATCACAGTAGTTCTCCTGGTGCTACCTTAGCCGGTAAAGCGGAACGTAAGGCACCAAAACACAGGAGCTGGGCAAACCCAACATTTTACCAAAGACAATGATTCGAAGCTGATGCATATAGGGCCAAACTCACGACGCCGAACACTCCCTAAGGTATTCGGTCTTTGTGGTATAAACTGGGCCTAAATAATGGCCTTTGTAAGAAGCCCTTTGTGTCCAGGTACATGCATTGTTCTGGCGTGGCCACATGCCAAGACGTCAGCATCCTTCTCAACGGTGGATATGTATCAACAAGAGACAGTAAAAAAGGTTTACGCAGGGTCTTAATCTAAAAAGAATCCTTGGAGCGGGTCCCTGCTGCACGTCTGCGCCTGTGTCTCCGTTGTGCCATATCCTGGACGGGTGTAGCATGATGATCGTCTGTAAAAGAGAGGAACTTAGGTGAAAAAGTTGTTGTGCAAAAAGATAGTTTTTAAAGAAACCATGTACAATTCAAGATGAGAAGAAATTGCCACTTGTCTGCACGCGTTGAGCCCCTTGTGTTGACAAATAGGGGTGTGACCATTTATTCGGTATAAATAGTGGCGCCGGACTTGATTAGTTGTGTCTGAGGTCTTGACGACCTATTGGATGCTTTCACTGGTCCGGGCGCCTTTAGTGTGTGGCTGCCAAGGCAGCCGCACTCTCTTCGGTGCGCAGAGATCGCTTGATATTTCCCACTGAAATGATGTGACGTGGACCGGGCATCTTGAGTGTGAGTGAGGCGTAGTGTGGTATTGCAATAAAGCGAGCGAAAGCTTCGCGTCCGAGCAGTGCTTGATAGCCACTTTGGAACGGAGCGATGTGGAAGGTTAAATGCTCGCGAGGAAGTTATCGGGGGAGCCGAATAGGAGGGAGCCCGTACAACAAGCCCCTGGGCCTGGCGTTACTCCTTTAAAGGTAGTATTGCTATGGCGAATTTTTGTTGGGTCTAACCCCATCCCGCGGATTGTATCCTGATATATTAGGTTTAGATTGCTGCCACCATCCATCAAGACTCGTGTGAAGTGATATCCACCAATTACTGGGTCTAATACCAGGGCAGCCCATCCTGCGCGTTGGATACTTGCTGAGTAATCGCGATGGTCGAAAGTGATCGGTTGAGACGACCAGTGGCAGGACTTCACGGTGACAGGCACTTGGGTATATTTTCCTGGGAGTGCCGCGTTGTTTTTTCCCTTGATCACGTGTAACACGTTTACTGTTTTGACTTCTGGTGGAAATTTCTTTTGTTCCCTAGTGTCTTGCTTGGGAGGCTCGTCCTCGTCTTCACTTGGTGTATCCTCCCCCTTGTGTACGGTGTTGAGCTTGCCGGACTGCTTGAAGACCCAACATTCTCTGTGGGTATGATTAGCAGGTTTACCAGTGGTACTATGGATCTGACATACTTGGTCCAGAATTTTGTTGAGGCTGGACAGTTCATCCCTGGTGCCTTTAGAGGGCGGCTTTTGACCTGGCCGAGAGCTTTTGAATCTGGCGTTTAGTGTCGTGCCCTTCATGATGTCTTCTTTATTCCGGCGTTTGTTATTGCTGTTGCGCGGTGATTTACCATTTCCATCTCTAACTTCAGATGTACTGGGGTCGCTGGTGCTTCATCTGGCTAGCCAGCTGTCCTCACCCGCACAAAAGCGGGTCATGAGGCTTGTTAATGCGGCCATCGTTCTCGGCTTGTTTTGGCCGAGGTGTCTGGCGAGCCATTCATCACGGACGCTATGCTTAAAAGCTGCCAAGGCTTCGGCGTCCGGACAGTCGACAATCTGGTTCTTTTTAGTAAGAAACTTGTTCCAAAGCTTTCGGGATGACTCTTCGGGATGTTGAGTTGTATGACTCAAATCGTCCGCATCCGGAGGTCAGACATAAGTCCCTTGAAAATTTGCCCGAAAGGCGTCTTCGAGCTCTTCCCAACTTCCAATGGAGCTTTCGGGGAGGCCTTTAAGCCAGTGATGAGCTGGCCCTTTAAGCTTGAGGGGTAAGTACTTGATGGCGTGGAGATTATCTCCTCGAGCCATATGGATATGAAGGATGTAGTCCTCAATCGGTGAAACCTGCACCTCATCGTATGTCTCTATGTTCCGTCGTATGTCTCTATGTTTACGGGTTTGAATCCCTCTGGAAATTCATGGTCCAGCACCTCATCGGTGAAACATAGGGGGTGTGTGGCACCCCTGTAGCTGGGTGTACCGCGTTGTTCGGATGTTTGTTGCGTTGCATTGTATGCTGGGGCGCGCTTGCCTGGTCCATAGATGGATCTTGTTGCGCCATCCTTTGGGTGCGAGCCCTCGCATGGGTCGCGTGTTGTATTGTGAGTGGCGTTGTATGCCGCTCTGTGTTGGTATAGGGGTCGTCTATCCGGCCAGGTGGCTGCTTTGATATTTCGTTGTGGGGGGTCTGAGGCCTCCTCATTGAATTCAGGTAGCAGCTTCTGCTTTGGGTAGCTCTTGGAGGGGCGATTGTCACCGTACCTCGCTGTTGTGTTGAGTATTTTACTCCATCTGATTTGGAGCATGTCTTACGCAGCCTTGAGCCTTTGCTTATGCTTTTTAAGACTCCTCGCGGTGGCAACAAGCCTTTTACGGGCATTCTGCTGCTCCGGGTGCCTATCCGGCGTTATGTCGTCCGGACCATTATCCTTGATAGAATTTGTTTGTTCGGTTTGATTATCCGGATTGCCGTTGTCTGGCAGCGGTTCGCCCTGCTCCAGCGCTGGGTCTGTGTGATCGTTATTTCTGTCGAGGCGGGATTTGGGGCGGTGCTTGCGTCGGCGCTTTGACTGCTTCTCGAGGGAACAAGCCTTCGGTGCATCCTTCCGCTCCTCGTCGTCATCTTTTGGTGCGTCCACCATGTATACGTCATATGACGAGGTGGCTTTCCAGGGCCCAATAGGCGCTGGTTCTTCATCGTCTCCTTCATCTGCGTCCATACCGTCGATGTCTTCGGAGTCAAAGTCGAGCATGTCGGTTAAATCGTCGACAGTGGCTACAAAGTGGGTGGTGGGTGGGCTTTGAATTTCTTCATCGTCCGTATCCCAACCTTGCCGACCGTAGTCTAGCCAGGGCTCTCCTGATAAAAAGAGAGACTTTAGTGTCTTCAGAATATCACCGAAAGGCGAGTGCTGAAAGATGTCCGTGGCAGTAAACTCCATGATCGGCGCCCAATCAGATTCGATCGGCTGGGGCGCGGAGGGTTCGGAGTCCGGAGAGGAGTCCGGCTCCTTGGAGTCACAAGTCTCGCGGAGTGCGGGGCTGGTGTTCGGCTCGATCGCCGTTCGAATCGCAGCCCCCGAGGCGGCATCCAACCACCCATCCTCGATCGGCGCAGTTGGCTCCAAATTAAGGGTCGAAGCCGATGTGGCTGCGGCCTCCAGGGCACTGTTCGGCGGCAGAGCTAGATCATGCCCGTCATGACAGTGCGGCGCGCTCGGCAGTGGCTCGACTCCATCGAAGATCAAGTCCCCGCGGATGTCAGCCGTGTAGTTTAAACTTCCAAACCTGACCTGACGGCCAGGGGCGTAGCTTTCGATCTGCTCCAGATGGCCAAGCGAATTAGCCCGTAGTGCAAAGCCGCCGGATACGAAGATCTGTCCGGGGAGAAAAGTCTCACCCTGGACTGCATCATTGTTGATGATCGGAGGAGCCATCAAGCCTAACGGCGATGACACAGAGGAACTCTCAATGAAAGCACCAATGTCGGTGTCAAAACCGGCGGATCTCGGGTAGGGGGTCCCAAACTGTGCGTCTAGGCCGGATGGTAACAGGAGGCAAGGGACACGAAGTTTTACCCAGGTTCGGGCCCTCTTGATGGAGGTAAAACCCTACGTCATGCTTGATTAATATTGATGATATGGGTAGTACAAGAGTAGATCTACCACGAGATCAGAGAGGCTAAACCCTAGCAGCTAGCCTATGGTATGATTGTTGTTCTATATGTTGTCCTACGGACTAAAACCCTCCGGTTTATATAGACACTAGAGAGGGTTAGGGTTACACAAAGTCGGTTACAATGGTAGGAGATCTACATATCCGTATAGCCAAACTTGCCTTCCACGCCAAGGAAAGTCCCTTCCGGACACGGGACGAAGTCTTCAATCTTGTATCTTCATAGTCCAGGAGTCCGGCTGAAGGTATAGTCCGGCCCTCCGGACACCCCCTAATCCAGGACTCCCTCAGTTCTAGCGGAACGTGTCTCACCGGAGGAGAACGAGAGACTTGCCCTCGCTTTCCTCCCTGAGGAAATAGACCAGGCCCTGCACGACATGAAAACAAGCACGGCACCTGGGCCGGACGGATGGCCGGTCGAGTTCTTCAAGAAGTTTTGGCCCTGCCTTAAGAACCTATTCTATGACATTGTCAACGGCTTTGCCTTAGGCACAGTTGACCTATCCCGTTTGAATTATGGAGCCATTAGCCTTATTCTTAAGGTGAAAGGGGCGGACAACATTAAGCTTTTTAGACCCATTACCTTGATTAACGTCCCCTTCAAAATTTGTGCGAAAGCCTATGCCTCACGCTTGGCTCCGGTCGCTCAAAGGGTTATTAGTTCTAGTCAAACAGGCTTTTTCAAATGTCGTAACATCCTCGAGGGAAAAATTGCATTACAAGAGATCGTTCACGAGCTGAAACGGACCAAGGCACAGGGAGTGCTGCTTAAATTAGACTTCGAGAAAGCGTACGATCGCGTGAACTGGGAGTTCGTGCGGGAGGTCTTCCTCAAAAAGATTTTTGAGGCAGGATTCGTACATCGCATCATGCACCTCGTGTGTAGTGGGCACACAGCGGTCAATGTCAATGGCACAATGGGTAAGTTTTTCCGTAACAAACGGGGGCTACGTCAGGGAGACCCAAGCTCGCCACTAATTTTTAACTTTGTTGCGGATGCCCTGGCGGCCATGATTAATAAAGCGAGGGCAGTGGGGCACATTAAAGGGCTTGTAGCCCACCTTATCCCTGGCGGGGTTACGCATCTGCAATACGCAGATGATACGATGCTCTTATTCGAACCCGATGACCACAGCATAGCTACCATCAAGTTACTACTGCTCGCTTTTGAGATTTTATCGGGGCTTAAGATCAACTTTCTGAAGAGCGAAGTGATCACCATTGGGATGGATGATCTAGCAAGCACTTGGATTGCGAATCTACTTAATTGCAAGCTAGGGAGCTTCCCGATTAAATACTTGGGTCTTCCGATCTCGACCAAGAAACTAACCATAGCGGAATGGGAGCCGATGTATGGGAAAGTCGCTAACAGAGTGAGCCCTTGGAGGGGCAGGTTTATGTCCTCGGTGGTGAGGCTTATCCTCACCAACTGGAGCTTATCCTCCCTTCCTATTTTCACAATGGGAATGTTCCTACTTGCGGATGGGGTTCACGCTAGACTCGATACTCCACGCTCCCGGTTCTTTTGGGAAGGAGTTGGGACCAAGTGCAAGTAACACTTAGTGAAATGGGCAGCGGTTTGTAGGCCAAAAACATTTGGCAGCCTGGGTATTATGAACTCTAAACTCATGAACGTGGCCCTGCTTACTAAGTGGTGGTGGCGTCTCTCCCAAAACGAGTCGGGACTCTGGGCAGACATCCTCCGGGCTAAATATTTCTCGGATGGGAATTTGTTCAAGGCCAAAAGCAACGGTTCGGCCTTTTGGAACGGGGTCCAAGCGGTACGACCGGCCTTTACAGTGGGTGCATAGTTCCGTGTAAATGATGGCAAGTCCACACGCTTCTGGCTCAATCATTGGTGGGGTCAGGAACCGCTGTGGCAATCTCACCCGGAGCTATACCAACTGGCAACGGACACCAACATTACGGTAGCCGATGCGCTGCGAGTCCAGCCACCGGCCATCTCTTTTATTAGGACTCTAGAGGCAACGGAGGCCGCTTGCTGGGACGCATTGGCGGCTAACTTGGGAGGGATGACTAGTAGTAACGGGGTGGATACGATAACGTGGAAGTTGACCTCCTCCAATAAATTTAAGGTCAAGTCCCTGTACGACAAGCTCTCCGAGGGTGCTACGCTGGATATAGCTAGGGGGGTATGGAAGGCTGGCATTCCTCTCAAAATCAAGATCTTCTTATGGCAAATGTTTCGCAACCGCTTACCTACTACGGATAACATGGCCAAATGCAACGGGCCGGCTGACGGAACATGCACCACTTGCGGTTTAGGGGAAAACGTGAATCATGTGTTCTTTGGCTGTGTGCTCGCTAGATTTGCATGGAGTGCGGTTAGAGACGCTTTCAAACAAAATGGGAATCCACGGTCTAGCCATGATGTTCTAGATATCTTAACATCGCAAAGAGGGGCCAATATTAGGATCATTTGGAGATGCGTTGGGGCACTACTTTGGTCCCTTTGGATGGTTCGGAACAAAATTATGATAGAGCACAAGTTTCCGGGCCACCCCGCTGATATCATTTTCAAATGTCACATTTTCCTTCAGGTATGGGCACCGCTGGGGAAGAAGCGTGATGTCGACCGCATGAACGAGACTATGGAGCTGATCAAGACGACTATGGTGAAGGCACGACAAGAATGATGGCTTGATCATGAGACCTCTACTTTTAGCTATCTTTCGTCTCGATGCTCCACTTTTGCGCTATGGAACTTTTGGCTATGGCCTTCTTATCTTTATTCTGAGCCGTGGGCTCGTTGACTGTTTTATTTGGTTTGTAAGACTTAATATGTGTGGATCCTGCCTGGTGGTTTTATTAATTTAAAGCCGGACGCTTCTAGCGTCTATGTTCCAAAAAAACTTATCTCATGAGTCCTTGTTGAGTTTTGTGTGGATGGAGCTTTTGAGATTTAGGGAGACCGTGATATGAGAGGAATTGAGGAGACACAAAATCTCAAGCTTGGGGATGCCCAAGGCACCCCAAGATAATATTTCAAGAAGTATCAAGCGTCTAAGCTTGGGGATACCCCGGTTGGCATCCCACCTTTCTTCTTCAACAACTATCGGTTAGTATCGGTTGATCCTAAGTTTTTGCTTCTTCACATGATGTTTGCTATTCTTAGATGTCATTTTATTTTGTTTTGCTTGCTGTTTGAATAAAGTATCAAGATCTGAAATCCTTAAATGTTAGAGAGTCTTCATATAGTTGCATGATTATTCGACTACTCATTGATCTTCACTTATATCTTTCGGAGTAGTTTGTTGTTGCTCTAGCGCTTCACTTATATCTTTTTAGAGCACGGTGGTGGTTTTATTTTATAGAAATAGATGAACTCTCATGCTTCACTTATATTATTTTGAGAGTCTTTAGAATAGCATGGTAATTTGCTTTGGTTATGAATTTAGTCCTAATATGATGGGCATCAAAGAGGGATATAATAAAAACTTTCATATAGAGTGCATTGAATACTATGAGAAGTTTGATACTTGATGATTATTTTGAGATATGGAGATGGTAATATTAGAGTCATGCTAGTGAGTAGTTGTGAATTTGATAAATACTTGTGTTGAAGTTTGTGATTCCTGTAGCATGCACGTATGGTGAACCGTTATGTGATGAAGTCGGAGCATGATTTATTTATTGATTTTCTTCCTTATGAGTGGCGGTCGGGGACGAGCAATGGTCTTTTCCTACCAATCTATCCCCCTAGGAGCATGCGCGTAGTACTTTGTTTCGATAACTAATAGATTTTTGCAATAAGTATGTGAGTTCTTTATGACTAATTTTGAGTCCATGGATTATACGCACTCTCGCCCTTCCACCATTGCTAGCCTCTCTAATACCGTGCACTTTTCGCTGGTATCATAAACCCACCATATACCTTCCTCGGAACAGCCACCATACCTACCTATTATGGCATTTCCATAGCCATTCCGAGATATATTGCCATGCAACTTTCCACCGTTCCGTTTATTATGACACGCTCCATCATTGTCATATTGCTATGCATGATCATGAAGTTGACATTGTATTTGTGGCAAAGCCACTGTTCATAATTCTTTCATACATGTCACTCATGCATCATTGCACATCCCGGTACACCATCGGAGGCATTCATATAGAGTCATATTTTGTTCTAAGAATCGAGTTGTAATTCTTGAGTTGTAAGAAAATAAAAGTGTGATGATAGCATTGTCCTAGTGAGGAAAGGATGATGGAGACTATGATTCCCCCACAAGTCGGGATGAGACTCCGGACGAAAAAAAGAGGCCAAAGAAGCCCAAATAAAAAAAGGCCATAAAAAAGAGAAGGCCCAAATAAAAAATAAAAAAATGAGAGAAAAAGAGAGAAGGGGCAATGCTACTATCCTTTTACCACACTTGTGCTTCAAAGTAGCACCATGGTATTCATGATAGAGAGTCTCCTATGTTGTCACTTTCATATACTAGTGGGAATCTTTCATTATAGAACTTGGCTTGTATATTCCAATGATGGGCTTCCTCAAAATGCCCTAGGTCTTCGTGAGCAAGCGAGTTGGATGCACACCCACTAGTTTCTTTTGTGGAGCTTTCATACATTTATAGCTCTAGTGCATCCGTTGCATGGAAATCCCTACTCAGTCACATTGATATCTATTAATGGGCATCTCCATAGCCCGTTGATACGCTTAGTTGATGTGAGACTATCTTCTCCTCTTTGTCTTCTCCACAACCACCATTCTATTCCACCTATAGTGCTATGTCCATGGATCACGCTCATGTATTGCGTGAAGATTGAAAAAGTTTGAGAACATGAAAAGTATGAAACAATTGCTTGGCTTGTCATCGGGGTTGTGCATGATTTAAATACGTTGTGTGGTGAAGATGGAGCATAGCCAGTCTATATGATTTTGTAGGGATAGCTTTCTTTGGCCATGTTATTTTGAGAAGACATGATTACTTGGTTAGTATGCTTGAAGTATTATTGTTTTTATGTCAATATTAAACTTTTGTCTTGAATCTTATGGATCTGAATATTCTTGCCACAATAAAGAGAACTACATGGATAAATATGTTAGGTAGCATTCCACATCAAAAATTCTGTTTTTATCATTTACCTACTCGAGGACGAGCAGGAATTAAGCTTGGGGATGCTGATACGTCTCCAATGTATCTATAATTTTTGATTGTTCCATGCTATTATATTATCAACTTTGGATGTTTATGGGCTTTATTATACACTTTTATATCATTTTTGGACTAACCTATTAACCCAGAGCCCAGTGCCAGTTTCTATTTTTACCTTTTTTTAGGGTTTCAAAGAAAAGGAAAATCAAACGGAGTCCAATTGACCTAAAACTTCACGGAACTCATTTTTGGAAGGAAAGAAGCCCAGAAGACTTGAAGTGCACGTAAGGGAAGCTTCAAGGAGGCCACGAGGTAGGGGGGCACGCCCACCCCCCTAGGGCGCGCCCTACACCCTCGTTGGCCCCTCGTGGCTCCCCTAATGTACTTCTTCCGCCTATATATCTCCATATACCCTAAAAACATCCGAGACAACAATAGATCGGGAGTTCCGCCGCCAGAAGCCTCCGTAGCCACCGAAAGCCAATCTAGACCCGTTCCGGCACCCTGCCAGAGGGGGAAATCCCTCTCCGGTGGCCATCTTCATCATCCCGGTGCTCTCCATGATGAGGAGGGAGTAGTTCTCCCTCGGGGCTGAGGGTATGTACGAGTAGCTATGTGTTTGATCTCTCTCTCTCTCTCTCTCTCTCGTGTTCTTGATGTGATATGATCTTGATGTATCGCGAGCTTTGATATTATATTTGGATCCTATGATGTTTCTTCCCCCCTCTACTCTCTTGTAATGGATTGAGTTTCCCCTTTGAATTTATCTTATCGGATTGAGTCTTTAATGATTTGAGAACACTTGATGTATGTCTTGCCGTGCGTATCTGTGGTTACAATGGGATATCACGTGATTCACTCGATGTATGTTTTGGTGACCAACTTGCGGGTTCCTCCAATGAACCTATGCATAGAGGTTGGCACACGTTTTCGTCGTGATTCTCCGGTAGAAACTTTGGGGCACTCTTTGAGGTTCTATGTGTTGGTTGAATAGATGAATCTGAGATTGTGTGATGCATATCATATAATCATACCCACGGATACTTGAGGTGAGATTGGAGTATCTAGGTGACATTAGGGTTTTGGTTGATCTGTGTCTTAAGGTGTTATTCTAGTACAAACTCTAGGGCTGTTTGTGACACTTATAGGAATAGCCCAACGGATTGATTGGAAAGAATAACTTTGAGGTGGTTTCGTACCCTACCATAATCTCTTCGTTTGTTCTCTGCTATTAGTGACTTTGGAGTGACTCTTTGTTGCATGTTGAGGGATAGTTATGTGATCCAATTATGCTATTATTGTTGAGGGAACTTGCACTAGTGAAAGTATGAACCCTAGGCCTTGTTTCAACGCATTGCAATACCGTTTACGCTCACTTTTATCATTAGTTACCTTGCTGTTTTTATATTTTCAGATTACAAAAAACCATTATCTACTATCCATATACCACTTGTATCACCATCTCTTCGCCGAACTAGTGCACCTATACAATTTACCATTGTATTGGGTGTGTTGGGGACACAAGAGACTCTTTGTTATTTGGTTGCAGGGTTGCTTGAGAGAGACCATCTTCATCCTACGCCTCCTACGGATTGATAAACCTTAGGTCATCCACTTGAGGGAAATTTGCTACTGTCCTACAAACCTTTGCACTTGGAGGCCCAACAACGTCTACAAGAAGAAGGTTGTGTAGTAGACAACAACCGGTAGGGTGTTCAAGCTCGAGGTCCTCAAATCCCTCCGTTATTTCGTCCACCATCACCCTAGCATATCCTTCTGGAATTTGATGGCAGTGAAAAGTTGCGTCGGGTTCAGGAGGTCAAACAGAGCCGACAGCCGCCTTGACTTTGAAGTTCTGCCATTGCGTCATAAGGTAGCATTTTTTGAGACTCCGTGAAGACAGGCTCCAGCTGAAGCAGCTCGGTGGAAGCCACGCTGCTTCTCTGCTGAGATGGCGGGGTAGCTTCGGGTGTAGCTTCGGCAGGTCGCTTGCTGCGAACTGCTTCTCATTCCACTATTGCTTGTACCCTTGCGTGCAGCGCCTGCCATTGGGTCTGCTCCACTTTCTACCTCCTCTCCTAGAACTTGTAACCGCCTGTGTCCAGAAACCCAGCCTTCCACGGAACGGAGCCTGGTGTGCCTTGTATCCGTCCAGGGTGCTCAGGATTCCCGAGGGCCATTGTGAGCTCGTCATTCTCTCTGTCTGGAACGAGCGTCCCGTCCTACACTAGGCGATATAGAACTTAAGCTTCATGATAGGTATTCGCATTTGCTCTTTTGTCCAAAAGCACTTCCCTATTACAGGGTACAAGCTTCTGCCAACCCCGAAGAACCAAGTCCGGCAACGGTCTGGCCAATGCAATGTCGCTGGTTCTACCCCTTTATCAAGCAGGTCATTCTCAGCCTTGGCCCACAACGGCCGGGCTTTGAGGTAGCCACCTGACCCCGCGTGATGGTGATTCTCCTTCTTCGCAGCATTTATCTTCTTTCTCGCTGACATCTGCTTACTCTTCTCCGATGTCTTGTGGGCCACAAATTCGTCCCAGTGATCTCTGATCTTCTCATACCGGCCGGTGAATTCTCGTGTCTCTTCTTTGTCGACGAACGTTGTTTTCAGCTCATTCTTCCACCTCCTGAATAGTTCTTCCATCTTCTTAAGAGCATGATACTTGAGCAATTGCTCTTTAACTGGATTCTCCCGATCCTCCTCTGGCGGTACGGTGAAATTTGCCTTCAGCGTGGTCCAAAGATCATCTTTCTGCATATCGTTGACATAAGAGACCTTAGGGTCTTCCTTCTTAGGCTTCAACCATTGCTGGATGTTTATCGGGATCTTGTCCCTAACAAGAACCCCGCACTGAGTAGCAAATGCTTCCTTTGTCTGGATTGGTTCAATCAGTTGGCCATCGCGCGCGATTGCTGTGATCGAGAACCTTTCATCCGGGCGCAACTTTTTCTTCGGGCCTCATTTCTTTACGAAGTTGTGCTCGATCCGGAGGGCTAGAAAAAAGAAGAAAGACGGGAGTTAATATGTGTACATACCAAAACAATGAATGCATCAATTAGCTAGTCAGCACACGCTTAATTAATATATATATACACCTGTTCGGACTCTATTCGATCACCGGAGCCGTCATCACGTTCTCCTTCTTGGACCGGCATTCGGTCACCGAAGCCATCATAATCATGTATTTCCTCCTCCATTGTTCGATGACTGTAGCCTGCTTCTTCACCCTGTCCTTCTAGACCATCATTGTCATTAAGGTACGACATGACATCACCTCCGGCTAAGATTATGTCCCCCAACACCTGTTTTGCTGCCTCGTCTCGTCCGTGCTCCATTTTTTCTGCAAATATTACAACATGGCAATTATTATACAAACATGACAGCAGGTGGATATATTAGTGGCAAACGTAGACCTAGCTACATAATCACAACAATGGATCATATTAGTGGCCTTGACGCTTCTCTAGGGTTTGGGGTGGCCTCGGCAATGCTTCTAGGTTTTGGA
This sequence comes from Triticum dicoccoides, assembly GCF_002162155.2. Taxonomy (NCBI): domain Eukaryota; kingdom Viridiplantae; phylum Streptophyta; class Magnoliopsida; order Poales; family Poaceae; genus Triticum; species Triticum dicoccoides. The sequence goes on from NC_041388.1 coordinate 27,538,949, forward strand.
TCAACTTGTGCACATCCATAATGGGGGCATTCTTGATAAATCTAGACCCTCGACCCCTGGACGACCCCCGACGCTCGACCCCCTCATGTCACGTTTGTCTAGTGTCAAAGGACTCAACAAAACCATGTCTTCATCATTAAGTGAAAGTAATAGGCGCATGATGGTACGAAGTTCTGCAAAGTTGTTCTAGAACGGAGTCCCGGATAGGATAATTCGCTTTTTCGTATAAAGTTCAGTAAGAGCCTTCCGAATATCGCTATTTGGAAGGCCTTTGCTAAAATTTGTACAAAAAGGCGAATTATTCTATCCGGAACTCCGTTCCAAAACAACTTTTCACAACTTCGTATCATCATGCCCTGGTTACTTCCAGCTAATGATGAAGCCATGGATTTCTTCAATACTTTGACACTAGGCAACCTCTCGACCCCCTCGGCAACCCTCGAACCTCTACCCTAGTTCCCGACCCTCACCCCTCAAACCCTCGGCGACCCCCCACCCTCATGTTGAAGTTATCGGGGAGGGGATATATCGACCCCCCCACCCTCATGTAAGAATAGAAAAAAGATCGAAGAAGAAAAAAGAGGAGAAGAAGAAAGGAATAGAGGAGAAGATCGAAGAAAAAAAGAAAAAAAAAGAGGAGAAGAAGAAATGAATAGAGGGAATAGAGGAGAAGAAGAAAAAATAGAATAGTATTCCTTTCTTCTTCTCCTCTTTTTTTCTTCTTTTTTTCTCTTCTTATTTTTTCTCCTCTCCTCTTCTTCTCCTTTCTTCTTCTCCTTCTTCCTCTTATTTTTTTTCTTATTTTCCTTCGTCTTTTTTTCAACTATAATGCACTATAAATCAACTAACCTAAAATGCACTAACCTAAATCAACTAACTCAACATATGAAGAAGGAAATGTTATCGGAGAGGGGGTATATCGACCCCCCCCCCTCATGTATCCACATACATACATACATCCATCTATGGATCATCACTGGGAAAAAATGCATACATCCATGGATCATCATTTCTCATATATATCCATCTATAGCCACATACATATATAAATAGAAAAAATGCTATGAAAAAAATACGTTTTTGACATCTAAATTTCTTTTATGAACAACTAAAAACATCTGAAAACAGCATATAAGAACATCTAAAAACATCTAAACAAATAGCATATATATATATAACCAAAAAAAGGAAAGCTAGGGGTCGGCCGGGCAGAGGGGCACGGCGGCAGGGCAGGGGCGCAGGTGCGTGAGGCAGGGCAGTGGCGCGAGGCAGGTGCTCACATGGGGTGGCGGGGCACGGCGGGCGGCGTTGGGGCGAGCGCACGCAGGGGCGCGGGGAGCGGCGCCGGCGTGTCGGGGTAGTTGGCGTCGAGGGCGTCGGCGGCGGCGAAGTTGGGCGGCGTTGAGGCGGAGGAGGGGCGGCGGACGGCGTCGGGGCAGGGCGCGGTGTCGGCGACGGCGGCGATGAGCGGCCTAGCGGCGTCAGGGGAGAATGGGAGCAGTTGCGCAAAATTTTCTAAGTGTGGGCCTATATAGTAGAACCTTTGGTCCCGGTTGGTGGCACCAACTGGGATGAATACCCCCCTTTGGTCCCGGTTCGTGCCACCAACCGGGACCAAAGGTCTCTTTTCAACAGCCCAAAGGGCGGGAAACACAAACCTTTGGTCCCGGTTGGTGGCACGAACCGGGACCAAAAGGGTGTATTTGTCCCTGTTGGTGCGATGAACCGGGACCAAAGGGGGGTATTCGTACCGGTTCGTCCCACCAACCAGGACCAAAGGGTGGCACAGCGGTGGTGTGGTGGGAGTTTTGTCCCACCTCGCTAGTTGAGAGAGCTCAGCACATGTTTATAAGTTGCATTGCGGCTCAGGTGCTGAGCTCCTCTCTAATATGTAGGCAGTACTTGCCTACCCTTTTCACTGCCATGTTGGGCCTATTGGGCATGCGGGCCTGCAGCCTGGCCCATGTAAAGATGGGTTTATAGACGTATGCAGGCCGTGTGGCCTAGTAGGTGGCATTTTTATTTTTCTAGTATTTTTTTGGTTTTTGAATTATTTATTTTCTTTTGATTTTTGCTTTATTTTTTTATTCTTTTTGCTTTTAGGTCAAAATAATTATAAACTTTATGTTAGTGCCATTAGTTTCCAAATTTGAATAGTTTAAATTTGAATTCTTTGAAATTTGTGTGAATCACTAGTTTGTGAATAACTTCACTATAGAAATATATTTTGAGTGATTCTTTTTCCTGCTATTTAATATTACTGTGCTTTATCATTATATTAAAAAACAGATTTTATTATTTTAGTTTCTATCAAAAAAATTCTTTATGATAATTCTTTCTGCTTTTCATGTTTTGATAATTCTTTCATGCTTTTAGTTGCATAAATTTTATATAATTTTAGTTTAAAAAATACTAGAGGTTTATAAAAGCGTATTAGTTGATTCCTTTTGCTATTAGAGTTTTATAAAAAAAATTAGTTGATTGTTTTTGCTATTGAAGAATATTATAGTTTTGTATTAGTTGATCATAACATAATATTTTAATTGATTATTTTAAGTTCATTACTTTTGCTACTAGTTCATTTTTTGCACTAAATGACCCTGAAATTGAAAAGCACTACAAATGAACTCTAAAAAGGTTGAAAGTTGGCATGGTATCATCATGTCACCCACATAGCATGTGCTAAAAAGTTGAGAGGGTTACGGCAAAAAATGGATGCACTTCCTGTACAAAATGGACAATCTCTTTCGAAGTATCAGGGTTTCGGATGAAAACTCATCTGTTACAAAGGGATTTCATTTTTTTGAACTTATTTCAACTCCAGACTTTTTCTGTGTTCAAAATGCACCATTCAAAGCCACATGGATAGATAAGTGACCAAATTAATAGAAGTTCATCATCACATTATGTGTGTCAAAAACCATTACAGATTCACATTGATAGATAAGTGACCAAATTAATAGGAGTTCATCATCACATTAAAAACAAAGTACATACATAGTTCTCATTGAACAACATATAGCTCTCTAGAGCATCTAGTTAAACCATACATTGAAACTATGTAAAACCTTTCAATGCAACAACAAATGTGATCATAATCACAACCAAGGTAAAAATTGATCCAACGGCATAATGATACCAAGCCTCGGTATGAATGGCATATTTTCTAATCTTTCTAATCTTCAACAACATTGCATCCATCTTGATCTTGTGATCATCGACGACATCCACAACATGCAACTCCAATATCATCTTCTCCTCCTCAATTTTTTTATTTTTTCCTTCAAGTAATTGTTTTCTTCTTCAACTAAATTTAACCTCTCGACAATAGGGTCGGTTGGAATTTCCCGTTCAACTACCTCCTACATAAATAAAATCTATGTCACATTGGTCGGCATAATTGTCATAAACAATAAATGAACCAAATAGTTATAAAAAGATAATATATACCACATCCGAATCATAGACAGGACGAGGGCCGACGGGGGCGGATACCAAAACCATCGCACTATAAAATAACAAGCAATAATAAAAGTAAGAAAATTAGACAAGTATCTATATAAAGTAAGAATTATTTTCTTTCAGAAAGAAGATAAGAACAAGAGGCTCACCACGGTGGTGCCGTCGGCGAGATCGGCGCAGGCGATCGACGGCGGTGAAGACAGGGACGGGACGTGCTGGACCACTAAACCTATGCAAATCTCAGGGAAAATGGAGCTTGGAGGTCGAGCTTCGAGAGGAGAAAGCTTAACTAGTGTGGCTTGGGCATTTCATCGAACACCTCATGTGCATAGGAGGTGAGCTAGAGCACCCAAATGCCCTCTCCTCGCCGGCCAGAAAAAACAGAGCATTGTGAGTGCTCTGTTGGGGCGATGGGGTATATATAGGCAACTCATTTGTCTCGGTTCATGGCTGGTACCAGGTCTAAAGCTCTCCCTTCTGTCCCGGTTCAAGCCACGAATGGGGACCAATGTATGTGGGCCAGCAGCGAGGCCCATTGGTCCCGGTTCGTGCCAGGAACCGGGACAAATGTGTCCAGACGAACCGGGACCAATGCCCACGAGGCCCTGGCCGCCCCCCTAGGCTCACGAACCGGGACGTATGCCCCCCATGGGTCCCGGTTCATAGCTGAACCGGGACTAATGGGCTGGCCAGGCCCGAACCAAAGCCCTGTTTTCTACTAGTATAACGATCACTCAAAGACTCATTTTGCACATTCAAAATATTCTTAATACTATCCCTCAAGTGTTGTGGCAACCCCTTACTAAAGAAAATCGAAAAAATTCATGATTAACTCGCTGTCCATATGCCTTGCAATATGTCTCCAACAGGTTTGAAACTGCCACTTCCCCCTCATTACTAGACTTGAATAACAACATGCTATCATTCACAAAAAGGAGGTGGTTTATGTTGGAAATATGCCCTAGAGGCAATAATAAATTAGTTATTATTATTATATTTCATTGTTCATGATAATAGTTTATTATCCATGCTATAATTGTATTGATAGGAAACTCAGATACATGTGTGGATACATAGACAATACCATGTCCCTAGTAAGCCTCTAGTTGACTAGCTCATTGATCAATAGAAGGATACGGTTTCCTGACCATGGACATTGGATGTCATTGATAACGGGATCACATCATTAGGAGAATGATGTGATGGACAAGACCCAATCCTAAGCCTAGCACAAAGATCGTGTAGTTCGTATGCTAAAGCTTTTCTAATGTCAAGTATCATCTCCTTAGACCATGAGATTGTGCAACTCTCGGATACCGTAGGAGTGCTTTGGGTGTGCCAAACATCACAATGTAACTGGGTGGCTATAAAGGTTCACTACAGGTATCTCCGAAAGTGTCTGTTGGGTTGGCACGAATCGAGACTGGGATTTGTCACTCCGGGAAACGGAGAGGTATCTCTGGGCCCACTCGGTAGGACATCATCATAATGTGCACAATGTGACCAAGGAGTTGATCACGGGATGATGTGTTACGGAACGAGTAAAGAGACTTGCCGGTAACGAGATTGAACAAGGTATCGGGATACCGACGATCGAATCTCGGGCAAGTATTGTACCGATGGACAAAGGGAATTGTATACGGGATTGATTGAATCCTTGACATCGTGGTTCATCTGATGAGATCATCGTGGAGCATGTGGGAGGCAACATGGGTATCCAGATCCCGCTGTTGGTTATTGACCGGAGAGTTGTGTCGGCCATGTCTGCATGACTCTCGAACCCGTAGGGTCTACACACTTAAGGTTCGATGATGCTAGGGTTATAGGGAATAGATATACGTGGTTACTGAATGTTGTTTGGAGTCTCGGATGAGATCCCGGACGTCACAAGGAGTTCCGGAATGGTCCGGAGGTAAAGATTTATATATGGGAAGTCATCATACGGTCACTGGAATAATTCGGGGGTTTACCGGTATTGTACAGGGACCATTGGAGGGGTTCCGGGGTTCCACCGGGAGGGTCCACCTGCCCCGGAGGGCACTATGGGCTGTATGTGGAGAGGGACCAGCCCCTTAGTGGGCTGGGCGCCTCCCCCCTAGGGCCCATGCGCCTAGGGTTTGAGGGAACCCTAAAGGGGGGGCGCCCCCCTTGCCTTGTGGGGTAAGGAAACCCCCCTGGCCGCCGCCCCCTCCTCAGATTGGATCTGAGGAGGCCGGGCCCCCCTATCCCTTGCCCCTATATATATGTGGGAGTTGGGAGGGCAGCCGCAACCAAGTTCTGGCACAGCCCTCCCCCTCTCCCAAGTCCTCCTCTTCTCCTACGGTGATTGGCGAAGCCCTGCAGGATTACCACGCTCCTCCTTCACCACCATGCCGTCATGATGCTGCTGGATGGAGTCTTCCCCAACCTCTCCTTCTCCCCTTGCTGGATCAAGGAGTAGGAGACATCACCGGGCTGTACGTGTGTTGAACGCGGAGGTGTCGTCCGTTCGGCGCTAGGATCATCGGTGATTTGGATCACGACGAGTACGACTCCATCAACCCCGTTCACTTGAACGCTTCCGCTTAGCGATCTACAAGGGTATGTAGATGCACTCCTCTCTCCTTCGTTGCTAGATGAATCCATAGATTGATCTTGGTGATGCGTAGAAAATTTTAAAATTCTGCTACGATCCCCAAAAGTGGCATCATGAGCTAGGTCTATGCGTAGTTTCTATGCACGAGTAGAACACAAGTTGTTGTGGGCGTCGATTTTGTCAATTTACTTGCCGTTACTAGTCTTATCTTGATTCGGCGGCATCGTGGGATGAAGCAGCCCGGACCGACCTTACACGTACTCTTATGTGAGACTGGTTCCACCGACTGACATGCACTAGTTGCATAAGGTGGCTAGAGGGTGTCTGTCTCTCCCACTTTAGTCGGATCGGATTCGATGAAAAGGGTCCTTATGAAGGGTAAACAGAAATTGGCATATCACGTTGTGGTTTTGGCATAGGTAAGAAACGTTCTTGCTAGCAACCTATAGCAGCCACATAAAAACTTGCGACAACAATTAGAGGACGTCTAACTTGTTTTTGCAGCATATGCCTTGTGATGTGATATGGCCAAAAGGATGTGATGAATGATATATGTGATGTATGAGATTGATCATGTTCTTGTAATAGGAATCACGACTTGCATGTCGATGAGTATGACAACCGGCAGGAGCCATAGGAGTTGTCTTAATTTATTTATGACCTGCATGTCAACATAAACGTCATGTAATTACTTTACTTTATTGCTAAAGCGTTAGCCATAGTAGTAGAAGTAATGGATGATGAGACAACTTCAAGAAGACACGATGATGGAGATCATGGTGTCATGCCGGTGACAACGATGATCATGGAGCCCCGAAGATGGAGATCAAAAGGAGCAAAATGATATTGGCCATATCATGTCACTATTTGATTGCATGTGATGTTTATCATGTTTTACATCTTATTTGCTTAGAATGACAGTAGCTTAAATAAGATGATCCCTCGCAATAATTTAAAGAAAGTGTTCCCCCTAACTGTGCACCGTTGTGAAGGTTCATCGTTTTGAAGCACCACGTGATGATCGGGTATGATAGATTCTAACGTTCGAATACAACGGGTGTAAGCCAGATTTACACACGCAATACACTTAGGTTGACTTGACGAGCCTAGCATGTACAGACATGGCCTCGGAACACGGAAGACCGAAAGGTCGAACATGAGTCGTATAGAAGATACGATCAACATGAGATGTTCACCGTTGATGACTAGTCCGTCTCACGTGATGATCGGACACGGCCTAGTCGATTCGGATCATGTTTCACTTAGATGACTAGAGGGGTGTCTATCTGAGTGGGAGTTCATTAAATAATTTGATTAGATGAACTCAATTATCATGAACATAGTCTAAATTGTCTTTGCAAATATGTTGTAGATAAATAGCTCACGTTGTAGCTCCCTATTTCAATATGTTCCTAGAGAAAGATTAAGTTGAAAGACATTGTAAGCAATGATGCGGACTAGGTCCGTAGTCCGAGGAGTGTCCTCACTGCTACATAGAAGGCTTACGTCTTTGATACACCGCTCGATGTGCAAACCCCTACAACGTCGTCTGTGGATGTTGTGAACACCTGATAGACACATCCTGATGGCTACTTGATAGTTTAGTGCACCATACTTTACGGCTTAGAATCGGGATTCCAATGATGTTTTGAACGCCATAGAACATATGAGATGTTCCAAGAGCTGAAATTTTGATTTCAGGCTCATGTCCGTGTTGAGAGGTGTGAGACCTCTGACAAGTTCTTTTGCCAACAAGATGGAGGAGAATAGCTCAGCTAGTGAGCATGTGCTCAGAATGGCTGGGTGCTACAATCACTTAAATCAAGTGGGAGTTAAACTTCCAGATAAGATAGTGTTTGATGGAGTTCTCTAGACACTATCACTAAGCTACTAGATCTTTGTGATGAACTATGACATGCAAGGGATGGAGTTGATCCTGGAGCTGTTCACGGTGCTTAGGACCGCAAAAGGTAGAAATCAAGAAGAAGCATCAAGTGTTGATGGTTTAACAAGACCACTGGTTTCAATAAGGGCAAGGGCTAGAAGGGAAACTTCATGGATGGCAAACCAGTTGCCGCTCCAGTGAAGGAACCCAAGGTTGAACCCAAACCCGAGACTAAGTGCTTCTATTGTAAGGGGAACGGTCACTGGTAGCGGAATTACCCCAAATGCATGGTAGATAAGAAGGCTGGCAACTTCAAAGTATATATGTGTTATTAATGTGTACCTCACTAGTACTCCTGGTAGCACCTGGGTATTGGATACCGGTTCCGTTGCTATTATTGGTGACTTGAAGCAAAAGCTACGGACTAAACGGAGACTAGTTAAGGGTGAGGTGACGATGTGTGTTGGAAGTGTTTCCAAAGTTGATGAGATCACCATCGCACGCTCCATCTGCCTTCGGGATTAGTATTGAACCTAGATAAATGTTATCAGGTGTCTACGTTGAGCATGAATATGATCAGATCATGTTCATTGCAATACGGTCATTCATTTAAGTTAGAGAATAATGGTTATTCTGTTTACATGAATGATACCTTTCATGGTCATGCACCCTATGTGAATGGTTCATTGAATCTCGGTCGTGGTAATACACATGTTCACGCCAAAAGATGTAGAGTTAATAATGATAGTACCACTTTCTCGTCGCACTGCCGCTTAGGTCATATTGGCGTAAGATGCATGAAGAAACTCCATGTCGATGGATGTTTGGAGTCACTTGATTTTGAATCACTTGACACATGCGAGCCATGCCTCATGGGCAAGATGACTAAGACCCCGTTTTTAGGTACAATGAAACGGGTAAGTGACTTGTTGGAAATCATGCATGCTGATGCGTGTGATCCAATGAGAATTGAAGCGTGCGGTGGATATCGCTATTTTCTCATCTTCACTAACGATTTGGGTAGATATATGTATATCTACCTAATGAAGCACAAGTCTGAAACGTTTGAAGAGTTCAAGCAATTTCAGAGTGAAGTTAAGAATCATCATAACAAAGAAGATCATGTTCCTACGATCTGATCAAAAGGGGATTTTCTGAGTTATGAGTTTGGCAATCACTTAAGACATTGTGGAATTGTTTCGCAGTTGAAGCCACCTGAACACCACAAGGTAATGGTTTGTCCGGACGTCGTAATCGAACCTTATGAGATATGGTGCGATCTATGATGTCTCTTACCGATCTACCGCTATTATTTTGAGGTTATGCATTAGAGACAGCTGCATTCACTTTAGATAGGACACCATATAAGTCCGTTGAGACGACGTCATATGAACATTGGTTTGGCAAGAAACCAAAGTTGTCGTTTCTTAATGTTTGGGGCTGCGATGCTTAAGGCTTTAGTAGGAGAAGCTCGAACCCAAAAGCGTACAAACACATCTTCATAGGATACCCAAAGGTGACAGTTGGGTATACCTTCTATCTCAGATCCGAGGGCAAATTGTTTGTCACTAAGAACGGGTCCTTTCTCGAGAAGGAGTTTCTCTTGAAAGAACTGAGTGGGAGGAAGATAGAACTTGATGAGGTTGTCGAACCTTTACTTCAACCAGAGAGTGATGCAACAGAGAAAGATGTTTTCTGTGGAACCTACATCTGTTGAATAGGAAGTTAATGATAGTGATCATGAAGCTTCGGATCAAGTTGCTATCGAACCTCGTAGGTCGACAAGGATATGTACTACTCCTGAGTGGTACGGTAATCCTATCTTAGATATCATGTTGTTAGACAACAATGAACCTACGAGCTATGGAGAAGCGATGGTGGGCCCGTATTCCGACAAATGGTTAGAAGCCATGAAATCCGAGATAGGATCCATGTATCAGAACAAAGAATGGACTTTGGTGGACTTGCCCGATGATCAGCAAGCCATTGAGATAAATGGATCTTTAAGAAGAAGACGGATGCGGGCAGTAATGTTATCGTCTATGAAGCTCGACTTGTGGGAAAGAGTCTTTTCACAAGTTCAAGGAGTTGACTACGATGAGAATTTCTCACCCGTAGCGATGCTTAAGTCCGTCGGAATCATGTTAGCATTAGCTGTATTTTTTGATTATGAAATCTTATAGATGGATGTCAAAACAAGTTTTCTTACCAATTTTCGTAAGAAAAGTTGTATGTGATACAATAAAAGGTTTTGACGATCCTAAGGATGCTAAAAAGTATGCTGGCTCCAGCAATCCTTCTATGGACTAGAGCAAGCATCTCGGAATCGGAATATATGTTTTGATGGAGTGATCAAAGCTTTTAGGTTTATACAGTGTTTGCTAGAAACTTGTATATACAAGAAAGTGAGTGGGAGCACTACAACATTTCTAATAAGTATATGTGGATGGCATATTGCTGATTCGAAATAATGTAGAATTTCTAGAAAGCATAAACGGTTGTTTGAAGAGTGTTTTTCAAAGGAAGACCTGGATAAAGCTACTTACATATTGGGCATCAAGATCTATAGATAGATCAAGACGCCTGATGATACTTTCAAAGAACGCACACCTTGACATGTTTTTGAAGGAGTTCAAAATAGATCAGTCAAAGAAGGGGTTCTTACCTGAGTTGTAAGGTCTGAAGTTGAGTAAGACTCAAAGATTGACCACGGCAGAAGAAAGAGGAAGGACGAAGGTCGTCCCCTATGCTCTTGTCATAGGCTCTATACAGTATGCCATGCTGAGTACCGCACCTGATGTGTGCCTTGCCACATGTCTGGCAAGAGGGTACAAAGGTGATCTAGGAGTAGATCACCAGATAGCGGTCAAAATTATCCATAGAGGAATAAGGAAATGTTTCTCGGTTATGGAGGTGATAAAGAGTTCGATGTAAAGAGTTACATCGATGCAAGCTTAACACCTATCCGAATAGCTCTGAGTAGAGATACCGGATATGTATAATGGAGCAATAATTTGGAATAGCTCCAAGTGGAATGTGGTAGCAGCATCTACAATATAAAGTTTTGCTAAATAGATAGGGATCTGAATATGGCAAGACCCATTGACTACAACCTCTCTCACAAGCATAACATGATCAAACCCAGAACTCTTTGAGTGTTTATCACATAGTGATGTGAACTAGATCATTGAGTCTAGTAGACTCTTGGATGTTGGTCACATGGCGATGTGACCTGTGAGTGTTAATCACATGGCGATGTGAACTAGATTATTGACTCTAGTGCAAGTGGGAGACTGTTGTAAATATGCCCTAGAGGCAATAATAAATTAGTTATTATTATTATATTTCATTGCTCATGATAATCGTTTATTAACCATGCTAGAATTGTATTGATAGGAAACTCAGATACATGTGTGGATACATAGACAACACCATGTCCCTAGTAAGCCTCTAGTTGACTAGCTCGTTGATCAATAGATGGTTACGGTTTCCTGGCCATGGACATTGGATGTCATTGATAACGGGATCACATCATTAGGAGAATGATGTGATGGACAAGACCCAATCCTAAGCCTAGCACAAAGATCGTGTAGTTCGTATGCTAAAGCTTTTCTAATGTCAAGTATCATTTCCTTAGACCATGAGATTGTGCAACTCCCGGATACCGTAGGAGTGCTTTGGGTGTGCCAAACGTCACAACATAACTGGGTGGCTATAAAGGTTCACTACAGGTATCTCCGAAAGTGTCTTTTAGGTTGGCAGGAATCGAGACTGGGATTTGTCACTCCATGAAACGGAGAGGTATCTCTGGGCCCACTCGGTAGGACATCATCATAATGTGCACAATGTGACCAAGGAGTTGATCACGGGATGATGTGTTACGGAACGAGTAAAGAGACTTTCCGGTAACGAGATTGAACAAGGTATCGGGATACCGACGATCGAATCTCGGGCAAGTATCGTACCGATGGACAAAGGGAATTGTATACAGGATTGATTGAATCCTTGACATCGTGGTTCATCCGATGAGATCATCGTGGAGCATGTGGGAGCCAACATGGGTATCCAGATCGCGCTGTTGGTTATTGACCGGAGAGTTGTCTCGGCCATGTCTGCATGACTCCCGAACCCGTAGGGTCTACACACTTAAGGTTCGATGACGCTAGGGTTATAGGGAATAGATATACGTGGTTACCGAATGTTGTTCGGAGTCCCGGATGAGATCCCGGATGTCACGAGGAGTTCCGGAATGGTCCGGAGGTAAAGATTTATATATGGGAAGTCATCATACGGTCACTGGAATAATTCGGGGGTTTACCGGTATTGTACCGGGACCACTGGAGGGGTTCCGGGGGTCCACCGGGAGGGTCCACCTTTCCCGGAGGGCCCTATGCGCCTAGGGTTTGGGGGAACCCTAAAGGGGGGGCGCCCCCCTTGCCTTGGGGGGAAAGGAAACCCCCCTGGCCGCCGCCCCCTCCTCAGATTGGATCTGAGGAGGCCGCCCCCCCCCTCTCCCTTGCCCCTATATATATGTGGGAGTTGGGAGGGCAGCCGCACCCAAGTTCTCGCGCAGCCCTCCCCCTCTCCCAAGTCCTCCTCTTCTCCTACGGTGCTTGGCGAAGCCCTGCAGGATTACCACGCTCCTCCTTCACCACCTTGCCGTCGTGCTGCTGCTGGATGGAGTCTTCCCCAACCTCTCCTTCTCCCCTTGCTGGATCAAGGCGTAGGAGACGTCACCGGGCTGTACATGTGTTGAACGCAGAGGTGTCGTCCGTTCGGCGCTAGGATCATCGGTGATTTGGATCACGACGAGTACGACTCCATCAACCCCGTTCACTTGAACGCTTCCGCTTAGCGATCTACAAGGGTATGTAGATGCACTCCTCTCTCCCTCGTTGCTAGATGAATCCATAGATTGATCTTGGTGATGCATAGAAAATTTTAAAATTCGGCTACGATCCCCAACAGTTTATAGCCGGAGCTGTGGTGCCACCTTGATCCCACCAAGCACAGATGATTGATGACTGGTTATTAGTAGGCACGAAAGGCCCTCTACTGCAATCAAGAACAGATAGGGGGAGATCGGATCTCCCTGCCGGATACCCCCAGATGGTTTGAGCATCTCAAGCTTCTCTCCATTAAATAGAACCGAGAAAGAGATGGAGCTGATCATACCCATTATGATGTTGACCCATTGTTCTGCAAAACCCAACTTGGTCATTATTGCTCGAATGTAGTCCCACTCCAATCTATCATAACCTTTCATCATATCCAGCTTCAAAGCGCAATAACTATTCGTATTTGCCTTACTCCTTTTCATGAAGTGTAGGCATTCATACACACATATGATATTATCGGTTATTAGCCTGCCTGGAACAAACACTGACTGCTAGCTCTTCTGAGATGATTTCTGGCAATATTACCTTCACCCTGTTTGCAACGACCTTCGAAGCAATTTTGTATACATAAGCTGATAGGAAGAAATTGAGATAGGAGAGTGGGATTTTTCACCTTTGGAATAAGAACTAGGACCGTGTCATTTACACTCTCTGCACTTTCTTCCCCTCTAATTATTCTGAGCACTGCAGCTGTTACCTCGTCTCCACAAATGTCCCAGTGCCTTTGATAAAAATGAGCTGGAAACCCGTCCGGCCTGGGAGCCTTCATTGGAAACATCTGGAATAGTGCATTTTTGACTTCTTCTTTTGTGTATGGGGCCAAAAGCATCGCATTCATATTTTGAGTGACTTTGCAGGGCACATGTTGTAGCACCTCGTCCATATTACTAACCCCCTCAGACGTATACAAGCTCTTATAAAAATCATTGACCATTGATCTCAACTCGGTCGGATCACTAACCGAAACCCCAAGAGAATTAGCCAGGGCTCTAATCATGTTTTTCTTCCTTCTCATGTTCGCACGCATGTGAAAAAATCTAGTGTTTTTGTCACCCGTTGTAAGCCACTCCAGCCTCGACCATTGGCGCCACATTAGCTCTTCTTGATGGTACAACTCCACTAGCTTCTCATTAATTTTGAGCTCAACATGAGATGGGCCTACCCTCAAAAGGTTCACCCCTCAATCTCTCCAGCTCCACCGTGAGGTTTTTTATTTCCTTGCGAACGCTACCAAAGGTTTCTTTGTTCCACTTGCCGAGGTCCCTCGAAATTGCCTGAAGTTTTGCCCTCAAGCCTTCGAGATTGATCGCCGGTTCTTCCTGACCCAAGTATTGCAATATTGTGTCCTTCCATTTAGCATGTGTCTCCCACATGACCTCATACATAAAGGGAGGTTTTGCAGTCAGCCTCAACTATTCTTCCTGTAGCGTCAAGAGTATCGGCGAATGGTCCGACGTGGCTGCTGTGATGTGTCTCAAAAGAGCTGCAGGGAACCTCGTCTTCCATTCCACTGTAGCCAGCGCCCGATCAAGCCTTACCCTTGTGTAACTTCCGCCTCAGACCTTTTTTCAAAAGTCCAAAAATTTCCCTCGTAGCCTAAGTCATCCAGCATGCAAACATCGACCGCATCTCGAAAGCCCTGAATATGGGCGTTGCTACATTCGCCAACTCCTTCTTGTTCTTCCTGTCGTAACACTTCGTTAAAATCTCCCATGCATACCTAAGGGATTTGAGTCAAACCTGCTATTCCTTTCATAATATCACATGTCTGGTGTCGACGATTGGTTTGTGCCTCACCATAGAAAAAAGCTTGAGATTCTAGGGTACTCTGTGTATCACATAGATTGTGAGATTGCTGATGCATCCTGCTATTTCATTCAAACTTGGCTAGGCTGGACTCGCACAGGTGAGGCGACCTAGCAAACGACTTGGGCCCGCCTATCTGTAACGTACCTACAGTTTTCAGGTTCCAGTTTTGGGAACCTTCTAGAGGATTCCCAACCGGTTTTTACTGGTTTTGGGAACCTTCTGAAAGGTTCCTGAACTGGTTCTTTATTTCTTTTTTCTCTGTCTTTTCTTTTCTGTCATTTTTTTCTTTTTTCCTTTTTTCTTTTTCTTTTCTCTTTTATTTTCTTTTTTCCTTTTCAAGTTAATTTTTTACAACAAATTATCAGCAATTTAAAATGTTCGTATTCCTTAAAACTTGTTTATTTTCCAGATTTTGTTCCTATTTCCAAATTTTGTTTAGAAATTCCAAAAAATTTTAGTATTTCAAATTTTTTTCACTTCAATTCCAAATATGTAAATATATTCAAAAAGTTTTCAAATTTCTGAAAATGTCCGTATTCCCTAATTTTGTTCACAAATTCAAAAAATATCGGATTTCAGAAAATGTTCTTGCTTTCAAAAATTGTTCACAAATTCAAAAACGTTCATGTTTCCAAAAATTATTTGCAAATTAAAAAATGTTAGGGAAATTTCATAAATTGTTCGTGTTTTGAATAAAATTTTCATTTTTAGAAAAGGACATGACTAATGTCCAAACATACTGATTTTTAGGGACATATACGAACGACGGTATCAGCTTTCATCTGCTACACCCGAGTTGCATGCATGTGAGAGGAGTTTGAGGTGCGAATAAATGCATATACCAACAAAACTGATGATGTCTGCAAATATTCCTCTAAAAATGAAACTTCGAAATGTTTTGTAGTTCAAACCATCCGTCCAATTGAAAAACTGTTTTCACATAAAAGATTCGTCACGACGAGACCTACGAAACTAGATCCCATGATGATATGTTTCGACGACTTTTTTTCGAGTCCAAAGTTATCAGACCTAGGCTAAGTAAGTTATCACGTATGTGGTATGTAAGTTATCATCCTGTTTTACATAAAAATTGTTGGGGCATAAAATGACTCTTCCAACATTCTCTTCACATGCAAATGCACTAGAGGATAGAAAAATATAATGCCATCGTAGATTCTTAATATATTGGAACTTTAAAATGTTTTATGGCTCAAATAGTCATTCTGATTGAAAATACCGATTTCACATATATAATCTGTCGCGACGAGACCTTTGAAACTAAATCTCATGTTGGTATATTTCGATGAATTTTCGGGGTCAAAAGTTACCACATTAAGTAAGCTATTAGTTATATTATGTGTATATTACCATGTTATTTATGCAAAAGTTATCGAGGGTATGTTTTCAAACAACTTTCTCCCCCTGAGGTCAAAGTTATGATAGTGTTTGTGCGTGAGTTGTCAAAGTTTATGGTGCATATATTACCGTGATATTTACGTAGAAGTTATCGAGAGGGGGTATGCTTTGAAACAACTTCTCTCCTCCCCGGGGTGTCGGAGCTAAATCTGACGGATCTCAGGTAGCGGGTCCCAATCTGGTACTCTTGGCTAGATGGTAACAAGGACACAAAGGGCATGATGTTTACCCAGGTTCGGGCCCTCTCGAAGAGGTAAACCCTATGTCATGCTTTTGTTGTATTGATTTTGTAGGGATCGGATGTGAATGAGTTTGTCTCCATATGAGATGGTCTATCAGCTAGCCTGGCCTCAGTTTATATAAGAGTACCGGCGGCCTAAAGTAACATGAGTCCTAGTCGGCTATGTAGGCGGAGAGGAATCCTCATCTTGCATGCCAAGTATTGTGGAATCTCCCTTGTATGCTTTATGGACTTCCCGAAGTGGCACGCTAATGAACCGCCATGGGGTCCTCGGCCCGGTCCTCCTGGTCGGGAGATGACATGGTGAGTACCCCCTAGTCTAGGACAACGTCACAGCATCAAAGTTATCATGGTGTTTCTTCAATGAGTTATCAGGTATATTGTGCGTATAGTACCATGTTATTTACATGAAGTTATTAGGGGTACGTTTTCAAACAACCCTCCCCTAAGTGGTCAAAGTTATCGCGGTGTTTGCGCGTGAGTTATCAACTCTGTTGTGCGTATGTTACTATGTTGTTTATACAAAATTTATCGCAGGTATGTTTTGAACGATTTTTTTGCCCAGGTCAAAACTTGCCATGGTGTTTGTGCTATAAGTTATCAGGTATGCCGTTCGTATATTTCCATGCTATTTACACACGATAGTTCCCGGGGCATGTTTTCCACAACTTTTTCCCCTATGTTATAAAGTTATCATACTATTTACACAGAATTTACCGGAGGTCTGTTTTCAACAAAAAATTTCCTTGGTTCAAAGTTACCGTGGTGTTTGCACGTAGGTTATCAGGTCGGGAATGGGTGTATTACCATGCTACTTACACGGAGATGACTCGGGTATGTTTTCAACGGCTTCTTTCCCCTGGGTAAAAGTTACCGTGGTATTTGTACCTAAGTTATCAGGTATGCGTGCATATATTACCGTGGTATTTACATAGAAGTTATCGGGGTATGTTTCAACAAAAAAATATCTGGGTCTAAGTTACCGTGGTATTTGTACCTAAGTTATCAGGTATGTTGTGCATATATTACCGTGATACTTACATAGGAGTAATCGGGGGTACGTTTCAACAAATTTTTATCTAGGTCTAAGTTACCGCGGTGTTTGTACCTAACTTATCAAGTCTGCGGTGCTTATATTGCCGTGATAGTTATACCTGAATTATTGAGGTTGTGTTTTCAACAGCTTATTTTCCTCGGGGCCAAAGTTACCATGGTGTTTGTACCTAAGCTATCAGGTCTGCGGTGCAGGTATTACTGTATTATTTACATAGAAGTTACCGTGGTATATTTCAATAACTTTTTCTACGAGTCAAAGTTACCGTGATGTTTGTACCTATGTTATTCCCACTCTATTTACACATAAGTTTTAAGTGTAAAAAAATATCAACAACCCCCCTCGGTTAAAAGTTATCATGGTGTTCATACACAAATTATCGGTGCGTGTATTACCATGTTATTTACACGAAAGTTACTGGGTGTTTTGCAACAACTTTTCATCGGATAAAAAGTTACCATGATATTTATATGTAAGTTATTAGGCGTGCGATCGTATACTATCATGCTATTTTCACAAACCGTCGAGGTATGTTTTCTAAAACTTTTTTCATTAGGTCAAGGTAACCACTTTGTTTGTAACTAAAAGGCCTCTGTGTGATGAGGTTATAGGTTGACTTGGCTGCAAAAGGATAACTAGTCAAAAAAAAAACAAAAAATTGCAACAAGCTTGCATGATTCATACCGAGCTTTCAATTAGAAGTCATGCATAAGAATATGTTTTGAGTTGATTGCACGCAACAATTGTCTAGCTTATGTGGTTGCTCTCTTTGGGAAAAGACCATCACGACATGAGTTCGAGTCTCAACTAGTTGGGCATTAATTTTTGGACAACGCTAACGCCCACACGTGTGGTGGGAGCGAAACCCGCCCACACGCCTTATAACACACAAACTACGCCATGTCACTACATGCATGCATGTGGGAATCTTTTTGGATTTCAGTTTTTAAAATATTTTATCTCTTAAATAAAAAATCCGATTGAAGATCCATTTTCACCACTAAATCCCTCGCGACGAGATCTTTGAAACAAGATCTCATATTAATATATTTCAACGAAATTTTTGGGGGGTTAAAAGTTGCCATGTTATTGCACATGAATTGCCATGGTGTTTACACTGAAATTGCCATGATATGTTTCAACTATTTTCTTCTATATTTAAAAGTAAATTTTGAAATTTATAAAACGGGGAATTAAGAAACTAGATTTTGCCAAGAACCATAAACTAAAATTTCCATGATACATGCACTTAAAATTGCCATGGTTCATACAAAAAATAATTTTCATGGTCAAAATACTGGAGTTGCCATCATCAAAATACTAAAATTGCCATGCTCTAAAAACTGAAATTGCCACATGGCAACTTTAGTTTAAGCACCATGGCAACTACAGTGTAAACATCATGGCAACTTTTGGGCAAAAAAAAAATTTCGTCGAAACATATCAACATGGGGTCTAGTTTTAAGGATCTCATCGAGACGGATTTAATGGTGAAAACAGATTTTTAATTCGATTTTTTAATTAGGAGATAAAACATTTTAAGCCGAAAATCAAAAAGATTTCTGTTGATGTCATCTGTACAAATGTGGCAAAATAAGTGATAAAGAAGGTATGTGGGCGATGTACAAGATGCCACACATGTGGGCGTTAGTTTTTCCCTAATTTTTTCTGAAAAAAATCCAAATGTCAGTTTGACTTTGATTCTCCGTGTTAGTTTGGCAAGTGCGTGATTTAAGGGGTCTCCCTTCGATTTGTTAGGGGCACGTGGTCTTCGAAAGGAAAGAATGGTCCCGAGTATCTCGCGGAATCATCAGGAACTAGTGGAAAAATCAGCGGGGTAGAAAAAATACTAGAGGATCGCGCGCGACCCGATGCGTTCGGATATGTCGCAGAATTCCTGCCGTCTGGATTTTAGCATTATCGTTTAGAAAAATGTTAATGTTTCCAAAAAGTTGTTCGCAAATTAAAAAATGTTAGGCCAATTTCATAAATTGTTCGTATTTTCCAAATTTCAAAAAATCTTCATATTTTTTCAAAAAGTGTTGCGAATGGTTTTGTTCATTGTTTTCACACCTATTCAAAAAATGTTCGGGCATTAAAAAAATTGTTCCCATTTTCAATAATTGTTCTCAAATTGCAAAAAATGTTCATGTTTTCATTTTTTGCGAAGTTTCCAAAAATGTCCCGGTTTCTTAAATTGTTTGCAAGTTACAAAAAATGTTTAGGAATTTCAAAATATGTTCGCGTCTCCAATTTTGTTTTGGAATTTGAAAAAATGTCCCTGTTCCAAGAAATCTTCATGATTTTCAAAAAAAGTTCCTATTTTTTGAAAACAAAAAACGTATTTGGCAACCCTGTGACAGTTTGCAAAACTGCCACACCAGCTGGGAGACGCCGGATCACGATCACGTGATTGAAGCGGTACGCAGAAAAAAAAAACTCCAAACAGATCGAACCCCACCCTCACGAGAAACCCAATTTTTCTTCCCTCTCTCCCCCGACCTCGCTCCGATCCCCATCCCAGCTGCCGGCGAGCTCGCGTGCCACCATGGTCGCTCGCCCACTACCGCGCCACCACCAACGGAGGCTCCTATTTCCGCCTCCCCGCGCCGCCCACACTCCCCCCTCCCCCTACCCACACTAGGCATTGTGCGCCGCCCCCTCTACCTCCTGCGTGCCGCCGCGAGCCAACCACGCATCGGCGACTAGCCAGCCGAGGCGGACTCTGTCTAGTCTCCGTCGTGGACTGGGAATGGGTGTGGCGGGCGGTGTTGCTCCTGCTGCTGGTGGTGGTCTGCTACCACTTGAGCACTTGCGTTGGTTTTTCCTTGAAGAGGAAAGGGTGGTGCAGCAAAGTAGCATAAGTATTTCCCTCCGTTTTTGAGAATCAAGGTATCAATCCAGTAGGAGGCTACGTGCGAGTCCCTCGCACCTACACAAAACAAATAAATCCTCGCAACCAACGCGATAAGGGGTTGTCAATCCCTACACAGTCACTTATGAGAGTGAAATCTGATAGATATGATAAGATAATATTTTTGGTATTTTTATGATAAAGATGCAAAGTAAAATAAAAGCAATGAAAATAACTAAGTATTGGAAGATTAATATGATGAAGATAGACCCGAGGGCCATAGGTTTCACTAGTGGCTTCTCTCGAGAGCATAAGTATTTTACGGTGGGTGAACAAATTACTGTTGAGCAATTGACAGAATTGAGCATAGTTATGAGAATACCTAGGTATGATCATGTATATATGCATCGCGTTCGTGACAAGTAGACCGACTCGTGCCTGCATCTACTACTATTACTCCACACATCGACCACTATCCAGCATGTATCTAGAGTATTAAGTTCATAAGAACAGAGTAACGCCTTAAGCAAGATGATATGATGTAGAGGGATAAACTCATGCAATATGATAAAAAACCCATCTTGTTATCCTCGATGGCAACAATACAATACGTGCCTTGCTACCCCTACTGTCATTGGGAAAGGACATCGCAAGATTGAACCCGAAGCTAAGCACTTCTCCCATTGCAAGAAAGATCAATCTAGTAGGCCGAACCAAACCGATAATTCGAAGAGACTTGCAAAGATAACCAATCATACATAAAAAGAATTCAGAAAAGATCCAAATATTGTTCATAGATAAACTTGATCATAAACCCATAATTCATCGGTCTCAACAAACACGCCGCAAAAAATAAGATTACATCGAATAGATCTTCACAAGAGAGGGGGAGAACTTTGTATTGAGATCCAAAAAGAGAGAAGAAGCCATCTAGCTAATAACTATGGACCCGAAGGTCTGAGGTAAACTACTCACACTTCATCGAAGAGGCTATGGTGTTGATGTAGAAGCCCTCCGTGATTGATGCCCCCTTCGGCGGAGCTCCGGAACAGGCCCCAAGATGGGATCTCATGGATACAAAAAGTTACGACGGTGGAATTAGGGTTTTGGCTCCGTTTTTTATCGTTTGGAGGTACGTAGGTATATATAGAAGGAAGAAGTACGTCGGTGGAGCAACAGGGGGCCCACGAGGGTGGAGGGCGCGCTTGGGGGGTAGGCGCGCCCCCCTACCTCGTGGCCTCCCTGTTGGTTGCTTGACGTAGGGTCCAAGTCTCCTGGATCTTGTTAGTTCCAAAAATCACGTTCCTGAAGGTTTTATTCCGTTTGGACTCCGTTTGATATTCCTTTTCTTCGAAACCCTAAAATAGGCAAAAAAACAGTAATTCTGGGCTGGGCTTCCGGTTAATAGGTTAGTCCCAAAAATAATATAAAAATGGATAATAAAGCCCAGTGATGTCCAAAACAGAAGATAATATAGCATGGAGCAATCAAAAATTATAGATACGTTGGAGACGTATCATGGTCACCGTGCCGGCAAGGCTCTGCCGAACTGATTCGGTGTGTGGTCAGTCAGTCCCCTCGGCCATATGAAAGCTCTGTTTCATCTAACATTTCTCCACACTGCTCACCTTGTTCTGTATGGATTATGTTTACCCGTGGGAGTTGCGAACATTACGAACTACTTATCCAAGCAGTATTGATTTGTTAGATCTGAAACTTACCAAGTTAGCTGATTTGTACAATTGCCTACCTATTATACTACCATGTTTGGCGAGAACGACAGTGAAAGCATAATCCTGGTCAAGATATCTGATTGCTTCGACACGGAAATTTATCCTCATCTTAAGGACATCATCAAGGTGAGCCAAATTGATTACATTTCATAAGCTAAACATTTTCAGTGCCTCAAACAAGTTTCTGGTAAGTAATTAGTTATGTAGAGTGTTATTAATTAGGAAATGGAGAAGATCAAGCGGTTCCCGATGGACAACAACGTGCCCTACACAAAGAGCCTAAAAATTCTGCGGACATTGTGAACCCCAAGACCTGCAGCTTAGTGCAGCCGACGGGAGGCTTGTGCAGACCTACAACCAGAAGTCAGTGTTGTCTATACCCCAGCATGAATTCTACAAGCTATACTGACCATTCATGCTTCCTTACATCTCCATCAACATGCCGGAATTCATATATTTCCTGACGCACCCTAATCCTGATTGAAACATGTGCATATGTCTACTTATTATGATGTAGGGATTGAACTACTTTGGGATCGATATCGATGTGCACAGGTTCAACTACATATCATGAAAGGGCTTCGAGACCTTCCGAGAGCAGCACAAACATGGCGCCATTGATCTTGATCTAACCATTCAGGTACTTAAGTTTCCTTCTGTTCTTGGCCTTGGGACCACTTGGCATGAGGAGTTTTTTGTTCAGAGGAAGTCTAATGTCTGAACCTTATGCATTTCGGTAACTTACACTATGTCAGCTTGGTCACTTCTAGCGTGTCAGCTTGACAACACTAACTTTGCTAACCTGTTTAACTCATTTTATTTTTCAGCATAGTAACTTCAATTGTTTCTACCTGATAATTCATATTGATTTAGCTTGATAAATTATATCATGCCAGCATTTTAACTCGAACCACTTTGAATACTTGTTTTTTTACTTTAACCAAATAACTTAAGCAACTTGAGCTGATAAGTTAAGTTATAAACTTATAATATGTCAGCCTGATAACTTGTGATGTATCAAAATATTTAACTCTAACTGGTTTCAACACTTATGTTTTACTTCGACTTGATGACTTATGCAGCTTGAACCTGATAATTTATAGTATGTCGGCCTGAAATAAATTCTAGTGTGTCAGCATGATAAGAACCACTTTGTTAGCCTATTTAACTCATTCTATTTTTTCAACATGGTAACTTGAACAATTTCTAACTGATAGTTCATATTGTTTTAGCCTGATAAATTATACCGTGTCAACATATTTGCGATCTGCTTTCAACATTTTTTTTACTTCCAAACCAATTAATTATGCAAATTGAGCCTGATAAATTATACCGTGCCAGCATATTTAATTTGGTCTTCTTTACTTTTAACCTGATTAATTATGCAAACTGATCCTGGTAACTTAATATGCCAACTTGATAACTATGAAGTGTCACCATGTTTCACACTTGTCAGCATGTTTAACTCATTCTATTTTTTGCATGGTAACTTCATTTTAGCATGATAATTTATGATGTGTTAGCCCAATAACTTGTATTTGTTTTGGCCGATAACTTGTATTGTTTCAACCAGATAAACCACATTTCTCTTTATCTTATCAGACGACAGGGAGCCTCATGAACAGGGGCTTCTCCAGCTGCCGGATGGCCATCCCCCAATGTTCCTTCGTGCTCGTCGTAGTCACCCACTCCGAGTCACTCAACCTCAGGGCAGCCATCGGCGCCACCAAGCTCGCTAGCCCGCTCGTCTAGATCGACGGCGCCATGGTGCTCACCTTCTACATAGGTGTGGCCTTCAGCTTCCTCCAGGCCGCTGCCGTCGGCCTCGGCGTGTAGCGCAGCCTCACCGGCTGGATCATCTCCAGCAGGTTCCAGATCCTCACTTTCCTCTACTCCATAAGAAACCAACCAACCATCGTGCTTCTGAATTGCTGCTACAGTATGCACAACATGGCTTGCCACTGATCGGCTTTGATTGATTTTACCTAAATTCAGAGTGTGGTCGCGTCCGGCATGTCCTTCGTGGTGCTGACATGGTGCATCGACCGAGGACCTAGCCTGGTCAATGGGAAACTCTAACCGCACTAACCAGGTCAGCTACATCATGCTTGTGTTGAGATTCATCAATCCATGTAGTTGTACATTGGTGGAGTTAGTGAATCAAAAACTTACGGAATCGACCCGTAGATAACTCATTCCATCCTAGTGATTATCAAAGAACTTATTGCAAGGAGTTTTTCTACATGATGACCTGAGGGGCTGCTAAGTCACCTGGGCCTGTAACTTTTGACCGGGTGCTGGAACATACCCCGGTAATTCCCGCGAAAATAGCATGCTAATTTCGCACCGCATGGCTGGTAAGTTAAAGTATCCCGTGCCCTATTAACTTCAACTCGGGGAAAAAATATTTGAAACATACACCGATAACTCCTTCCTAAATAGCATTGTAATTTAACACACCACAGACATGATAACTTCAGTGTCTAGTGCATGGGGAGAAGATTGGGAAACCTTTTTTTTTGCCTCCCGTACCTTCAGTGTAAACAACATGATAATTTACGTAATGCGGGCATGATAACTTAGGTATAAAAAACACGGTAAGTTTGACACCCGGTGGAGCAATATTGTTGAAAAACATCCCCCTGTAACTGATGTGTAAATAGCATGGTAATATAGGCATCTTAGGCGTGATAACTTAAGTTCAGAACACCGCGCTAACTTTTGACCCGAGGAGAAACATACAAAAGTAAATTTTTTTGTTGAAAAAAGTTTTTGAAAAAAATATCCTGATAACTTGTATAAAAATAACATGATAACATACGAACCTCATACTTGATAACTTACGCACCACGATAACTCTTCCAAGGAGGGGAACAAGTTGTTGAAAAACATACTACTAATAACTTATGTGAAAAATAACACCATAATGTATGAACTACATACCCCATAATGTACGTATAACCACTGTGGTAACTTCGACCAAGGGGGGAAAAGGTTATTGGAAAACGAAATATACCCCCGGTAATTTATGTGAAAATAACACGATAATAAATGAACCGCATACCCGATAAATTACTTACAAACACCATGTTAAATTTGACCAAAGGGAAAATTATTAAAAGCCAATACCCAAATTTGACTAAAGGGAAAATTATTAAAAAAACAATACCCTTGGTAACTTATGTGAAAATAGCACGGTAAAATATGAACACATATCTGATCACTTGTGTACGATACCGCCTTAAATTTGACCGGGGGGGAAAAAAGTTGTTAAAAAAATATCCCTCAATAATTTCTATGTAAATAGCATGGTAATATACGACCCACATAGTTGATAACTTACGCGAAAACACTGTGGTAATATGCATGTGAAAGAAGGGTATGGGATGATCATTTCTGTGAATCGGTGTGAAACATGCAGAAAAAATGATAGAATTAGGGTGCATAATCTTAAACCTGGAAAGTGAGGCTGCTGTTTTGGATTTTTCAGTTAATGTTTTTTTTTTGTGCAATCTCATTTCAAGAAGATTCAACTAGGATGTAAGTTTATTAGAATCAGCAAAGGGAGCTAGCCTAGGTGGTTGTTGTGGTTACATTTAGTATGAGCGGGTGTGGGTTCGATCCCCTTGTCAGGCCTATTTTTTAACCGCTGATTGTGCGTGTTCTTTCGGGACGTGGTGGACAGTCCTTTTGAAAAACAGTTTTTAGAAAAATTGTTCAGAAATTTGGAAAAAGTTTGTGTTTCGTAGAACATTCCGTTTTTTGACTTAAAATGTTTGGAACGTCAATTTTTGTTAATTCTTTTGAAATACGTTCGGATTTCAAAATTAATTCCTTTTGTTAAAAAATAAAAAATAAAAAATGTGCTCAAATATTTTTTTAAATTGTTCGAAAGTAAAAATAACACCTTCACAAACTCTGTTCTTATTTTTGTCAAAATCTGTTTGAAATTCCAAATTTTGTTCTGTTTTTTCAAAGACTATTTTGGAATTTCAAATTTTGTTCACATTTCGTCAAAAAATCTTTCGTGTGTTTTCAAGATGTGTTCAAATTTTCAAAAATATATATGCTACTGTACATGTACAGAAAATAACATCCAACTAGGAATATCCTGCAAAGGTAAGTTGCTAAATAAGTTTGCGATGCAATTTTCTTCGCATGTGGCCATTTACTCAGCGCTCTGGAGCAGAGCGACGTCATGTGAATCCTGGCGGCATCGCGAACCAATCTATGGTTGGATGGTTAGAGGGACTATGGTATCCCCAGCCCATCAAGGTTCAAATCCTGGTGCTCGCATTTATTTCTGGATTTATTTCAGGATTTTCGACGATGCACATTCAGTGGGAGGAGATGTTCCCGTCGACGGCGAGGTGCCTACAGTGACTTCGTAAATTTTAAGATGATATGCCGGCTCAGTCTTTCAGAGGCGTTCATATGGATGAGTGTATGCGTATGTATCAGTCGTTCGGCGATTTTTACTACTGTTAATTATTGGCGGTGTGTCTTAGTGGGCCGGCCCAGCGACATGGCTCCTGTGCGCGTCGCGCTCCGTATTCGCCGCAGAATGCGGCGCATAGGAGGTCCCCTTAACAGAACCTACTGTTCTTGCTTCCCTTCACAGCTCAGAAAATGTTTAGTGGCATAGACGTTCTAGCGTGCAATTACGGCCCATCTATTAGTTTACGGTCCATAAGGCTCACTTTTGGTTGAACACGGCCCATAGTGCTCATGATTTGGAGGGAAGTTGATGGACGGACGCCGCGCGCCTAATGCTTTGGATGCTCGCCTCCCGCCATGTCGTTGAGCTCCTCCGCCATTGCCGCTCCATCCGGCACCTCGACCAGCTCCACGCCCATCTCCTCGCCCACGGCTCATCCGGCGTGGCCCCTCTCGCCTCCCAGCCTGCCCTTCCTACTGCGCGCTCTCAGGTGCTGCTGGACACGGCTGACTCTTCCGCGCCCGTCACCTGTTCGACAGAATTCCTGACCCGGACAGGTTCATGCACAAAAGCCCTATCCGGGCGTGCTCCAATAGCAGTTGACCCCAAGAGGCGCTCTGTCTACACCGGGACATCTTCCGGCGCGGAATCCTACCCAACATGTTCACGCTTCCGTTCGTGCTCAAAGGCGTGCGTGAGGGCACAGGCCGCCGAGCACGTGCTGCCCGCCGATGGAGTGCTTGTCAACCTGGGGTATGTGCGGCAGATGATCATGCGTAACACGCTCCTGCATTCCTATGTGTCAACAGGGTCGCTGCGGGACTCTTGGCTGTTCTTCAGTGAGATTGCGCCGGACAGGACGCAGGCTGGGGAGACCGGCGAGGCATGCACCTTGTTTGGAGAGATGGGGTGTCAGGGAGTGCTGTCCGATGAGATCACGTCAGCCTGCTTCGTATGCGAGCGAGGTAAATCATGAAGTTGGTCAGGTAGGGAAGAACAAAGCCACAAGATCCAATGCTGAAGTAGGCATGAACACCTGGCCTCAAGGGACGCCATGACCATGCATGTGCCTCTGCATGCCTGCTTCGTCAGTAGCTGATACGCCAGTTATCCTGCAGAATGAGCCACGGCTATGTGCTCCTATGACAGTGGCGAGAGGGTTGAGCTGCATGATTTATTCGGAACAAGCGGAGGTGGTGTGGCTTGCCTGTCGTCCTTCCCCACTCTCCGGTCTTGTCGGATCAGATCCTCGGCACTGCAATGCATGCTTAATTTAGATTCTCGAGACGTCTGCATGCATCAGCGTGAAACTCTGAACTGATTGGCTAATTATAGTGTAATGTTGGCCCATCCTCCGGCATTCTTCTTCACACTTGATGAGTGGTCAAGTCCTGCAATGGGAATGAGTGGGTGAAGTTATTCCGCAAACAAACCAACTGTTACACCCACACTTGCTCCTAGCCAGTTCCATTTGCTCCTCCACCCATCCCTGTCTCTGTCTGAGGCGATTCTTTCTTGAGTTTAGTAACCTCTCTTTGCTGTTGTTATCTTCCGCGCCCCGCATCCCAAGAAAATCAATCGAAGGAACAGAAGACATTTGTTTGCAAAGGTGAAAGAGGTAAGCCTGTCACTATATTAATTCTTTGATTGTTCTTTCTGTATTGCCATACATTCCACATCGTTCTTCTGCTTTGTTTTTTATTTGTGAAATGTGCAGTAGTATTGATATTTGAGACCCGTCCTTTGATTCGTACAGAAATTGACCTGGGAAAGGAAATAATGAAATGCTCTGATTGAATAATGTGGTAAAGCCTTGTTCCTGGTACCTTTTCCTGTCTGTAGTTTTGTTCACATATGTACGGAGGTAGCACAAATAATTATGTCTTAATTAGAGGCTAAGTTTTGAATTTGTTTTCCATTCATCAGGAACTACATACACATGCCCATGCAGTGTTACCACAGCAAGACCTCGACAAATCCACTTGAATCTTGACACCAGATGATGGCACATTAACACGGAACGACAATAGTGCACAGATGAGCACTGATACAAATGCCAACCCTGCACCCAAGGATGCTAAGGAGAAGAAAGTGGCCGGCTCATCCTCCTCCTCATCGGAGCACCTGGACGAAGACGATGATTTCTTCCAGATCGAGGGACCGGTCCTCAATACCCAATTCTCCCTGGCCGGACCAAACCTCGACGGATCCCCAGACCCGAAAAGGATCCCCTCGTCAGTCTTCGCAAGGACGTCAACATTGCAAACCGACTGGAGCGTCACTTCGAACGAGGCTCTCTTCAGCATCAACGTCGGGAACACGAGCTTCTCCAAGGACCATAAGGTCTTGTATGGCAAGTCGGGTGAGATGGGCAACCCCAACGAGCATTTGGCGCCATTGCAACAGTTGTCGAAGCAGAGCCCAGGGTCCAGCCCCATAAAGGGGGCAGTGTCACCCAAGGCAACCGCGGAAGACAACTCGACTGTGAAGGGGGGAGGAGACGCGGATCACATAGATAGCATATCTCATCGTTCCGAAGGAAGCGCAACCAACTTTGCATTCCTGATGTATGGCCTCTCTATAACATGCACCCTCTATTAGCTAACTTTTTTCAGTATGAAGTTCTTTCTCGACTTTTCAGTTATCACCGTACAATGACACTCTTTTTATCTCCTTAAATAGCTAACTGCCTGTGAAGATATAAGTAGATATCTCAATGAACAACTTAATTACAAAATTGTTTTCTGCGCAATCTTTCACTTAGGCAAAAAATGATCTCATATCAAGAACTTTAGTCTTAAAAAGTTAAAATGTTTGAATTTTGTTAGCTCCCATTGTTGCTTAAATAAGCTAACGGTAATAATTAGAGTACCCCCAGACACAAGAAGAGTTAAGTGTATGATATTTCTTTCACTTGGTGAAATATCCAATCCCAGTGAATGACTTCTGGGCGCATTTTCCCAAATCGCGGTCTGATTTACAGTGTCTTCAGATTGGCAGGCGATGAGAAAGCCAGTGGGTGCTCGAAGGACACCCAACCAGATCTTGCCCGACAAAGCACAGCGCAACTGAGTCATGCACCAGAGCCAGAGCCGCATGATGAGAAGAACGAATCACCGAAAGCGGCAATGGAATCACCGAAAGCCGCAATGGAATCACCGAAAGCTGTAATGGAAGCACCTAAACCTGAAGAAGCCCCGGTAGCGGAACCGGCTCCAGCACCGGTGGAGCCACCGCCAGCGACAAAAATGTTTCCCTGCTGTTCTTGCTGTCCATTCTGTTGCTAAGGAGTATTCAACAGGTGATCTCAATCCGAATCACCTTGGTTCTTTCCCTAGATGACTCAGTATTTCATAGATGCTCAAATCAGTAGAAGGCCTTATACTGATTTGCAATCCGAAATTGTAAATCAGATCAGGAACTGGAGATGAGAGGGACATTGGCAACCAATTACTTGCTCTGGGTACAGTAGATTATCTTAGATACATACACTACTTGTAGAGAAGATGTTAATTTTGTACTCCCTCCGGTCCTTTTTACTTCGCATATAAGAATTGTCTGAAGTCAAACTTCACAAAGTTTGACCATATTTGTATGAAAAAATATTAATATCTACCATGCTAAAGTTGTACAATACATTAAGTCATGACGTATCTACCGGAATTGATTTCACATTGTGAATGTTGATGTTTTTTTCTATAAAGTTGGTCAAACTTTACGATGCTTGACTTCAGGCAAATCTTATATGCGAACTAAAAAGGACCGGAGGGAGTAGTTTTTGATTGGGATATTTGTTTTATCATGGAGGCAATTTATACTATTTGGTTATAGTAATTGTGAGGATGCGCAGATGCTTTTAGTTTACTAATTGTAGGTGTTACATTTTTATATTGTTTTTGTTACTGTGATATAAATAAAATTAAGGTGTGTAGGTGCTATCTTTTCATATTGCTTTTATTTTTCTAATATAAATAAAATGAAGATATGTAAGGACCTAATTATGAATGTCATGTTGTCACCAGCAACTACAGAAAATTAGCATCTCACAATCAAGTAAGATAAAATGAAAAAGGAAGCTGGACCAATCAATACTAATCTGCACCTAAAACACTTCATTGATTAGCAAGTAGGAATATAATAAGACTAAAATAGAATATCACAATCAGGGTTAGTGGCCTTGCTAACATCAGGGCCTCCGAAATGTGAAATCTTGCCATCTTGTTACATTTGCATTTGAAATTTCTCAGTGTTCTGAAATTTTTAGTTCAGCAACCAGGACATAATTGCTGGGGAACACAAAGATGCCATTAACCTGGGCACATAGCAAAACACAACAGTAGGCACAAAAGAAACATTGACCAGAACATGAGATGCCCACACTGCATTGTCATAGCATTTTTGTACCACAAAGCAGGAAATCTCTGGAATGACTTTTTCCATGCCCAGCACTCACATCACACTGAGCCGCCAACAAAATTCCCACATCAGGCAAAATCTACTCGGGAAGCCTCCGAGGAAATAGCAGCTTGGACAATGCACCTTGGTCAGCAGATGGACTTCAGATGGAAAAAGAACAGCCATACCGGTGAACGGAAGTTTTTGTAGATTGAGGAGAATAGGTGTACTCTCTCTATTGTTAAACATAGTGAATGACAGTTTTTCCTTAAGTTAAACCTTGTAAATTGTGATCAAATTTATAAAAAATATCAACATTTTAATATAAATAAATATAGTATGAAAATATATTTAGTGATGGATATAATGATATTGACTTGTATTGTAGACATTGCTAGCTTTTCTATATAAATTTGTTCACAGTTACAAAGTATTTTTAGGTGAACTACAGCAGGCATTAGCCGGCCCAAACCATTTATATTAAATACTATGTACTGAATCTTGTAGAAATAGTACTTTGTACTGAATCTTGTACTAAGTCATGTCCAGTTTTGTGTTTTGTTCTTTCATTTCAGCATTATGTCCTCGTAAATAATTCTTTTACTTGTTCCAAATAATTCGTCCATAGAAATGGACGCTTGCCAAAGGTAGGGTTATAATAAGCGGGAGTTCTAAGTTCTAACAGTCTTGTCAAAGCTAGATTGAAGGGTAACTTTTTTTTCCACTGGTTTTTCCTATGACTATTGCCAAGAACTGGCAGCTACAGATACTACTTCTGCTGAATCTGCTGACACAATGCGCAACTGGTACCTAGGCTTAGCTTTCAGCAATGATCGAATAATCTTAGATCCAAAGAATGACCCTTTCAATCACTTCACCAACTGCCACTAGCCTTGTGCAAACCTCCTCCAAATCTGCCTCTGGAAGTGAAGCCCCTTGAAGAGAAGTAGGACCAGTACTTCGGTAAGGTGGTAAGTAGTAAGTACATCATAAATACTCCCTCTGTTCCGAATTATTTGTCGCAGATATGGATGTATCTAGATGTATTTTAGTTCTAGATATATCCATTTCTGCGACGAGTAATTTGGAACGGAGGGAGTAGCTCATGTGGTGTCACAAGGTTCCAGGATTTTATAAACTTAAGAAACTACAAAAAACACAACTAATCAAAACACTAAATTGGATAGGCTGATAGGCAAGAGTTCTCACATAGTATATCAACCAAACAACACAGATAGGTTCTTTAATAAGTTTTCAGGATAGTACTACAGAAACTACAAACACCACAACTAGTCAAGGCTGGAGCAAACAGACACGTCGCAAGCATTTTTGACACTACAGTAAGAATGGATCAATGACATCCAAATCACGGACATGATCCAGAATATAACGGACACAACTACGAGTTGTAAAATGAATCCGAGCCCCTTTTGAAGCCCTTTCGTCCAGCTGAAGCTTCCTACGTTGTTCTGCCAAGAATTCCTTATTGCCGGAGCAACCCCCAAGCTTCACCAGCTCTAGCACTCTCGCATTCAATACAAAGAATGTCACAAAGTTAACTTCAGACTTGATGCCACGATAGGAATCCAACACTATTGTCTTCAGACGGATATCAGGACATCTGGTCAGATCCCGGTGTTTGCGACGCCACACATTGCTTGGCTTTGGCTCTGGCACACGAAACTAAAAATAACATATAGAAATAAGTAAACCAATCATCTGAGAAGAGAAAGAAGATCAAAAGTGTTTGAACATTCAATGAATGAAGAATCATCACCGCAGTTCAAATGTACAATTTCTCCAAGCATGGAAAACATGCCATCAACTGAATAACCGTATCCAAACTTAGTATTCTCAGTTGGACAGCTAAAGTCTTGACTGTGCGGACCATTGCCAGCTTATCAACGCGCAATCCCTTTAGCAAGCATGAAAGGCAACATATTAGCCAGTTTACAATGTCTTTTGTTCTTTTGCAGGAGCCCATTCGCAAATCAAGTGATAATTAAATAATTTTTCAACAAACAAATTGAAATTGAAATGCCTCAAAATGGTAATACCTGAATAATTGTGGAGCCAAACTCGAATTTGCAGAGATAATCCTGATTGACCTTCTGGTAGTAACCATCAGAAAGGTAGCCTATTGTCTCCAGTTGAGGCGCTGAAACCACAGACAGATGCAAACCAGCGCCGACATGAAGATGGAGCAGCTTCTCAAGGCAAGGGGCATTCTCGATGATGAGTTCCTTGAAATGGACAGGAATTCGGTAATCACTATTGTTATTATCAACACCAATGCTCCTAAGGGTAAGGGAGTTGATCCGAAGGCAGCCGAAGCCAGTGCTGTGTAATATAAGCAAGCACTCGAGAGCCCGGCAACTGGCAATCAAGCTGTGCAGCGAGCACTCCGAAATGCTGACATAATGAAGCCCGAGCTGCTTGAGCAGGGGAAAGTGAAGCCCTTGGATGATACCGTCGGGGAGGTTGCACATTTTGAGGGTGGCAACGCGCAGGGTGGGTGCGAAGCGGAAGGTGAAGGACGGCAGAAGTGCCACTGTTGGATAGCATCCAAGCTCGAGCTCCTGTAGGTTGTCGAGAGCGCCGGACCGGAGCCAGTCATCGACGGCTCCGAGGTCGAAGTGGTGTAGGTTGTCCACGCGGAGGCGACGACCGGGACCCGAGTGGGAAGAAAGGATGCGTGATACGACACCAGCAGCACGGTCGGCATGATTACGGTAACGGTGTAGCAGGTGAGTGCAGTCGAGGTTGAGTGGGGCGGAGAGCCAGAGGTGGCGCCACTTGGTGGCGAGGATCTGGGTGCGGGCGCCTTCGTCGGTGGGGAGGAGGGAGATGATGTCGCCGAGGACGCCGTCGGGGAGGCTGCTGATGCGGTCGACGAGTCCATCATCCTCTTCGCCCACTCCGGGATCGGGCGCTTCCGTCTCCGCCGGCGCCGGGGCCTCGTCGGCGGTCTCGACCCCGGCTGCTGGTTTCCGCTTCTTCCTACTAGGACCGCCGGCCTCCATCCTCTAGCGTCTCTTTGGTGGTGTGGAAGATCGCATCAGTGAGAGCGGTGAAGGAGAAGGCTTTGATTAGGCAGAGCAACCGTATATAAACACGGAGTGCACACTGGCGGTGGTTCAGGAATTCAAAAGGCTTTGCCGCCGCACTCAAGCAGTTAATTTCCACTTAACTGCTCGGCGTGGAAGAACTATGCGCGCATGCACCCCTCGGAAACTTAAGCCCTTAATTAACTAAGGCTGGTCACAATGGGGAGGAACTTAGGCTGGTCATAGTGGGGAGTAACTTAGACTAGTAACATACATATGTTACTAGTCTATGTTACTACCTTCATAGTGGGTAGTGTCATAGGTGTGGTAATATAATTGCCTTCATTTATTACTTTGTAGACTCATTATGCATTGGAAACCGCTATGTGATGGTAACATATTATGTTACTCTATTTGCCTCTCTCCTCATTAACTACTTGCCACATCATCATTTTTGCTTATGTGTCATCTATGTTACTACCTATGTTACTCCCACTATGACCAGCCTTAGGAGTAACATCACACACTCCAATACAACTTTGCTTATGTGTCACATATTTAATGAAGAGAGAGGTGCTTGTGGTAACTAGCTAAGTTACCGGAACATCACACACTCCAAGAAACAATGAGTCTATAACCTAATAAATACATTGTTGCATGACACTATATAGATGTTCCTACCCACTGTGGAGGTAGTAACATAGTCTAGGAAAGTGTGTAAGTTACTAGACTATGTTCTTGCCCATTGTGACCAGCCTAACCCGATCGCATGCACGTTGAACGTGTGTGTACACGGAACGTCCTTACTCATTCGGTTTCACACTACCACTACACTGGAATGATGGTCATAGACATCGCACCCCTTATCCTTGACACGGTGCAGCCAAGAACTATTAAGTCCAGAATGGTGCAGGAGGGCTTGACGGATGGTAGATGGGTTCTGGACTGTCAACCCGAGGCCTCTTTCATGGCTCAACTCCAGTGCATGCATTTATATCAGGCGGTGGCCTCGGTGGCTAGGAACCCGGATGTGCCTGACAGTTTTGCTTGGTCTTGCTCCACCACGGGTGCCTATTTGCCCCACGACCACCTTTGGCTAGTGGCATTTGGAGGAGCTGGGCGCCTTTGAAGTATAAGATTTTCGCGTGGCTGGCCATGCAGTACAGGATTTGGACTTCGGATCGGAAAGCGCGACACGGCCTGCAGGACGAGCCTTCCCCGTGCTTTTTCTGCCTGCAGGATCAGGATGACACTGATCACATCCTATCCAGCTGTACGTATGCCAAGGAGGTCTGGTGCACACTTTGGGACACACTTCATATCAACATCGGAGATCAGGGGAACCCCACCTTTCACTGGTGGATGAGAGTCAGGGTCAGCTTCCAGAAGGCGGAGAAGAGGGGTTTCGATACTTTGTTTATTGGGACCATCTGGACTTTGTGGAAGCAAGGAAACGCAAGGGTTTTTAACAGAGTTAACCAACAAATGCGACCTAGGGAAGCAGCAAGGTGGATCCTAGATGAGTTGGCAGAGTGGAAACTTGCGGCGGGAGGTGTAGGAGGTTTACAACGTTTCGTGAGAATAGCCTAGTTTTTTCTATGTTTGGTGTTGGAGTGGGTGTGTGGATACCTGAATGTTCGCATTTGGGTGTCACTTCTTGTAAATGTCTTTGCTCTCTTCTATAAAAATATGGTACGCCATTGGTGTACTCTCGAAAAAAACACTACCACTACACATGTACTGTACTCTGAGCACGGTAGATCAAGAAGAGGGACGACTTCGGCAACCATTTTCTTGCTCTGAGCACGGTGGATTATCTTAGATTACCTTTTTTTAGGGAATATTATCTTAGATTACAATTCCGTCGGTACCAAAATGTAACACGTTTTTACAGTTCGGATTATAAAAATGTCTTATATTTTAGTACATATGTTTTTTTTGAGAATTTTTTTTAGTACAATTGTAGAACATTTTAGTGGTAGTAGTAAAAGCTTCTGCGTGGTGGCACATGGGTCGGGCTTGCAGCGGAAGGATGTCCTTTTCTGGGACCCTAATATTAATTCTCAAAAGAAAAAAATAGCTGGAATATTCTTTCTTTAAAAAATATATGCTAATTCAAAAACAATATGTGTATATAATGTAATAATAAAGTATTTGCATAATGTAAAAATATTACATACATTAAAAATGTACGTGACACTTCAAAGAAAAATTCCAAAGACTCGGAAAAATGTTCGTGACATATAAAAAATGTTTATCCAATGTAAAAATATTACATACATTAAAAATGTATGTGACACTTTAAAGAAAAATTCCAAAGACTCAGAAAAATGTTCGTGACATATAAAAAATGTTTATCCAATGTAAAAATATGTTCCCATAGGTTAAAAAAAATGCTTATTCACATTAGGAAAATGTAGGTGACATTTTAAAAAAATATTCACGTGTGTCCAATAAAAATATCCGTGGATTTTCTAAAAATATTTCTAAAATTTAGAAAACTCCACGTAGTTTGATTAAATGCTTATTATCATTAATAAAATATACAATGTGTATTTGGAAAATATTACCGTGTATTCAAATAAGTGTTCAAAACATGTATTTTTAAATAATGTACACCATGTATTATTTGAAAAATGCCCAAACTGTATCAAAATAAATGTTTCACATGTGTGCTAAAAAGGTACATTGTGTAATGAGAAAAGGTAGACATGTGTTTAAAAAGAAGACCAATTAAAACTGAGAAAGAAGCAAAAAAACCAAACAATACAAAAAAACAAGAAAGAAACAAAATAAAACAAAAGCTAAAACAAAGAAAGAAAAAACCAGTGAGAAAAAAAATATAATGAAGGAAAAAAATCAAAGAAAATGAATGAAAAAACAAAAGAAAATGAAAAATAAAAATAACAAAGAAAAAACGGAGCGGAGAGAGCGAACCTACAGCTACCCACGGGCGATTGCACTAATGGGTCGGCCCGATTTGCTCGGTCGTAGGCGATTCCTAATAGGAATCGATACGGATGAGACATAGGCCTCACAACTTAGCATACGCTCTGCCTAAAAAAACTAAACATACGCTGGACTCTCCAGGTCTGCTCGATGATCAATGATCACGCACGGTCAATCAGCAACAATGTTTTGCCGCTTTGATTGATCCCTGGAATCGCTCGGATTTAAATGCTCGTAGATCTTTTTCCGTAATCCCTCTATATACCTCAACCTGCCGCCTGAACATGACATGGCTGTGCAGTGCCATGCCTCTGCCCCTCGGCCAACGACACTCAACAAAGCTTGTGGCTTCTTGTTGTACTACAAGTCTGACCCTAGGCCTCAGTAGTATCTCTCCGTGTCTCACGCGCCGTAAGTCCACACCTGTGTCGTTTATTGTCAGTTCCCTTCTCTGCAAATTTTTTTGAGGGGTGAAAACTAATTTATTCATCACCAAAGTCCACAACGCGTGGGATACAAATCGGAACCTGGGGTTGGCCTAACCAAACGTGACGCCCCGGCCCTAACGAAAGTGAAAACTTGGCAAGTTTATGTGCGGCTAATAGTGTGCGGCTCTATTAGCCGCACGACCCTCAAACATAAAATTACAAACGAAAGAAGAAGCTCTAATTCTAATCTCTTGGATAGTTCACTTTACCCGATACCTTTGTGCTCCATAACGTTTTCCACGTTTCTTCTTCTACTATTGTCGTTGATGAGCCCGCAGTGTTTTCCAACCAAGCCTCCCGCCGCCTTCTGGTTTCCACTAACATACGATATGCTGACTTGACCGAGAAAATACCGTTTCTCTCAAAATTCCAGCTCCAGAAGTCCTCCGTGTTGCGTGTACAGAGAGGAATACCCAATATAATCTTTGTATTCATTGGCATGAAAACCTGGTTGACACGATCTACATCCCA
This sequence comes from Triticum dicoccoides, assembly GCF_002162155.2. Taxonomy (NCBI): domain Eukaryota; kingdom Viridiplantae; phylum Streptophyta; class Magnoliopsida; order Poales; family Poaceae; genus Triticum; species Triticum dicoccoides. The sequence continues at coordinate 27,576,664 of NC_041388.1, forward strand.
GGTGGCGTTGGTGTTGTCAATAGCTCGGCCACCCAGGTTGGTGGATTGGCCACACGGGAGCCGTACGGGCGTAACATCTCATTCCTCGATAGCCACGTATCTGTCCAGATGTTGGTAGATTCACCATTGCCTATTCGGCGGATGATTCCTTGCCTTAGCACATCTCGACCTTCAACTATAGCCCGCCAAACCTGACTCGGGTGACGTGGTGAGTCGTCCCATGCATGGTATTAGACCCAGGGATGGACAGCCTAGCCCACACCGCCCGACCCAAAAGCCCAACATCCGGGCTGGGCTAGGACTCAGCTTTTCTGCCTAAAGCCCGGCCCAAAAGCCCGAAAATAAGCCCGAACAAGGCATAAATCATTATTTTATGGAAAATATAGGTATAATATATTCTTAAATATCCCAAAAATCATTATTTTAATAAAAAAAGGCACTGTTCATGTGTTTCAGGCCAGGCCGGGCTAGGCTTGGGCTTGACATTTTGAGGTCGGGCTTTACCAAGCCCGGCACGATGCATGCCCAAGTTTACATGGTATTCTCTTTTGATTGGTATATATTGGGTATAAATCAATGAAAATGCATGGGGTCATGTCTACCACGTCAATTGGTTGAGAGACCACGTCAATTGGTTGAGAGAGGTATATGACGGTTGCTTGCTAATTTGGGTGGTAGAGCGTGTCTCTAGCCAATAGGGTGCCTGCGTGCTTGTGATTCAATACGAGGTCGTGCCATATGAACTAAAGTCGATGGCTGGTGTAGTGTCTTGTTCACTTAATGGTGACATTGGGTGTAATTCATGGCAACTTTAGAGGCAATTCTATTGACGGACCGGTGAAAACATTTGTCCTTTTATTAATAGGTATATATTACAGTGTGTTTTAATGGTTGCGACATTTACAATATAGTGATCAAAGAACCATTCTTTTTTTCTAACAACATACAAGAACTACATGGCAAATATTGATGAGATAGTGTTCTACCAATTTCTATATTTATCGATTTTGGATATGAATATATGGTTTATAGGTAACAAATTTATATAAGAATATACTGATTAGTAAATTTAATACTTACTAGCAAAATGGCATGTGCGCTGCAAAGGGAGAAAAAATTAATCATAATCTCTAATGGCCATGACCACATTTTACTACATCACCGAGGTAAACTATCACTCCCAAATTTTTTTAAATCATGATTTTTTTTTTAAAACTCGTGCACATATTTAAAATTGTGCACAATTTTCAAATTCGTGAAAACACTTTTACGAATTTTCGAACATTTTCTAAAATAAGTAACATTTTTCAATTCATGAAAACTTTATACTATTTGCAACCGACAAATGTGAACATTTTTTTATACAATTTCCTGGAATCGGTGTACATTTCTAGAATCGACAAATATTTTTTTGTAAATTGCTGGAATAATTTTTGAAATTAATGAACCTTTAAAAAACTAGTGAACATTTTTTGAAATGCATGATCATTTTTTTGAATCAGCGAACATTTTATGAATGAATATACTATTTTGTAAGTCACGATTAGTTTTTGAGCCTTTAGGATATTTATCCATTCATTGACATTTTGTTCAATTTCATTAACATTTATTAATACACGTATGTTTTAAAAAATTATGAACATTTTCTGATTTCCCGAACATTTGTTTTCAAAATTTCAAACAATTTTGAATAAGCAATGATTTTCTACAAAATCGCAAACATATTTTGAAGCGACAAACATTTTATGTTTTTTCAAATTTCTCATTTGTTTTAAATTTTTGGAACTTTTGGAAGTTCCATATGATTCAAAATAGAAAAAACGAAAACAAAAAAGAAAATATAAAATATAAAAACGAAATTAAAAATACTGGCCGGCCGGACATGGGCCGGCCCAAATGGCCGCGTTGCATCTTCTCTTAGCGCGCAGAGCACAATATAGGAGGTCCCTGCTGCATGGGTTGGCCCAGTCAGGGAATTCCTCTTTGTGAAACATTTTTTATCATTTATAGATAGCATTGGTGAGTAATATTTAGTAACTTCCGGAGCAATTTTGGTGACATACCGCCAGAAGCAATAGCCTCTTTATTATTAGGTATAGATATAGATATAGCTATTAGGGGCCATCATTTTAGTTTCTTCATGGGCCCCCGAAATCTCAGCACTAACCCTTTTCACAAGAATCTCCTTCATCACAGAACCAAATATTGCCATAGTATTTCATTCATGAAGGCACTTGATCACCTTAATGCAATCCCTACTCATTTTCACTCATCGCACATCCTATATACCTTAGAGAATGATCCCCACTAAATATTTATCTCAACATGCAAGCATGCCACACATACAATTATGGATGGGATAAAACTCGTTTTAACATGCAACTATGCATGAGAAAACACCCATCACAACATGCAGCCATGCATGAGAAAAGACCCACCACAACATGCAACCATGCATGGAAAAGAATAGTTCTATTTTATTTATATTTAATAAATATTTTAATGCACATAATCAAATATAACAAGTCATATGTATTTTATTTTTTTCACATGTTTTCAATCTAAATGTTTCTATTTCATACAATCAAATCTCATTGAAATATACTGTAACTGATTTCCGCACCAATGCCCATCAGAGGCTAAAGCTAATGCCTTGCCGATGGCCCTTACCTCGAGAATAGCAGGTGATGTTAAACCATCATAGCAAGTCGCCGAGGCACCAGGAAGATTCCATGTTCATCTCTACACGCCGTAGTTCACGCTCCTTTGTTCAAAGTTTTGGATAGCCCCCCTGTCCACATGGATTTTTTTAACACAAGCAAAAGTTTGGTTTTTTCATTAATTAATAAGATAGTTTGCCTGGTTAATTGGCGAAAAACAGAGCAAAAACCAACACATCCAGGGCCAAGCCCATATAACGGCTGAAATAGTCAGCAAAGATCACGCCCATGGCAAGCCACACCAAGACAATCCACAAAGCCACATGCAGATTACTCCCAAAATAAAGAACATTGGAGAAGGGAACACTTTCTAGGGACTAATATTTTGTCATTTTGTCCATCACAGTGGCACTTACCAACTGTTTGACACTCTTCATATTCTTCCCATTGACAAGACGATATAACCCTTGGGTGGTCGAAGGTGCGACAAGAGGCCTTTCATCATCTCGATGAAGTTGTCTAGAGTGTCCTTGCCCTCATTCACAGAAGTGCAACCCTTTGCAACAACCTGAACTTCGTCGGAGGTTGCAAAAGCAATGATGAAGTTGGAGGCCACCTTGTCAAATGAGGCCATTGGCTCGGCTGAATGCAAGTTCCTCTGGAGACTTCATGGGAGCAACTAACCCTGAAGGCAACAACTGAGCATTGGCGCCATCCTCCTGGGTACCTTTGGTCCCCATCTTTTGCTACCTGTGGCGCCTGCGCTGCAAGCGCCGACCCATGCATATCATTGTACACCTCTGACCGCTCCAATAAGATAATTGCATGAGCCAACCACATGTAATCCACATGGATCTTGCCATATCGGTTATGCATAACTCTAGTGCCCCTTCTCTCTTCCTGCTTGTTGATCATACCTATCTCTACCAGGTACCAAATAATAAAATTAAAGCATGTGTGTGGAGAGCGGCAATTGAAATTCTTCTTCGTGAATGGCCTGATTTCACGCTCACCGCACAGCCTAGAGCGTGACCAGCACGCAAACGAGCTCATCCTAAAATAGGGTCGTGCACAAACTAATGGGCCACAACTTTTTCCATCGGTGTATTCATAGTGATCTTACCGAACATCTTGGAGTCCATTAGATACCACACGTTTGCCATACTACACTAACAAAGGGTGACTCCAACTATCCACCTTGGCATTTGAAAGGACATACGGTGTCCCCATGTGTGGTTTTGGTAATTGATGACAATCACTATGGACTAATTGTTGCATTGAGTTATATTTGAAGGATTTGTCCATAGGAACTTCTTGAAGTCCATGTGTTGGCTTCAAGGAGTTTATGTGTTGACCAAGGTGCTATTAAGGAATTATCCAAAGATTGGTCATGTGAGAGTTGAGCTTATTGCAAGCATGTCTTGAAGAAGAAGATTGTGTGATCATTCATGCTTACCTTCAAGGCATCATCCAAATGAAGAGAGTTGGAAAGGTTCACGGTTGATCAAGACTAAGTCAAGAGTGAATCAAGTTGATCAAGTCACAAAGCGTAGAAGATGTACTGAGAGGGATCAAGTGATACCATGGTATGGTAAGCATTGTCCATTACGCTTTATGTACTAACCCATAGTCTTCATGAGAGCTCTTTGTGGGGTTAGGTTGCGGTGTGCACGTTCAAGTGATGCATCACAAAGAGATCAAGTGCTTGAAGATTGCCGTCCATTGTGGTGACAATGGACTTGTGAAGATGTGCCGAAAAGTGGCTCACCCATAATGGAGTATGGGGGAGCAATCTACTAGTCTTCACTGAGCCAACGCAATCAAGAAAGGTGGTTCTACTTGAGGAAGTCAAGATCATCTACATCTAGCTCAAGTGGACTTTGTGCAAGGCAAAGGTTTGGACTTGATAGGTTCTCTATTTTACCGGTCTCATGGTGGTAGTTTGGAGATCGGGTTATAGTATCGTTTGCTGTACTATCAAGGGGGGCTCTCAAGTGAGTAGCTTGATCGCATCGTTCGTAGAGAGCTCAAACCATTGCATGCTTTGATCATATTTCTTGGTTATCGTTTGGTTCTCTTTGTGAGATTTGGAGCTTATGGTCATCTTCTTGACAAGATAGAGTTCATTGAAAACGGAGTTCACATGCTTGTTCTATTGCGTTTTCAGTGTTGGAGGTTTTACCGGTCTTATTCGAGGAAGGGTTCTCACTATTTTCTTATGGGACTTTTCTAATTTGCTTCTTATTGTTATTTTTATCACGATTGTTTTAGCCCTTGTCACTATCTTTCCAACAAACTTGGTTTCATTGAATTCGGAGTCCGTTTGCAGAAGTTGTGTCAGTTTTGGTGTCCTCAGAAGGGCTGCAGCGGTACTACCACCCATGGGAGCGGTACTACCGCTTGGAGGGGATGTAATTTTTTACTTCCGCGGCTACTTCCATGGCTACTTCCACTCCAGACCAAAAACTCGTCATAAGTCCAGCGGTGGTAGGCATGGATGTATTTTTTTAGTACCGCTCGCAAACAGTAGTACCGCTACCACTAGCGGCAGTACCGTAAGGACAAGCGGTAGTACCGCCCCACCGGTTCTTCTTGCCTTTCGCCTCCTTGTCGTTGTTTTTCAAAGGCCTACTGCCGCCCTAGCGGTAGTACCGCTCCTTGGAGCGGTAGTACTGCTTGTCGGGAAACGTAGTAATTTCAAAAAAAAATCCTACACACACGCAAGATCATGGTGATGCATAACGAGAGGGGAGAGTGTTGTCCACGTACCCTCGTAGACCGAAAGCGGAAGCGTTAGCACAACGCGGTTGATGTAGTCGTACGTCTTCACGATCCGACCGATCAAGTGAAGGAAATATGCCCTAGAGGCAATAATAAAGTTATTATTTATTTCCTTATATCATGATAAATGTTTATTATTCATGCTAGAATTGTATTAACCGGAAACATAATACATGTGTGAATACATAGACAAACAGAGTGTCACTAATATGCCTCTACTTGACTAGCTCGTTGATCAAAGATGGTTATGTTTCCTAACCATAGACATGAGTTGTCATTTGATTAACGGGATCACATCATTAGGAGAATGATGTGATTGACTTGACCCATTCCGTTAGCTTAGCACTTGATCGTTTAGTTTGTTGCTATTGCTTTCTTCATGACTTATACATGTTCCTATGACTATGAGATTATGCAACTCCCGTTTACCGGAGGAACAATTTGTGTGCCACCAAACGTCACAACGTAACTGGGTGATTATAAAGGTGCTCTACAGGTGTCTCCGAAGGTACTTGTTGGGTTGGCGTATTTCGAGATTAGGATTTGTCACTCCGATTGTCGGAGAGGTATCTCTGGGCCCACTTGGTAATGCACATCACTATAAGCCTTGCAAGCATTGCAACTAATGAGTTAGTAGCAGGATGATGTATTACGAAACGAGTAAAGAAACTTGCCGGTAACGAGATTGAACTAGGTATTGAGATACCGACGATCGAATCTCGGGCAAGTAACATACTGATGACAAAGGGAACAACGTATGTTGTTATGCGGTCTGACTGATAAAATCTTCGTAGAATATGTAGGAGCCAATATGGGCATCCAGGTCCCGCTATTGGTTATTGACCAGAGAGGTGTCTCGGTCATGTGTACATAGTTCTCGAACCCGTAGGGTCCGCGCGCTTAACGTTCGTTGACGATATAGTACTATATGAGTTATGTATGTTGGTGACCGAATGTTGTTCGGAGTCCGGGATAAGATCACGGACATGACGAGGAACTCGGGAATGGTCCTGAGATAAGGTTTGATATATGGGATAATAGTGTTTGGTCACCGGAAGGGTTCCGGAATTCACCGGAAGTGGTTCCGGATGTTTCCCGAAATGTTTGGGTACGAGAACACTTTATTTGGGCCAAAGGGGAAAGCCCACAAGGTTTTGGAAAGCGCAAAAGGAAGTTTTGTGGAGTCCAGGGGCCAGATGCCAGGGTCCCTGGCGTTTGGGTCCAGACGCCGGGAACCCTAGCGTCTGGCCCTGGAGTCCGAGAAGGACTCTTGCCTTTCAGGTGAAACTGACTTTGTGGAGGCTTTTACTCCAAGTTTCGACCCCAAGGCTCAACATATAAATAGAGGGGTAGGGCTAGCACCCAATACACATCAAGAAACACCAAGCGGTGTGCCGGCAACCTCGTCCCCTCTAGTTTATCCTCCGTCATAGTTTTCGTAGTGCTTAGGCGAAGCCCTGCGGAGATTGTTCTTCACCAACACCGTCACGACGCCGTCCTGCTGCTGGAACTCATCTACTACTTCACCCCTCTTGCTGGATCGAGAAGGCGAGGACGTCACCGAGCCGAACGTGTGCAGAACTCGGAGGTGCCGTGCTTTCGGTACTTGGATCGGTCGGACGTGAAGACGTATGATACATCAACCGCGCTGATATAACACTTCCGCGAATGGTCTATGAGGGTATGTAGACAATACTCTCCCCTCTCGTTGCTATGCATCTCCATGATCCTGTGTGTGCGTAGGAAATTTTTGAAATTACTATGTTCCCCAACAGTGGCATCCGAGCCAGGTTTTATGCGTAGATGTCATATGCACGAGTAGAACACAAGTGAGTTGTGGGCGATATAAGTCATACTGCTTACCAGCATGTCATACTTTGGTTTGGCGGTATTGTTGGATGAAGCGGCCCGGACCGACATTACGCGTACGCTTACGCGAGACTAGTTCTACTGACGTGCTTTGCACACAGGTGGCTGGCGGGTGTCAGTTTCTCCAACTTTAGTTGACCCAAGTGTGGCTACGCCCGGTCCTTGCGAAGGTTAAAACATCACCAACTTGAAAAACTATCGTTGTGGTTTTGATGCGTAGGTAAGAACGGTTCTTGCTAAGCCCGTAGCAGCCACGTAAAATTTGCAAGAACAAAGTAGAGGACGTCTAACTTGTTTTTGCAGGGCATGTTGTGATGTGATATGGTCAAGACATGATGCTAAATTTGTTTGTATGAGATGACCATGTTTTGTAACCAAGTTATCGGCAACTGGCAGGAGCCATATGGTTGTCGCTTTATTGTATGCAATGCAATCGCCCTGCAATGCTTTACTTTATCACTAAGCGGTAGCGATAGTCGTGGAAGCATAAGATTGGCGAGACGACAATGATGCTACGATGGAGATCAAGGTGTCGCGCTGGTGATGATGGTGATCATGAAGGTGCTTCGGAGATGGAGATCACAAGCACAAGATGATGATGGCCATATCATATCACTTATATTGATTGCATGTGATGTTTATCTTTTATGCATCTTATCTTGCTTTGATTGACGGTAGCACTATAAGATGATCTCTCACTAAATTATCAAAGTATAAGTGTTCTCCCTGAGTATGCACCGTTGTGAAAGTTCTTCGTGCTGAGACACCACGTGATGATCGGGTGTGATAGGCTCTACGTTCAAATACAACAGGTGCAAAACAATTGCACACGCGGAATACTCAGGTTAAACTTGATGAGCCTAGCATATAACAGATATGGCCTAACACGGAGACCGAAAGGTCGAGCGTGAATCATATAGTAGATATGATCAACATAGTGATGTTCACCATTGACACTACTCCATCTCACGTGATGATCGGACATGGTTTAGTTGATATGGATCATGTGATCACTTAGAGGATTAGAGGGATGTCTATCTAAGTGGGAGTTCTTAAGTAATATGATTAATTGAACTTTAATTTATCATGAGCTTAGTCCTGGTAGTATTAGCATATCTATGTTGTAGATCAATAGCTCGTGATGTTGCTCCCAGTTTATTGTGTTCCTAGAGAAAAATTATGTTGAAAAATGTTAGTAGCAATGATGCGGATTGGATCCGTGATCTGATGATTATCCTCATTGCTGCATAGAAGAATTATGTCTTTGATGCACCGCTAGGTGATAGACCTATTGCAGGAGTAGATGCAGACGTTATGAACGTTTGGCTAGCTCAATATGATGACTACTTGATAGTTTAGTGCACCATGCTTAATGGCTTAGAATCGGGACTTCAAAGACGTTTTGAATGTCATGGACCATATGAGATGTTCCAAGAGTTGAAGTTAATATTTCAAGCAAATACCCGAGTTGAGAGATATAAAGTCTCCAACAAGTTCTATAGCTAAAAAGATGGAGGAGAATATCTCATGCAGTGAGCATGTGCTCAGATTGTCTGGGTACTACAATCGCTTGAATCAAGTGGGAGTTAATCTTCCAGATAAGATAGTGATTGACAGAATTCTCTAGTCACCATCACCAAGTTAGTAGAAATTTGTGATGAACAATGATATGCAAGGGATAACGGAAACGATTCCCAAGTTCTTCATAATGCTGAAATCAAATAAGGTAGAAATCAAGAAAAATATCAAGTGTTGATGGTAGACAAGACCACTAGTTTCAAGAAAATGGCAAAGGGAAGAAGGGGAACTTCAAGAAGAACGGCAAGCAAGTTGGTGCTCAAGTGAAGAAGCCCAAGTCTGGTCCTAAGCCTGAGACTAAGTGTTTCTACTGCAAAGGGACTGGTCACTGGAAGCGGAACTGCCCCAAGTATTTGGCGGATAAGAAGGATGGCAAAGTGAACAAAGGTATATTTGATATACAGATTATTGATGTGTATTTTACTAGTGTTCGTAGCAACCCCTTGGTATTTGATACTGGTTCAGTTGCTAAGATTAGTAACTCAAAACGAGAGTTGCAGAATGAACAGAGACTAGTTAAGGGTGAAGTGACGATGTGTGTTGGAAGTGGTTCCCAAGATTGATATGATCATCATCACACACTCCCTATACTTTCAGGACTAGTGTTGAACCTAAATAAGTGTTATTTGGTGTTTGCGTTGACCATGAATATGATTTTATCATGTTTATTGCAATACAGTTATTCATTTAAGTAAGAGAATAAATTGTTGTTCTGTTTATATGAATAAAACCTTATATGGTTACACACCCAATGAAAATGGTTCGTTGGATCTCGATCGTAGTGATAGACATATTCATAATATTGAAACCAAAAGATGCAAAATTAATAATGATAGTGCAACTTATTTGTGGCACTGCCGTTTAGGTCATATTGGTGTAAAGCGCATGAAGAAACTCCATGCTGATGGACTTTTGGAAACACTTGATTATGAATCACTTGATGCTTGCGAACCATGCCTCATGGGCAAGATGACTAAGACTCCGTTCTCCGGAACAATGGAGCGAGCAACTGACTTGTTGGAAATAATACATACTGATGTATGCGGTCTGATGAGTGTCAAGGCTCACGGCAAGTATCGTTATTTTCTGACCTTCACAGATGATTTGAGCAGATATGGGTATATCTACTTAATGAAACACAAGTCTGAAACATTTGAAAAGTTCAAAGAATTTCAGAGTGAAGTGAAGAATCATCGTAACAAGAAAATAAAAGTTTCTACGATATGATCGCAGAGGTAAAATATTTGAGTTAAGAGTTTGGCCTTCAGTTAAAACAATGTGAAATAGTTTCACTACTCATGCCACCTGGAACACCACAGTGTAATGGTGTGTCCAAACGTCATAACCGTACTTTATTAGATATGGTGTGATCTATGATGTCTCTTACCAATCTACCACTATCGTTTTGGGGTTATGCATTAGAGACAGCTGCATTCACGTTAAATAGGGCACCATCTAAATCCGTTGAGACGACACCGTATGAACTATGGTTTGGCAAGAAACCTAAGCTGTCATTTCTTAAAGTTTAAGGTTGCAATGCTTATGTGAAAAAGTTTCAACCTGATAAGCTCAAACCCAAATCTGAGAAGTGCGTCTTCATAGGATACCCAAAAGAAAATGTTGGGTACACCTTCTATCACAGATCCGAAGGCAAGATATTCGTTGCTGAGAATTGATCCTTTCTAGAGAAGGAGTTTCTCTCGAAAGAAGTGAGTGGGAGGAAAGTAGAACTTGATGAGGTAACTGTACCTGCTCGCTTATTGGAAAGTAGTTCATCACAGAAATATGTTCCTGTGACTACTACACCAATTAGTGAGGAAGCTAATGATGATGATCATGTAACATCAGAGAAAGTTGCTACCGAACCTCGTAGGTAAACCAGAGTGAGATCCGCACCAGAGTGGTATGGTAATCCTGTTCTGGAGGTCATGTTACTTGACCATGACGAGCCTACGAACTATGAGGAAGCGATGATGAGCCAGGATTCCGCGAAATGGCTTGAGGCCATGAAATCTGAGATGAGATCCATGTATGAGAACAAAGTATGGACTTTGATTGACTTGCCCATTGATCGATGAGCCATTGAGATTAAATGGATCTTCAAGAGGAATACGGACGCTGATAGTAGTGTTACGATCTACAAAGCTAGAATTGTCGCAAAAAGGTTTTTGACAAGTTCAAGGTGTTGACTACGATGAGAGTTTCTCACTCATATCTATGCTTAAGTCTGTCCAAATCATGTTAGCAATTGCCGAATTTTATGAAATCTGGCAAATGGATAAACAAAACTACATTCCTTAATGGATTTATTAAAGAAGAGTTGCATATGATGCAACCAGAAGGTTTTGTCAATCCTAAAGGTACTAACAAAATATGCAAGCTCCAGCGATCCATCTATGGACTGGTGCAAGCATCTCGGAGTTGGAATATACGCTTTGATAAGTTGATCAAAGCATATAGTTTTATACAAACTTACGGTGAAGCCTGTATTTATAAGAAAGTGAGTGGGAGCACTACAACATTTCTGATAAGTATATGTGAATGACATATTGTTGATCGGAGATAATGTAGAATTATTCTGGAAAGCATAAAGGAACGTTTGAAAGGAGTTTTTCAAAGAAAGACCTCGGTGAAGCTGCTTACATATTGAGCATCAAGATCTATAGAGATAGATCAAGACGCTTGATAAGTTTTTCAATGAGTACATACCTTGACAAGATTTTGAAGTAGTTCTTGCCTGTGTTACAAGGTGTGAAGTTGAGTAAGACTCAAAACCCGACCACGGCAGAAGATAGAGAGAGAATGAAAGTCATTCCCTATACCTCAGCCATAGGTTCTATAAAGTATGCCATCCTGTGTACCAGACCTATTGTATACCCTGCCCTGAGTTTGGCAAGGGAGTACAATAGTGATCTAGGAGTAGATCACTGGACATTGGTCAAAATTATCCTTAGTGGAATAAGGATATGTTTCTCGATTATGGAGGTGACAAAAGGTTCGTCATAAAGGGTTACGTCGTTGCAAGTTTTGACACTGATCCAGATGACTCAAAGTATCAATCTGGATACATATTGAAAGTGGGAGCAATTAGCTAGAGTAGCTCCGTGCAGAGCATTGCTGACATAGAGATTTGCAAAATACATACGGATCTGAATGTAGCAGACCCGTTGACTAAACTTCCCTCACAAGCAAAACATGATCACACCATAGTACTCTTTGGGTATTAATCACATAGCGATGTGAACTAGATTATTGACTCTAGTAAACCCTTTGGGTGTTGGTCACATGACGATGTGAACTATGGGTGTTAATCACATGGTCATGTGAACTATTGATGTTAAATCACATGGCGATGTGAACTAGATTATTGACTCTAGTGCAAGTGGGAGACTGAAGGAAATATGCCCTAGAGGCAATAATAAAGTTATTATTTATTTCCTTATATCATGATAAATGTTTATTATTCATGCTAGAATTGTATTAACCGGAAACATAATACATGTGTGAATACATAGACAAACAGAGTGTCACTAGTATGCCTCTACTTGACTAGCTCGTTGATCAAAGATGGTTATGTTTCCTAACCATAGACATGAGTTGTCATTTGATTAACGGGATCACATCATTAGGATAATGATGTGATTGACTTGACCCATTCCGTTAGCTTAGCACTTGATCGTTTAGTTTGTTGCTATTGCTTTCTTCATGACTTATACATGTTCCTATGACTATGAGATTATGCTACTCCCGTTTACCGGAGGAACACTTTGTGTGCCACCAAATGTCACAACGTAACTGGGTGATTATAAAGGTGCTCTACATGTGTCTCCGAAGGTACTTGTTGGGTTGGCGTATTTCGAGATTAGGATTTGTCACTCCGATTGTCGGAGAGGTATCTCTGGGCCCGCTCGGTAATGCACATCACTATAAGCCTTGCAAGCATTGCAACTAATGAGTTAGTTGCGGGATGATGTATTACGGAATGAGTAAAGAAACTTGCCGGTAACGAGATTGAACTAGGTATTGAGATACCGACGATCGAATCTCGGGCAAGTAACATACTGATGACAAAGGGAACAACGTATGTTGTTATGCGGTCTGACCGATAAAGATCTTCGTAGAATATGTAGGAGCCAATATGGGCATCCAGGTCCCGCTATTAGTTATTGACCAGAGAGGTGTCTCGGTCATGTCTACATAGTTCTCGAACCTGTAGGGTCCACACGCTTAACGTTCATTGACAATATAGTATTATATGAGTTATGTATGTTGGTGACCGAATGTTGTTCGGAGTCCGGGATGAGATCACGGACATGACGAGGAACTCCGGAATGGTCCGGAGATAAAGTTTGATATATGGGATAATAGTGTTTGTTCACCGGAAGGGGTTCCGGATGTTTCTCGAAATGTTTGGGTATGAGAACACTTTATTTGGGCCAAATGGGAAAGCCCACAAGGTTTTTGGAAAGCGCAAAAGGAAGTTTTGCGGAGTCCAGGGGCCAGACACCAGGGTCCCTGGCGTCTGGGTCCAGACGCCGGGAACCCTGGCATCTGGCCCTGGAGTCCGAGAAGGACTCTTGCCTTTCAGGTGAAACCGACTTTGTGGAGGCTTTTACTCCAAGTTTCGACCCCAAGGCTCAACATATAAATAGAGGGGTAGGGCTAGCACCGAAGACACATCAAGAAACACCAAGCCGTGTGCCGGCAACCCTGTCCCCTCTAGTTTATCCTCCGTCATAGTTTTCGTAGTGCTTAGGCGAAGCCCTGCGAAGATTGTTCTTCACCAACACCGTCACGACGCCGTCGTGCTGCCGGAACTCATCTACTACTTCACCCCTCTTGCTGGATCGAGAAGGCGAGGACGTTACCGAGCCGAACGTGTGCAGAACTCGGAGGTGCCGTGCTTTCGGTACTTGGATTGGTCGGACGTGAAGACGTATGACTACATCAACCGTGTTGATATAACGCTTCCGCGAACGGTCTACGAGGGTACGTAGACAACACTCTCCCCTCTTGTTGCTATGCATCTCCATGATCCTGCGTGTGCGTAGGAAATTTTTGAAATTACTACGTTCCCCAACATCAAGTACCAAACGCACGACACCTCCGAGTTCTGCACATGTTTAACTCGATGACGTCCCTCGAACTCCGATCCAGCTGAGTGTTGAGGGAGAGTTTCGTCAGCACGACGGCGCGGTGACAATGTTGATGTTCTACTGACACAGGGCTTCGCCTAAGCACCGCTACGATATGATCGAGGTGGATTATGGTGGAGGGGGGCACCGCACACGGCTAAGAGATCAAGAGATCAATTGTTGTGTCTATGGGGTGCCCCTAGCCACGTATATAAAGGAGTCGAGGAGGGGAGGGGCCGACCCTCTCTATGGCGCGCCCTAGGGGAGTCCTACTCCCACCGGGTGTAGGATTCCCCCTTTCCTAGTAGAACTAGGAGCCCTTCCAAGTAGTAGGAGTAGGAGAGAAGGAAAGGGAAGGGAAAAGGAGAAGGAAGGAAGGGCCCCCTCCCTAGTCCAATTCGGACGAGCCCATGGGGAGGGGTGCGGCCACCCTTTGAGGCCTTTCTCTCCTTTCCCGTATGGCCCATTAAGGCCCAAAATACGAATTCCCGTAACTCCCTGGTACTCCCGAAAATACCCGAATCACGCGGAACCTTTTCCGATGTCTGAATATAGTCGTCCATCATATCGATCTTTACGTCTTGACCATTTCGAGACTCCTCGTCATGTCCCTGTTCTCATCCGGGACTCCGAACTCCTTCAATACATCAAAACACATAAACTCATAATATAACCATCATCGAACTTTAAGCGTGCGGACCCTATGGGTTGGAGAACTATGTAGACATGACCGAGACACGTCTCCGGTCAATAACCAATAGTGGAACGTGAATGCTCATATTGGCTCCTACATATTCTACAAAGATCTTTATCGGTCAAACCGCATAACAACATACGTTATTTCCTTTGTCATCGGTATGTTACTTGCCCGAGATTCAATCGTCGGTATCTCAATACCTAGTTCAATCTCGTTACCGGCAAGTTTCTTTACTCGTTCCGTAATACATCATCCCGCAACTAACTCATTAGTTGCAATGCTTGCAAGGATTATAGTGATGTTCATTACCGAGTGGGCCCAGAGATACCTCTCTGACAATCGGAGTGACAAATCCTAATCTCGAAATACGCCAACCCAACAAGTACCTTCGGAGACACATGTAGAGCACCTTTATAATCACCCAGTTACGTTGTGACGTTTTGTGGCACACAAAGTGTTCCCCCGGTAAATGGAAGTTGCATAATCTCATAGTCATAGGAACATGTATAAGTCATGAAGAAAGTAATAGCAACAAACTAAACGACCAAGTGCTAAGCTGACGGAATGGGTCAAGTCAATCACATCATTCTCCTAATGATGTGATCCCATTAATCAAATGACAACTCATGTCTATGGTTAGGAAACATAACCATCTTTGATCAACGAGCTAGTCACGTAGAGGCATACTAGTGACACTCTGTTTGTCTATGTATTCACACATGTATTATGTTTCCGGTTAATACAATTCTAGCATGAATAATAAACATTTATCATGATATAAGGAAATAAATAATAACTTTATTATTGCCTCTAGGGCATATTTCCTTCAGTCTCCCACTTGCACTAGAGTCAATAATCTAGTTCACATCGCCATGTGATTTAATACCAATAGTTCACATCACCATGTGATTAACACCAATAGTTCACATCGACATGTGACCAACACCCAAAGGGTTTACTAGAGTCAATAATCTAGTTCACATCGCTATGTGATTAACACCCAAAGAGTACTAAGGTTTGATCATGTTTTGCTTGTGAGAGAAGTTTAGTCAACAGGTCTGCCACATAAAGATCCGTAAGTATTTTGAAAATTTATATGCCAAGAATGCTCTGCACGGAGCTACTCTAGCTAATTGCTCCCACTTTCAATATGTATCCAGATTGATACTTTGAGTCATCTGGATCAGTGTCAAAATTTGCATCGACGTAACCCTTTACGACGAGCCTTTTTTTGTCACCTCCATAATCGAGAAACATATCCTTATTCCACTAAGGATAATTTTGACCGCTATCCAATGATCTACTCCTAGATCACTATTGTACTCCCTTGCCAAAAACAGTGTAGGGTATACAATAGATCTGGTACATAGCATGGCATATTTTATAGAACCTATGGCGAAGGCATAGGGAATGACTTTCATTCTCTTTCTATCTTCTACCCGTGGTCGGTCTTTGAGTCTTACTCAGTTTCACACCTTGTAACACATGCAAGAACTCTTTCTTTGACTGTTCCATCTTGAACTACTTCAAAATCTTGTCAAGGTATGTACTCATTGAAAAACTTATCAAGTGTCTTGATCTATCTCTATAGATCTTGATGCTCAATATGTAAGAAGCTTCAGTGAGGTCTTTCTTTGAAAAACTCCTTTCAAACACTCCTTTATGCTATGCAGAATAATTATATATTATCTCCGATCAACAATATGTCATTCACATATAATTATCAGAAATGCTGTAGTGCTCCCACTCACTTTCTTGTAAATACAGGCTTCACTGCAAGTCTGTATAAAACTATATGCTTTGATCAACTTATCAAAGAGTATATTCCAACTCTGAGATGCTTGCATATTTTGTTAGCACTTTTAAGATTGACAAAAACTTTCTTGTTGCATCATATACAACTCTTGTTTAATAAATCCATTAAGGAATGTAGTTTTGTTTATCCATTTTCCAGATTTCATAAAATGTGGCAATTGCTAACATGATTCCGACAGACTTAAGCATAGATACGAGTGAGAAACTCTCATCGTAGTCAACACCTTGAATTTGTCGAAAACCTTTTGCGACAATTCTAGCTTTGTAGATAGTAACACTACTATCAGCGTCCGTCTTCCTCTTGAAGATCCATTATATCTCAATGGCTCGCCGATCTTTGGGCAAGTCAATTCAAAGTCCATACTTTGTTCTTATACATGGATCTCATCTCAGATTTCATGGCCTCAAGCCATTTCGCGGAATCTGGGCTCATCATCGCTTCCTCATAGTTCGTAGGCTCGTCATGGTCAAGTAACATGACCTCCAGAACAGGATTACCGTACCACTCTAGTGCGGATCACACTTTGGTTTACCTATGAGGTTCGGTAGTAACTTGATCTGAAGTTACATGATCATCATCATTAGCTTCCTCACTAATTGGTGTCGTAGTCACATGAACAGATTTCTGTGATGAACTACTTTCCAATAAGGGAGCAGGTATAGTTACCTCATCAAGTTCTACTTTCCTCCCACTCACTTCTTTCAAGAGCAACTCCTTCTCTAGAAAGGATCCATTCTCAGCAATGAATATCTTGCCTTCAGATCTGTGATAGAAGGTGTACCCAACATTTTCTTTTGGGTATCCTATGAAGACGTACTTCTCCGATTTGGGTTTGAACTTATCAGGTTGAAACTTTTTCACATAAGCATTGCAACCTCAAACTTTAAGAAACGACAGCTTAGGTTTCTTGCCAAACCATAGTTCATATGGTGTCGTCTCAACGTGTTTAGATGGTGCCCTATTTAACGTGAGTGTAGTTGTCTCTAATGCATAACCCCAAAACGATAGTGGTAGATCGGTAAGAGACATCATAGATTGCACCATATCTAATAAAGTACGGTTACGACGTTCGAACACACCATTACACTGTGGTGTTCCAGGTGGCGTGAGTAGTGAAACTATTTCACATTGTTTTAACTGAAGGCAAAACTCGTAACTCAAATATTTTACTTCTGCGATCATATCATAGAAACTTTTATTTTTGTTACGATGATTCTCCACTTCACTCTAAAATTCTTTGAACTTTTCAAATGTTTCAGACTTGTGTTTCATCAAGTAGATATACTCTTATCTGCTCAAATCATCTGTGAAGATCAGAAAATAATGATACCTGCCGCGAGCCTCAATATTCATCAGACCACATACATCAGTATGTATGATTTCCAACAAATCTGTTGCTCGCTCTGTTGTTCCGGAGAACGGAGTCTTAGTCATCTTTGCCCATGAGGCATGGTTCGCAAGCATCAACTGATTCATAATCAAGTGATTCCAAAAGCCCATCAGCATGGATTTTCTTCATGCGCTTTACACCAATATGACCTAAACGGCAGTGCCACAGATAAGTTGCACTATCATTATTAACTTTGCATCTTTTGGCTTCAATATTATAAAAATGTGTATCACCACGATCGAGATCCAACAAACCATTTTCATTGGGTGTATGACCATAGAAGGTTTTATTCATGTAAACAGAACAACAATCATTCTCTAACTTACATGAATAACCGTATTGCAATAAACATGATCCAATCATATTCATGCTCAACACAAACACTAAATAAAATTTATTTTAGGTTTAACACTAATCCCGAAAGTATACGGAGTGTGCGATGATGATCATATCAATCTTGGAACCATTTCCAATACACATCATCACTTCACCCTTAACTAGTCTTTGTTCATTCTGCAACTCCCGTTTCGAGTTACTATTCTTAGCAACTGAACTAGTATCAAATACCAAGGGGTTGCTATAAACATTAGTAAAGTACACATCAATAACATGTATATCAAATATACCTATGTTAACTTTGCCATCGTTCTTATCCGCCAATTACTTGGGGTAGTTCCGCTTCCAATGACCAGTCCCTTTGCAGTAGAAGCACTCAGTTTCAGGCTTAGGTCCAGACTTGTTTTTTTTCACTTGAGCAGCAACTTGTTTGCCATTCTTCTTGAAGTTCCCATTTCTTCCCTTTGCCCCTTTACTTGAAACTAGTGGTTTTGTTTACCATCAACACTTGATGCTTTTCTTGATTTCTACCTTCGTCGATTTCAGCATCACGAAGAGCTTGGGAATCATTTCTGTTATCCCTTGCATATTATAGTTCATCACGAAATTATACTAACTTGGTGATGGTGACTAGAGAATTCTGTCAATCACTATTTTATCTGGAAGATTAACTCCCACTTGATTCAAGTGATTGTAGTACCCATACAATCTGAGCACATGCTCACTGCTTGAGCTATTCTCCTCCATCTTTTAGCTATAGAACTTGTTGGAGACTTCATATCTATCAACTCGGGTATTTACTTCAAATATTAACTTCAACTCCTGGAACATCTCATATGGTCCATGACGTTCAAAACGTCTTTGAAGTCCCGATTCTAAGCCGTTAAGCATGGTGCACTAAACTATCAAGTAGTCATCATATTGAGCTAGCCAAACGTTCATAACGTCTGCATCTGCTCCTGCAATAGGTCTGTCACCTAGCGGTGCATCAAGGACATGATTCTTCTATGCAGCAATGAGGATAATCCTCAGATCACGGATCCAATCCGCATCATTGCTACTAATATTTTTCAACTTAGTTTTCTCTAGGAACATATCAAAAACAAAACAGGGGAGCTAAATGCGAGCTATTGATCTACAACATAGATATGCTAATACTACCAGGACTAAGTTCATGATGAATTTAAGTTCAATTAATCATATTACTTAAGAACTCTCACTTAGATAGACATCCCTCTAATCCTCTAAGTGATCACATGATCCATATCAACTAAACCATGTCCGATCATCACGTGAGATGGAGTAGTTTCAACGATGAACATCACTATGTTGATCATATCTACTATATGATTCACGCTCGACCTTTCGGTCTTCGTGTTCCGAGGCCATATCTGTTATATGCTAGGCTCGTCAAGTTTAACCTGAGTATTTCATGTGTGCAACTTTTTTGCACCCGTTGTATTTGAACGTAGAGCCTATCACACCTGATCATCACGTGGTGTCTCAGCACGAAGAACTTTCGCAATGGTGCATACACAGGGAGAACACTTGTACCTTGATAATTAGTGAGAGATCATCTTATAAAGCTACTGTCGAACTAAGCAAAATAAGATGTATAAAAGATAAACATCACATGCAATCAATATAAGTGATATGATATGGCCATCATCACCTTGTGCTTGTGATCTCCATCTCCGAAGCACCGTCATGATCACCATCGTCACCGGCGCGACACCTTGATCTCCATCGTAGCATCGTTGTCGTCTCGCCAATCTTATGCTTCCACGACTATCGCTACCGCTTAGTGATAAAGTAAAGCATTACATGCGATTGTATTGCATACAATAAAGTGACAACCATATGGCTCCTGCCAATTGCTGATAACTCGGTTACAAAACATGATCATCTCATACAATATAGCATCACGTCTTGACCATATCACATCACAACATGCCCTGCAAAAACAAGTTAGATGTCCTCTACTTTGTTGTTGCAAGTTTTACGTGGCTGCTACAGGCTTAGCAAGAACCGTTCTTACCTACGCATCAAAACCACATCGATAGTTTGTCAAGTTGGTGCTGTTTTAACCTTCACAAGGACCGGGCGTAGCCACACTTGGTTCAACTAAAGTTGGAGAAACTGACACCCGCCAATCACCTATGTGCAAAGCACGTCGGTAGAACCAATCTCGCGTAAGCGTACGCGTAATGTTGGTCCGGGTCGCTTCATCCAACAATACCGCCGAACCAAAGTATGACATGCTGGTAAGCAGTATGACTTATATCACCCACAACTCACTTGTGTTCTACTCGTGCATATAACATCAACGCATAAAACCTGGCTCGGATGCCACTATTGGGAAACGTAGTAATTTCAAAAAATTTCCTACGCACACGCAAGATCATGGTGATGCATAGCAACGAGAGGGGAGAGTGTTGTCCATGTACCCTCGTAGACCGAAAGCGGAAAAGTTAGCACAACGCGGTTGATGTAGTCGTACGTCTTCACGATCCGACCGATCAAGTACCGAATGCACGACACCTCCGAGTTCTGCACACGTTCAACATGATGACGTCCCTCGAACTGCGATCCAGCCGAGTGTTGAGGGAGAGTTTCATCAGCATGACGGCGTGGTGACGATGTTGATGTTCTACCGACGCAGGGCATCGCCTATGCACCGCTACGATATGATCGAGGTGGATTATGGTGGAGGGGGCACCGCACACGGCTAAGAGATCAAGGGATCAATTGTTGTGTCTATGGGGTGCCCCCTGGCCACGTATATAAAGGAGTGGAGGAGGGGAGGGGCCGGCCCTCTCTATGGTGCGCCCTAGTAGGATTCCCTCTTTCCTAGTAGAACTAGGAGCCCTTCCAAGTAGTAGGAGTAGGAGAGAAGGGAAGGGAAGGGAAAAGGAGAAGGAAGGAAGGGGGCTGCTACATCTTGAGCTTGCGTTAGTTTTCCCCGAAGAGGAAGGGATGATGCAGCAGAGTAGCGTAAGTATTTCCCTCAGTTTTTGAGAACCAAGGTATCAATCCAGTAGGAGGCCACGCTCAAGTCCCTCGTACCTGCACAAAAAGATAGCTACTCGCAACCAACGCGATTAGGGGTTGTCAATCCCTTCACGGTCACTTACGAGAGTGAGATCTGATAGATATAATATTTTTGGTATTTTTGGTATAAAGATGCAAAGTAAAAAGTAAAAGCAAAATAAAAAGCAAAGCAAGATTAAAGTGATGGAGAGTGATATGATGAGAATAGACCCGGGGGCCATAGGTTTCACTAGTTGCTTCTCTCAAGAGCATAAGTATTCTACGGTGGGTGAACAAATTACTGTTGAGCAATTTACAGAATTGAGCATAGTTATGAGAATATCTAGGCATGATCATGTATATAGGCAACACCATCCGTGACAAGTAGACCAAAACGATTCTGCATCTACTACTATTACTCCACTCATCGACCGCTATCCAACATGCAACTAGAGTATTAAGTTAAAAATAGAGTAACGCTTTAAGCAAGATGACATGATGTAGAGAGATAAATTCATGCAATATGAAATAAACCCCATCTTGTTATCCTCGATGGCAACGATGCAATACGTGCCTTGCTGCCACTTCTGTCACTGGGAAAGGACACCGCAAGATCGAACCCAAAGCTAAGCACTTCTCCCATGGCAAGAACTACCAATTTAGTTGGCCAAACCAAACGGGTAATTCGAAGAGACTTGCAAAGATAACCAATCATACATAAAAGAATTTAGAGAAGATTCAAATATTATTCATAGATAGACTTGATCATAAACCCACAATTCATCGGTCTCAACAAACACACTGCAAAAAGAAGATTACATCGAATAGATCTCCACAAGAGAGGGGGAGAACTTTGTATTGAGATTCAAAGAGAGAGAAGAAGCCATCTAGCTACTAACTATGGACCCGAAGGTCTGAGGTAAACTACTCACACTTCATCGGAGGGGCTAGGATGATGTAGAAGCCCTCCGTGATGACGGCCCTCTCCGGCGGAGCTCCGGAACA